>NC_141541.1:56562500-56862500 GCF_021556685.1 Rattus norvegicus | reverse complement strand
GGAGACAAGGTCTCATGTAGTTCAGGGTGGCCTCACACTTGGTGCACAGCCAGAGGTGGCCCTGTGTTTTAGATCTTCCTGCCCTTACCTTCCTGAGAGGGGTTAAAGGTGTGACTGGTTTCCATCCCTTCCTCGGGGATGCAGAGGGCAGGAGCTCCCAGTTCAGTTCCAGTGTGCCCGCTTGTGCACCAGGGGATGAGTGGGCACCTAGGCTTGCCAGACGCCATTTCGAGCCTGCACTTTGTGAACCCGATGTCCGTGTGAACTGGAAACAGAGATGAGAGGGAACTTGGTGGAGTGTGTGAGGGGGTGGTCACCCCTTCTCCTTTCTACGCCCAGATGGAAGGTGTTGGGGGCTGCCCTGGGGTGACCACCCAGTCTTCAGAAAGGAAGCTGGGGGTTCTGGGACACTTGGCTGCTCTTGTTCCCCGCTGAGACCGTTCCCATAGTTAAGATGGGAGGTTCAGAGAGGGACACTCAGAGCTCAGCTGGGCCATGGCCATCAAGGAAAG
Source organism: Rattus norvegicus (assembly GCF_021556685.1). Classification (NCBI taxonomy): domain Eukaryota; kingdom Metazoa; phylum Chordata; class Mammalia; order Rodentia; family Muridae; genus Rattus; species Rattus norvegicus. The sequence continues at coordinate 56,861,988 of NC_141541.1, read as the reverse complement.
ACAAGTAGCATTACTGCTTTGAGCAACATTTTATGGATGAGTGACCAAGCCTCCCCCTTCCCCCCATGACCAGCACAGTAGTCATTCCAGGTGACTTTTTATCTTTGCTGTGCTGTTTGCCTTCACAGACTGCCAGTGGCTGAAAGGGACAGGAGAGGCCTCCTTCCTGAAATGGTGACTTCATCTGGGCACATCAGCATCTGAGTCCTGAGTGTATGGGAAAACATTCTTGTTTCATTCTCACAGTCCTAGTACAGGGGGTGGTGGGGAGACAGCCTTTTGAATTCTCAATTTTTCCAACCTGAAGCCTCACTGGCCTAACCTTGGAGGTCCTTGGTGAGTAGGAAGTGTCTGTTTTCAGTATAGGAGGTTGGTCAGTCCTTGGGTAAGATCTTTCATGGTGGCGCCTGGTTTTCTGCTGGTGGAACAATAGTTTGGAGACCTGTGTAGCGTAGGTCATGTCTGGGTAGAGCTTTCAAATCTTTGGTTCAGAGTTCCAGCTTACTGGGCCTCTAGTCCTTGGGAATCCCAAGGACTCATTCTCTTGGTTGTTATGCGGGGTAGGTGGGGTCTGTTCTTTCCTGGTCATGGCCAGCCGGACCCTTTGGCATCTCAGATGACCTTTCCTACAAGATACAAATGGCCAGATCAGGCTCTTGATTTTTTTTATTCTGCAGCATTTTATCTCCATTGGAAAGTTAAAGAAATTTGTTAATGACTTTATTATGTTCCCCTCCCATACCCTCTTTTACTTTTGTGGAGCTGGTTATGAAACTAAGAGCCCTATATGTGTTCACATGCTCTCCTATTGAGCTGCATACCTAATGGTTCAGTTGGCATAGTGGACCCAAGTTTAGATCCTAAGCACAGAGGTTTGTGTACTTGTAATCCCATCACTGGGACAGTGGAGATAGGTGTGTTCCTAAAGCTTATTGGCCCATCAGGAGAGAAATCAAAAAGCTGCATGTTCAATGAGAGACTGTCTCAAAAGATTGAGACAATTAATTCCTCAATCATTGAAGGAGATAATGTTGGCCTATGGTCTTCACATGCAAGCACATACGTATGTACAACACACACACATACACACTACATACACACACCGTACACACACACACACACACACACTACATGCACATACTCACACACATACTACATACACACACACTACATACACACACACTACATACACATATACACAGTACATACACATACTACATACACACACATGCACACAAACTACATACACATACACACACTACATATACACACACACACTACATACACGTACACATATACACACACATTTGTTTTCCTTTATTCTGTTTTGAGATAGGGTCTCACTATGCCTAGATTGGCCTTGAGGTTACTGTAGCAAGATGTGCCTTGAACGTGTAATTATCTGCTTTAGCCTCATATGTAGATAGGATCACAGGCCTCTGCCCCCAGACCCAGCATAATCTTCTCCCTCCCCCTGTCTCTCTCTCATCTGTCTCCTTCTCACCTTCTCTTTAAATTTAAGATTTCGTTTGTCTTCTCTCTGCCCCTTCCCTGAGCAGAACTTGTGACTGTCTGGGTGGTATGGGGAGTGGACTAGGGGCTGTGCATCCTCCTTCCTGACCATGTACACAGAGCAGTGTGGTTTTCATGAATAAATACCACCTTCTCGTGCCTTTGCCCGTCTACCTGCCTACTCTAGCTGTGAACTTCCAGTTCTTAGTCTGTGTGCAGCAGGTCTTGTCCGGGTAGATGCTGGTGGCCGTGGTAAAGATAGATGTGGAGCTGAGGGTGCTTGTGGAAGGGCTTTCTCTGTGTTTAATGAGTTTGGCTGTTACTTCATTGTGATCTTCTCCACTTCAGTTTCTTTCCCCTGTCCCCCAGCCCCTCGTGTGACATGGCTTCTGTTTGCACTGGAGGCTTGCTGGTGGAGTTTCCTCTGTATGTGTCTGTGACTGAGAGCAGACGCTAATTTCTTCACAGTCAGCTAGACAAAGAGATGAAACCCATTGTCTTACCTTCTCACTCTTCCCCAAAGTCCAGCTACACGGTTTGGGGATGGTTTTTCCCTGTGACGATCTTAAGTCTTGACTAGGCCATGTACTGCCTCTTCATTGGCACCCTGGGGCCAGCCTGGGCTTCAGGGACCTGAGGGTCGTTGGTGTCTGGTGGGCTGAGTAGAATGCTAGTCTGTGTCTCAGCGCCATTACTGTAGAGGAGAGCAAGTCAAGCAGGTGTCTTTAGGTCTTAACAGCCCTGATCTTGGTGAAAGGGGACACTTAGGTCTTCCAGGGCTGCCTACAAAGGGTGGGGAGTGTTTCTGGGCATTTTGTCACAGCCAGTTTGAGTTGAGGGAGAAGAGCAGGTAAAAGAAAGGATTGCCTGGTGGATAGAGAATCCCGTGTGTCACACACACACACACACACACACACACACACACACACACACACACACACACACACAACTCTGGCTACTCTTGACTCTGTTCCTGGTCAGGACATAGAGTGGGGCTGATCCTGCCCTTGTGGGAATGATGGGATTCCTACCTCCAGCCCTGGCTTTGTTGGATGATCTGGGCATATGAACATCCTCATTCTACATGGAAATAAGCCCTGAAGGAGATTCCATGTTTCTCTCACTTTCTTTTCTCCAAAAAAGCAGATCGGTGGGTGGACAGCGACTTACTCCTCATGGGGCCCTTCTCCCTGTCCCTATTTGGTTTAGATATTTTTCTCTGTACATTAAATCATCTGTAGCACTGGAGAAAGAAAAGAAAAAAGAGAAATCATACTAGCTCTTTGGGACATGTCATGTGTAAGGGCTGGTTCTTTATAGTCATCGAGACTTCTCTTTTTGTATCTGTGCATTTGGAATAGTGTTGATGTCAGTACCTCAGCCACTGTGCAGTTGTCCAGTTAGCGCTTCAGCCTAGGCACTCATAAACACTGCTGTTTGGATCTTGTGGTAAAACAAAAACCCAATGGGTCCACTTATCTAATCTGAGGTGAGGGTTTACTCAAACACAGGGAGGTTTAACTCTTGGTTAATACAGGACATATGTCTTCCCTGTGGGTTGCAAAGCCGTGGCTGTCTGGGAGGTACCCATGTCTAGGGGTCAGTGGGAAACATGGGTGTGCGGGCAGTAGGAGGAAGGCCTCCAGATAGGGCCATCAGCTCAGCAAGTTTCCGTGTGGGCTCAGGCAGCATTGCTAGTAGGCTCCTCAGTGCCTTTGTGCGAATTAGCAGAGGCGCCCATCTTGCAGGAGGATGTGGTTCTTAGGGCCCGTGACACGGTAAAATGGGCCTGGATCTTACATCTTCTGCCCACCTTTCCATCAGACACCTGAGTTCCCAGGCCCAAGAGGTTTTTTTTGCAGCCGGAGAGCTCCTGAAATAAAAGATGTTTTTAAATGTGAGATGTTTTGAACTCTTGGTTCATTGAGTTTCTGAAGATGGTGGCCTTCAGAACCCACTTTTGTTAATTCCCTTAGCCAGGTTGGGCCCTAAGGTAATCAAACAGTTTCTCCGGGCTGCACCAGGCTGCAGGTCACTGTAGCTAGGTGTAGTCAAAATGGGAGGCATCTCTGGATGCTCTGGTGTCCCAAGCCAGCCTGGGGATGTCACATGGAAATGGGGGCATCCTTTTAGCACGACTGTCTCTCGTGACCAAGGCCAAGAAAAATAGCACAGAGGTAGGAGTGGTGAGGAACGATGACAAGTGCCCACGTCTCACAGCCACAGTCATCACAGTCCTTGGGCTCCACTTGGGGAGAGCACAGGTCTTATGTAATCAGGTTCCCACACGTTGATTATCAGCAGTGACCAGGAGACCTGTTCTTTGCCCAGATTTTGGGTCTTTGCAAGAAGATCCAATTTCCTCTTTCCTACTTAATTTGTCTCATCAAGCCCGTGTCTTGCATGTGTGCGTATGTGTGTGTGTGTGTGTGTGTGTGTGTGCGTGTGAGTGTGTGTGTGTGTGTGTGTGTGTGTGTGTGAGAGAGAGAGAGAGAGAGAGAGAGAGAGAGAGAGAAGGAGGGAGGGAGGAAGAGGGAGAGGGAGGGAGGGAGGGAGGGAGGGAGAGAGAGCACTTGAGCACATGCAAGTATGTGGACATATATGTGGAGACCAGAGGTTGACATGAGGTGACTTCTCCAGTTATTCTCCATGTTAATTTTTGAGACAGTATCTCTCACTGAACTTGGAGCTTGCCCATTTGTCCAGGCTGTCTGGCTAGCAAACTCTAGGATTCTTCTGTCTTCACCACCCCAGTGTTGGGGTCACAGGTCCAGCCATGACCGTTTTTTTGGGGGGGTGGGGTGGGTGCTGGGGATCTGAACTCTGGTCTTCCTTGAAGGGCCTCACTGAGTCGTTTCTGTGGCCTCATGGGCCCCGTTCTGAGGGGTGGGTGGACATAGCACACAAGCCCTGGGTCGCTGTGCCACAGTATACTTGGGCACTGAGCTGACAAGCTACTGAAGTGCCCATGGGAAGTAGACCAGGCCCTGAGAATAATTTCCATTTAACTAATTATTATTCTTACTCCAATAGATTTGAAATCTATTTAACTTTTCAGGGTCTCCTAGCCTTTTAAGTGTTTCAAGTGTACTCTCTCTGATAGGTTACCTTTTCTCTCCCTGTAGGCTATAATTAGTGTCCTTTACACAAAATTGGCTTAGAATTGGATTTGGAGAAGATAAGAATCAAATTACCAGTATTTATCTTGTAAATTCCAAAAGATCTACTTAAGACACTGTATTAAAAAAAGAGAAAGAGAGAGAGAGCGAGAGAGGGAGAGAGGAGAGAGGGAGGGAGAGAGGGAGAGAGGGAGATAGGAGAGAGAGAGAGGGAGAGAGGAGAGAGAGGGGGAGAGAGGAGAGAGAGAGAGAAAGGAGAGAGAGAGAGAGCGAGAGAGAGGAGAGAGGGAGAGAGGGAGAGAGAGAAGAGAGAGAGAGAGAGAGAGAGAGAGAGAGACCACAGTTTCGTTCTATGAAAAAGCAAATTACTTGTGGTCTGAGCAATCCATTGCCATTTTAATACTATATTTCTTAAATTCCCATGTATTTCCAAAATTCTTATGCAGAAACCTAAAATTGCCTCTTCCCATGCCTCTTTTTTTTTGTTTTGTTTTGTTCTTTTTCTTTTTTCTTATTCTCTTCAGTTGAACATCCAAAGTATGTTGCTGAGCTTTGAACAGTGGAGAGATGTGGTCTCAGCTTTCATTAAAACTCGGGGAGTTTGGCTGATTTATTATCTCTGTCTTGTGGTGAGATGTGTAAATCTCTAAAGTATCTTAAAGAGATAGGCACACTTTCTAAATTAAAAAAAAATGTGTGTGTGTTAGTGTGTATGTGTTTGTGTCCCCCCCCGTGTGTGTTCCCCCTCTCTTTTTGTGTGTGTGCCTCTCTCCTCTCTTCTCTCTCTGTCTCTCTGTCTCTGTCTCTCTCTGTCTCTCTCTGTCTGTCTCTGTCTCTCTGTCTCTGTCTCTGTCTCTGTCTCTCTCTCTCTCTCTCTCTCTCTCTCTCTCTCTCTCTCTTTCTCTCCTACCCTCCCACCTCCGGGGATTGCTTGGACATCAGACCTTGCCTTCTTCCCCGTAGATTGACATGTCTCTCTTGTTGTTTGCTGCTGTGTAAACCAGACTAGCTGGCCCGAGAGCATCCTGGGGTTCTCTGGGATACATCATACGCCCTCGGGTAACTCTTCTCCCTGTATGGCAAGTGCTTTACCCACTCAGAAAATAGCATGCTTTATATTAGCATTTGACGTTAAAGCTGCTACAGGACCAGTCTTGGGGAGAGGGTCTCCTGTGTGCCCATTCACTCTGTAAACATCATGGTGTTTCTTTGCACTGGCCATGGGGTTTGAAGCCGTCTGTGTTAGAGACAACACCAGTGTTTACAGCACTTTTTCACAGGTACTGGGCAGAGAGGGCAGGGGGAAAGGGTTCATTAGCCTGCTCAGAATATTCTCTGTACTCCACACACCTTTCACTAAATCGCCCCGATGCACTGAACTCTTAGACTTTCCTCTGTCGAGTCAGGTAAGGCAAGACGTCAGTGGATGTCCCCATCATGTGGCTGCAGTGGTGCTTTTGTGACCACCTACCTTCTGCGTGACTTTCTGGTTTAGTAACGTCATCGAGTTTCCTAGCCTAATTCTGTCCTTTTTTGGTTTTGATGAGAGCATTGGATACCGAAGGGAGAAAAAGGAAAAAAAAAAAAAGACAAATTCTTTAAAAGGAACAAAAATATGTTTTGCGAGCAATTCTACTTCTGGATAAGTACCCAGAAGAACTCGGGCAGGACTTTGAATAGATACTTGGACGCCCCTTGTCACCTCAGTGCTATTCACAATAGCCAGAAGGTGGAAGCAGCCCACGCACGCTTACCGCCACATGGGTTCGCAGACAGACTGTGTGGAATACTATTCAGCTTTAAAAAGGAAGGACATTCTGGCTCATTGGATAACACAGATGGTCCTTGGAGGCGTGATGCGAAGTGGAATAAGCCAGACACAAAGGACACATATTGTGTGGCTCCCTGTAGCTCAGATACCGACGTTATATGACGTAAACTCATAGAGACCCAAAGTAGAAGCGAGATGCGAGGAGCGCGTGCTTCGTGGGGACAGAACTTCAGTCGGGAAGCGTACGCCGATGGTTTCAGAGTTTTATGCGTTGTACCAAATGGCATTGAACTGCGCACTTCAGAGCGGTTTCAGAAAAACCTCCCGATTTTATGTTGTGTGTATTTTTACTATCATCAAAATGTGTTTGATGCTAATTGCTACACCTGGTGCTTGAGACAAAAGTTTCTTAGAAAATACTTAGGGCATCATACTATAAAAAAAATCCTCTTGCTAGTTCACACAAGCACATGGGCATACACCTCTCTCTCTCTCTCTCTCTCTCTCTCTCTCACACACACACACACACACACACACACACACACACACACACACTCCCTGTTAGTTATCACCCCCATACTGTCCTTTAAACATTATTGTTATTAGCACATTTATTACTTTTTTTTTTTAAAGTCAGGGTCTTGCCATAGAGTTGCAAGCTCACCTCGAATTAACTGTAATCCTCCTGCCTCAACCACCCAAAAGCTGGGACTATAGGAATGCCTTACCAGGTCTAGCAGATTTAAAGCATTTGTTTATGGTACGGGACTGAACCTAGGGCCTTGTGTGTGGTAAGCAAATGTATTACCACGGAGCTGTATCCCTACCCACCCTCCTCCACCCTCCCTGAGAAGAGGGGAAACAGTTGTAGTTGTTTCAGGGTGCTGGGGATTGAACCTATGGCCTTGCACATGATAGACAAGCATTTATCGCCCAGCTGCATCCCCAGCCCTTCCTTGCCTTTTTGGGGGTGAGTTTTATCAGATAAGCTGGTTGCAGCATTTTAACCGTCACTTGTGTTTATGTACAGCAAACATGCAACGCATAGGAAACTGCATTATAACTTGGGCCACACTGAATGTGTGCTTGGCCTCTAGTACAATTCTAATTGGATTTCTATATTCACTCCTTATTGGTGCTTTTTTTAAAATGAAATATTTTTGTTTGCTTGCTTTTGTTTTGTTTCTTTTTCTTTCTTTCTTTTTTTTTTTTTCTTTCTTTTTTTTTTTTTTTGATGTGATTGTTTTCTCTTTGTAGCCCTGGCTGTTCTGGAACTCACGCTGTAGACCAGGGTGGCCTCAGACTCAGAGATCCACCTGCCCTTGCCTCTGAGTGCTGGATTAAAGGCGTGGCATTACCACCTCTAGGCTCTTCCTGCTTTTTGAGACAAAGTCTCACTGTGTAGCCCAGGCTGGCCTGAAACTCAGAGACTGCCTGCTTCTGTTTCCCTCATACTGGAAGGCCTGTTGCACCACCCCAGACCCAGCCTTTGGTTTTTCTCCCCTAAATAATTAAAAAAAAAAAAATCCTTTAATTAGAAAGGAAATTCGACCCAGTTTGCAGAGCTCCAAGAGAGGCTTGGGAGAGTTTGGGTTTGAGTCGCTCTGTGAGCAGGATTTTTGCTGAGGCTTACATTCCACTCTGGTGATAGGGTTTACCTTACCCTACAACCTGTTGCAAATTTAGCCTGAGACTTTGTGAGTTTCAGAGTAGAATAAACCTCCCCTCCCCTGCTTGTTTTTTTTTCTCTTTCCCTTCCATTTGCTTTCCACTTAAATGAAAATGTAAAAACTCCCAGAGAAACACAAAGCAAACAACAACCAAATTCCCCATGCCCAAAGTAGTTAGAATGGAAAGTCAAAAGTTATGCCCAGTCCCCTCCCAACCTCCCTGCCGCCCCCCCCCCCACCAGGCAGGGAGCAGGGTGCAGCCTCATTCTGGGCTTCTGGAGGCTTAATGGCCAGCATGTGTAGGTATGGGACTCGCCATATATATAGTACCAGGCGTGTGGGCGCGCTTGTGGGGAATCTGAAAAAACATCATTTGGCATTTCTAGGTTTATTTTAATCTTACAACCTTTAACGCCAGACACATAGCTGCTTTCCCACTTAATGTAACTATACATTGATTGCTTTTAATTGGTGTTGGATCTTTCTTAGTGTTTCACAGCTTGGGATATATAAAAAGTCTGACTTAAATTAAAAGAAGAAGAAAAAGAAGCAGCTAACTCTTTGACAGTCTCTTGAGTCTCAAGAGAAACCAGCACTGGCATGTCGGCAGAGCCCTGACCTCTTTGCCTCCCTCACTCTTAAGTTGCGTGGGCCTTGGAGCAAGGGGAGAGGGCAGAGGCCATTTCCCCTACAGAACTTAATTAAGCACCTGTATTGAAATGAAGGCGGGGAAGGGCCCCATTTTCACAGCATAGCCAGTTGACGAGCTATCATGCTGGAGAAGTGGGGTCTTGACCAGAAGAAAGTGGGGGGTACGTGTGTGTGGGGTTTACTTCCTTCAACACTTAGGGACTGCTAAGGCTCATTTATGGTTTCTGAGGCAGGATTCTGCGTGTTTGCTCGCAAGCCTCTGTGGCCCTGGCGAATTCTCCAGTAAATATTTCAGACATCCTCAGGCCTGCTTTCCTCTCCCTGCAGTAAATTACATATTAAAGTAGCCTGGTAACTGAGCACTGGTTGCTGTGAGATAAGGCCTGGGAAATCAATATGTTTGCCATGTGGCTGCTTGTTTATGACACCTGCCTCTGGAAGAGTTGAGCAATGTTCTGTTTGTTAAAGCCGGCATCCTCCTGAAACACCCGAGATCTTAACGGGGAGAGCAAGGGGCCGCACAGATATTGATTTTAGTTTTTCCAGGAGTGGAATTAGGGCTTGGAAACAGGACTCACAGCCCATGACCCCCCCCCCCACCCACTCCCCTGGCCCCAGCATTGTCAGTACAAAGGGAGGTGGGTCCTCTGTCCTGTGTGCGTGCGTGCGTGCGTGCGTGCGTGCGTGTGTGTGTGTGTGTGTGTGTGTGTGTGTGTGTGTGTGTGAACGCTATTTGTATATAAGCATCTTATAGTGCTGCAGTGTGGTCAGTTGACAGAGAGCATGCAGCAGGAATGCAGGTGCTGCTTAGCTTTCTCTCCTCCACTTCTGTTATCTCCGGCCCCCTGATCTTCACGGTTTAAAATAAGGAAATAGCAACTGGGCAGCAGTGGTGGTGGTGGTGCGTGCCCCTGGGAGGCAGAGGCAGGCAGATCTCCGAGTTGGAGGCCAGTCTGGTCTACAGAGCGAGTCTCAGGACAGCCAGGGCTACACAGAGAAACCCTATCTCAAAAACAAAACAGAACAAACAACCAACGACCAAACCAAAACCAGAAACCCTCCCCAAACCAAAAAAAAAAAAATAGGAAAATGAGCCCACCAACCTGTGGGGTTGGCTCTGCCTGCCTTCTCCCTCCCTCCCTCCCTCCCTCCCTCCCTCCCTCCCTCCCTCCTTTGCTTTTTCTCTCTCTTCCAAGCCATGGGTGACCTTAGATTCCTTTGGGTCCTCCTGATCCTACGTCCACTCACGGAGCACCTAGTTACAGGTGAGGGCCACCACATCCTATTTACATGGTGCTAGACAAGCATGAAGGGTCTCACCAAGATGTAAGTCTGGCTGTCCTGGAACTATTATGTAGACCAGGCTGGCCTCAAACTTTACCTCTATAGTGCTGGGATTCAAGGCATGCCCTGCCACCTCCAGCTCTGGTGGGTTTTGACAGTAGGTAAGACTAGCTTTGTGACTGAACCTACTGGTTGTTTTGTTTATTTGCTTTGGTTTTTTTTTTTTAAACCAGGCCTTGCTGTGTCTCTATGGCTGGGTTGGAGGTTGTGTAGCCTGGGCTGGCCCCAAACATCTCAAATCTACTGTAATCCTCCTCCTCAGCCCTCAAAATACTGGGATTACAAGAGTGAGCCATCACCATACCTCCACCAGGCAAGGCCTCTTAAAGCCACTGAATAACAGAACACCTCGAGTAAGCAAAATGTTAGTGTGAGTGTTCACACGTGGTTGTGCATGTGTTGGAGGGTGAGGGTGCATGAGGCTAGCAGCTTGGGAGAGGGGAAGATGGCAGTCTGGGTCCTCAACACTTAGCCTTCCATTTTGTAAAAGAGTAGCATCCCTGCATAACTCCCTCTTCATCCAAGGGAGTCAGGAGAAACAAATGTGTGTCTAAACATACCGCTCAGGAGCCGCTGGATGCCAGGCACAAAACCTGCATTGTGCTGGTGTGCTTGGGTGTGCCAGCAGTACACGCCCCATGGTGTTCTGTACCTTTCTAAGAATCGTGCTGCATTCTCCACCCTGCTCTCTGTGCTGTCACCCCGATGAACAGACAGCCTTCCCTGTGTTGGCTTTGCCAAAAAGTGAGTTAAGGGTTTAAAAGAGAAGCACGGCCTCCTCACAGAGCACTCTGGAGTCGGCTGCAGCTTACACAGATGCCCCGCGCATGGATGCAGTCTCGTGGACAGGGGCCCAGATCTCCTAATGACACTAATGTATTCTGAGGTCTCATGGTTGTGTTTGTGTGTTTTTAAATCCAGATTGGCAGGTTCTCCTTAGTCGATAGAGGCAAAATGAATGTCTCTTTTCTTTCGACTTTCCACGAGATGCTAGGTGGATTCCTCTGACCATCTCTCTGCTTATGTGGGGTCCAAGATGATGTATAAAATGGGATGGAGATGGCTCAATGGTAAGAGAGCTTGGTGAGTTGAGCAGCAGCTAGGCCTGTGCAGCTGGGGAGCCAGGCATTAAAGAAATAAAACTCCCTTTTCTAAACTAACATACAGATCCCTGTTCCTCCATATTAGACATGGTAATCGACTTATTTTAAGAAGATTAGCATCTACTTAATATTTTTATCTGAATTTTGTAGATCGTGTCTACCTGGGTGACAAGGTGTTTAAAGCAAGATTGAGCTGAACGGGTATGACACAGTCCATTTCAGGCAAATGCATTCCTACAGTGATGTGGGAATGGCGGGTCAAGCTGGCCCCTTTCTTCTCGAGTCTACTCAGTCATGCTGGAAACAGAGGATCCCATGAGGATCCTTGCAGTCCAGGTGTTTTGGGGAGATTTGTTGAGGATTCCTGAGAATTGAGGAGGTGATCTCCTTTCCCTGTTGGGGGTCAAACCCTGGGCTCTATGCATCCATGTGAGCAGCCTTTCAACCCAGCTACGTCCCACACTGACCTTTCTGATGGGCCCTTTTATGAGATGTGACAGGCTGTGCTTCATGGAATTACTCACATTTCATGAAACAAGGATAATGATCAACTCAGAGTGAGGCCGGATGAAGTCACACTCCCCACTCTCAGAAGAGCTACCTTGAGTACCTAGACAGAGCCCAGGAATGTGGACCACCCCAAAGTCCTTTTAAATGAGATACTCACATGGACCTGCCCTTTGGGGACTCAGAAGACACCAACTACAAGAAACACTGAGTTAGTTTTTGTTGTGGTGGTTTGGGTTTTGTATTATCTCCTATGCTAGGATTTGGAAAACGTGGCTATGATCCGGCTCTCCCTACTTTGACAGCTCAACCATGACCAACTGGTTCATCTGTTTACCCAAATTCCTTTTAGAGGTGTGACAGAAATCTGTGCGACTGAACAGGGCTACACGATTCTAAATTTTGGAGTTAAGAGGAGTTTCAGGCAAGAGCTTGGTTACTTTTGAAACTGTATCCTGTAGCGCCCCTCAGGCATCTTAATGTCAGACTCAGCTCGAATGAGCCTCTACCCCTGTGAGAAGGACATGATGCTGTCTAGTTGGTGAGGTCGCTGTGGAGATCACATTTAAAACACACACACATGGACTGGATAGGCAGCTCATCTATTAAAAGCCTTTCCTGCTATTCCAGAGTGGTTCCTAGCACCGATACCAGGCAACTTACGCAGCTGACTATAGGTCTGGTTTCATTGGATCCAGTGCCCACCGGCCTCCGCCTCCACAGGAACCAGGACGTATGTGCCACACAGAAACTCATGCAAGGGCGTGTGAGTGCGTGTTGCGAGCACACACACAAATACCCAAGTAAGCTAATGTCAAAAAAGGCACGCGTGTTTTTCGTCCTTACCATTACTGTAGTACTCAGTAAATGTTAGTTTTCCAAATCTTATCTTGACAGCAGAAAGCCTGAATTTATTTCTTGGTATTCTTCATGCTGTGACACAAATGGAGATATATATGTTTACTTGTTTCTTAGGGTGTGTGTGTGTGTGTGTGTGTGTGTGTGAGAGAGAGAGAGAGAGAGAGAGAGAGGAGAGGAGAGAGAGAGAGAGAGAGAGAGAGAGAGAGAGAGAGAGAGAGAGAGAGAGAGAGATATGAAGGAGGAATTGTTAATGCTCTTGGGAGGGAGGAATGGGGTAAAGCTTTCCCTGATACAAAGCCTTTTCTTCACCAACCTGGAGATGTTCTACCAACCAGAAGTCTGATGGGCTGACCCATTTCCCCTGTCCACAGCCTGGGCATCGAAGACCTCTTTCTGCTGGGATGGTTCTCTGGGTTCTAGCATTGGTAGTGAATTCAAAGCAAAGGCTAGGACAAGACCACTAGCAGACCTCTGAGACAAGACCCCAGCTGCCCCTCCCTGCGGACTCTTGGTGGCTTTTCTTTTCAAAGGGGGGAAAATCCTTAAAACATACTTGGAAGAGGCGTTTCCTCCTTTGGCTTAAAGGGACCGGGGAGTTGCTGGCAGCACTGGGATGTGGTCTTAGGAGGCGGGGGAACTGCTGTTCCTAATGTGCACTTGGCTTTTTATGCATGGACTGTCCTCCAGCTCCTGGGCAAATTTCTCACTCCTGGGTTTTCAGGAGAAAGGTTTGTCATCTGTCATCACCATCCTCATCCATCACAGCAGACGGGGAGGCACTGCCTCCGCTGGTGGGTAGGTGAGGGAAAAGGTTATATGCGGTTTTCCCTTCTTCCAGGTGTAGCTGTGCTCGTCAACCCTCCAACCCCCTCCCGCCCCCCACTTTGCTTATAGCAGAGTGCATAGGCCTGGGCTTAGGGGATCATTCTGGTGTGTGTAGGCAGAGGGCTGTGTTTTGCTGATAGCCCTAGTTGGTCTTGTCATCCTGTGGTGTGGTTGAGTAAGAGGTAAACAGCCATTTAATTATTTATTGGGTGCCTGGAGGATTTTATAGGCAGGGAAGCTTAGGGCAATTGAAGAAAAGGGGGCCAAGCCTGGAGCCTCTTGTGTGGCTCCCTCTTTGAGATTGACACTTAAAAAGAAAAGATCTTTGAAAATTCTTTCTGTACATGCACATGTGTATGGGCACCTGCAGAAGCAGCCAGAAAAGGATGTTGGATCCCCTGGAGCTGAAGTTATAGGTATAGCTGTCTAATATGAGTTCTGGGAACTAAACTCTGGTCTTCTGCGGGATCAGCAGGCACTCTTACACACACACACACACACACACACACACACACACACACACACACACACACACACCATCTCTCCAGCTCAGGGGCGATGCGGTCAACTCATGCCGGCATGCTAGGTATCCTGGCACAGCAGTGACGTTTGAACCACCCACAGCTCCTTCCTTGTTGATCAATCCCATCCAAAGCAGGTACTCCACGTTTCTCCATGGCTGGAGTCACCAGATGGCACGTCATTGTATTGATCATTATTTTCACTCTGAAGCACAGCGCTGTGGTTATTGATGGTTAGAGGCTGGGGCTAAGAGAACCTCGAAATCACTGAGAGTCTTCTCCCATACTGTGGGAGGCAGGGATGAGAGTGGAGATGGTGTGGAATCCAGGCTCAGCTAGGGAGATGGGGAGAGGGGGAATGAGAAATGCTTGGAGGGTAGATATTGGCAGACCTAGGGATTGCCTGAACAGTCTGCTGACTCACATTCTCTTTAAGAAAAGAAAGGAAGGAAGGAAGAAAGGAAGGGAGGAAGAAAGAAAGGAAAGGAAAAGAAAAGAAGAAAAGAAAGGACGAACATTTCTTTCTTAGTGTGTACGGTCTGGGAGGATTAAAGAAGTTTGTGTGGCTGTTTTTTTTCCACTTGGGCCAAAGAGGCTCAACCTGCAAGTGAGTTTTGGTGACCACACCAGCGGGGGCAGCCTTTCTTCTCTTTGCTTTCCCTGAGAGCACAGCCCCTATCTCTTGAGGGATTAACTCCTTGTGGCTCCAGGGTCGTTGGTCCTCCCCCACCGGCATCCGTATCTACCCCTCTCTGCAAACAGGATGTTTTCTCGGGCCCCTTATCAGATGGCCCGGGAGATGCTGTGGTGAAGATGGCGGTAACGATTAACTCATCCTGAATTCCTTTCACAAGCTGAGGCCCCAGACCAACTTAACCACTGAGCCGAGGGAGGCTTTGACAGGAGTAAACCAGATTGGGCCCTCTGTCTCAGAAGGAGGTGTAGGGCGCTCGGGCAGCACCCCATCCCCCACCCCCAACCCCGCCCGTGGGTTTCCAGCTCAGCAAATCAAAGAGAAATTGACAAGCCATTCTTTTCCTGTGTGGGGGCAAAATAATTGAATTTGTGGGTTAACCACTCTGCTACTTTTATTTTTCTCACTCTTTTGCTTCCTCTTTGCATAGAAGTTTAGATTTTGTTTCATCCCAGGTTGCGCACGTGTAGAAACCTCGGGACTAACTGCATTCTGTTTCCAACCTCATAAAAGTTCCTCCTCGGGATGCTGAGAAGACAGAATCAGAACAGGGAGTGGTCTAGCGTAGTTTTTACAAGTAGACACCAAGCATGTGTGAGCCTGTACACATGAGCTGCTAGGCTGGGAGGGACCCAGATACCTGGGGAAACATGTCAGCCCTCATGTCTGGCCCCCTTGATTTGAGCAATTCTCACTGGTTCAGGGCCAGACCATGTCTACCTTGCTTGCCACTCCCTGAGAAAGGAAAGTGGTTCAGAGCTGCTGGCCCTTGGCACTGGGCTCTGTGTAGACTCCTTCCATTCGGTGACCACTGGTCAGCACGCTTCTTAGTTATGTCTGAAGCCTCAGAGAATGGCTAAGAGGGTCTCTTACCATCTGGGCTTCAGACTAATGTCAACCCCATGGAATGACAAGATGAAGTCCATGTAGGCACCAGAGAGTTTCGTGTTACAGGCTCCCTTGAGAGCAGGGCTGTTACCACTCTGAAGCTGCACTTCCCTATGCTCCCTATTTGCAGAGCAGGTCAGCATTCTAACCCAGGTCTTAGCCATCTAGCCTCATGGAGAAGAAACACTTGCAAAAAAAAGTTAGGGCTCTTGGTGAGTTTGGCAACTGTAAAGTGAACACAGCGGTGTGGGTGGGTAGAAAGCTACTCGGGTTGATCAACCCTAGTTTAATCTTGTTATCTGAATGTATTTCAGGTTCTTACAAACATGTGAGCTAAGGCTGGCCGGTCAGCCCAAAACTCTTTGAGTTAATTCTCCGGGGTTGAAACTTTGGGTGGGGCTGTACTTTGAGTGGAGATGATTTTTTGTTGTGTGTGTTTGTTTTTTGTTTTTTAAAAGAGGTGTGGGATATCTATGTAGGTTCAATGAAGGCCTTGTCTCTGGGTTTCTTGTTTGTTTATAAACTGTGCTTAGGTGAGGTTTGTTTTTTTTTTTTTTTTTCTTTCCCCCTTCCCCTCCCTTACCATCTCTCTTCCTCTTCTTATCCTAACAGTCTCATAGGTAAACTTAGAAGGAAGACAAATACTTCTCCAACTGTCACCGAGGGTGCTGTAAAAGAGACATCTGGACAGTGGTTCTGCGGAGGGGGGGGATTCTTGTCTTTTGCCCAGAGTTAACACAAAGGGATTGGGGGTAGCCCTATCACCAGGGGGGAAAGACGGTTTTTCTTCATTTAGCTTTTAATTGCTTTCTTTCACTTTTATGTATAAAAGATTGTCCATTTAATTAACTCAAGAATGCAATTTCAAAACCACTAATGCTTTACACATGATAGCTTTTAAAATAAAAGTAGCATTCTAATATTGCATAATGTTTTCCTCTCCTAGCACTCCTCCCCGCACCACCCTCCAACCCTCCTGCCTGTATTAACCTTTAGCAGGGCCTCATTGTTAGAAGCAAACGCTGTTCCTCTTCTTCTGTCTCCCCACCTTCCCTTCTGCCAGGGGAGCGTTCTCAGCAGTGCCCCATTGATGGAGGCACCCGTTCTGACCTGCTCGTTCACTTCTGTGAGTGCGTTGCGGGGGGGGGGGGGGCTGGCGGGGGGGTTCTTTGTGTCTCTCTTCCCGTGACCCCCATTCCACATCGGAATTGGTTATATTTGCGTGTCACTGTGGCCCCTACTCGTCCTTCTGCCTCTTAAGATCATCACGGTTGCGAATGCCTGCGTGGAAAATTAAGAAGAGAAGACTCCAACATACCTCTGGTTGTCTTGGGCGATATAGTTAGAAGAACCTGTTTGTCAGTCAACAGACGTGTGGTGTCTCTGACTCCACTCTGTCTTAAAGGAAGGAGGCAACGGCATTTTTGCTATCCCGCTGTTTTGTGCATGTGCACGTGGGTAGGTTCACTTGCCATTTGTCACCATGAGGGTCCAAGGATCAAAAAACTCAGGTTGTCAGGCTTGGTGGCAGGTGCCTTCACCTGCTGAGCGATCCATGGCCAGCTCTCCTGTCCTCCTTCCTGATGAGATGGGGCTCCTTCTTATCTCTCCGTACTCCCTTATCACTTCAAAAAATGTTGTGAATGTCTCAAGCCCTTGGCATTTTTTTTTAAACATTTTTGATTAGTGTTTGGTCCTTGTCCTTGCTAATCCTGCCTGCAGCCTCTTCCCCTCTCCTCTCCCCTCCTTCTCTTTCCTCGTCTTCTTTTTTTCTTCCCCCTACCTCCTTTCTAGGCAAGATCTTACTTTATAAGTCCAGTCTAGCCCGGAACCATCATAGACAAGAACCTGTAAACCTTCCTTCCCTGAATCCAGCCCCCAGGCCCCTAGTGCTAGGATCACATGTGGGTGCCACCGTGCCTCCCTCATCTGATCTTACAGGTTGGTCGTCATGGAGCCCAGCCCAGCCCAGCCCTCCTATCTCCAACCTCACCCAACAGTTGGGTCTTGCAGCCAGAATTGGGGAGGGGCAGGGTGCAGAGGGAGTAGAGTCTTGGTCTCCTTGCAGGGATCCCAAGTGCTAAGGATCCCACCTTGCTTTCCTTTTTTAAAAAAACAAGAGAGAAGCCCATGGCATCATGCTCCCCAACATCCAGGCTTCAGGTGGGATACCATGACATAAGATGCTAGCGGGGGCACCCAGGGCTCACCCAGACTCAGGATTCAGCATTTCCCTTGCCTGCAGCAACTGCTGTTTGTTCCTGATGATGCCGAGAAAACGTTTGAAACCTGAAGACACACTGAAACCTTTCGCACCCAGGGCTGTTGTAACTCTTGCCGCCTTCTCTCCCTCTCAGAGGGGAAATTCAGTGGTGGCTGCAAGTAGGTTCCACTTTGCAGAGAGCTCTTTTCTCCTATGGTGCCTTTTCTCTAGAAAGCATGGCGTTTTCCAGCCAACCAGTGTGGTGTCCATGCTGTATTTTCGAAAGAAGAACAGTTGAGCAGCTCGTAGATGTTACTAATCATTTTGTTTTGCTGGGGTAGGTTTCTGGCCAACACTTTCCCTGCACTGGCGATACAGATGCCTTAGAAGAATCCTGTACTTTGGATTTTGTGCTGTGATGGCAAAAAGGACCCGGAACAAATGTTTTTCTGATGAGGATTAGGACTATGGTTGGGTGTGTGTGTGTGTGGTGGGGGGTGAGGGCAGCTGGCCGAAGCCTACCTTTACAGGACGTTTCTGTTGCTGTCCATGTTGCTATCCACTGTTTGTGGAGAGCAGGTTTTCAAATTAACCTGTTCTGAATTTGATGAGAGATTTGAGAGTCATGGGTTCCCCTAAAGCCTGCCCTCCTCAGAATGAGATTCCCATCTCCTCTCACTTGTGTTTTTACAGGTATCGCTGCTTTGTCCTTGGCAAACAGTCACCGTAGAAAAGAGGGAAGGGAGAATTTTGCTTGTTGTCTGTGAGCAGAGAGGCCAACGGGAACCCTGTGGTTTGATCATTCATCAGTTTCCAGGTTTATTCATTGAATTATTTAAACTTGGGTGTGTAAGACAGCAGTCCCGAATGGGCTTTTTGGTGCCAGCTTTAAATCTGGGACCCCAGGTTCTGACAGGAGAGACACAGAGCAGCTGAATGTACAAAACCTTTCCTGCCATTAGAAAGCTATTCCTGAGTCTTGTGGCTTGGGACTTAGAATACCCACCATCTCCTGCCTCTTAGGGTTCTTTCTTCTTGTCCTTTTTCTTTAAGCAAGCAAACAAAAAGAGCAGTGTGCACGTGTGGGCTAACGTCTCTGACTGCTGTGGTGGCCACGGCATCTGAATTTTATAGAATTGATGACCCTACACTTAGCCACAGATCTGTATATGGCTCTCTGCCTCCTGATTTTGGAGGGAGTTCACTTTAATATTGTGGTAAAACTTGGCGTTCCTCTGGAGATACATAAGCCATTAGGAAATTGCCAGCAGGGCTCGATGAAGGGTCATGGCAGAATTGCCTCCTTTCCTCCTTAGATCTGGAGAAGCGGCTACATACGGCCTCCAAACTCCAAAGGGATCAGACATGTGGCTTCATTCAGGTCCCTACGATAGGCTTCGAATCCTTTGTGACAGTTGGGAAACTTCTTTTCTACTGAGGAGAAGTTCAAAGTGCTCAGATATTTAGCCTGTGCTTTGAAGTTGGTAGCTAGCACTGAGGCCTGGGTCTTTTGGATTGCTTAGTCTGTCGGTATAATGCACACTTGCGCTCTCTCTTGGTGTCGAGATGGGCAGACCATAGAGTCCAAGGCAGGGCCACCGTTATCATCACGTTGTGGTTTTTCTTTCCCCTTGTTGGTGGCAGCGGGGTGCAGACGAGATACAGCCCGCTGCCACTAAGTAGCAGCCTCAGGCGTCCTGTCGTTGAGATCCCTGTTCATCTGGACTTTTAACTTTCAGAATGAAGTGGAGTGGAGTTCATAAAGAATAGACTTTGAGATGGACTTAAGAATGGAGAATAATAGAAAGAGGAACTGGGGGAGGGAGGAAGACATACCCAGCTTCTCAAGAGTGGCACTTGCATGTGTTAGCCGTAGCTATGCGTGTGGTTTGGTGCTCTTCTGAGGTTACGTTGCTCTGAAGGACCTCTCTCCCGCCTGTTTGTGGATGAGACTGAAGGAGGGTCTCTGAGGTACACTGGTTAAGAGAACAGCTGTCAGGGTAAGACCATCGTCACAGAGTTGTGTTGAAGGAGCTAAGACAGGCCTTCCACTGTGAGTTGAATTCCTAGTCTTCTCCGTCAAGAGTCCCAGATAGCCTGTAACTGGGCACGGATAAAGACCATACTTGATCACTGGGCCTGAGCACGCTTATTAATATTTGGAAGTTTGCATTTGGAAGATCACTATGTAAAAATAATACTGGGAGCTAGAGAGATGATGGCCCAGCAGTTGAGGACACTTGCTGCTCTTACAGATGGCGGCAGTTCAGTCCTCAGCGCCTCTGGTTGGGTAGCTCATGATGGCCTACAACCCCATGGGATCTGGCACCCTCTTCTGGCTTCTGCAGTCTCTCTGCCTGCCTGCCTGTCTGTCTGTCTGTCTCTCTTGCGCACGCGCACGCGCACACACACACACACACAAACACACACATACACACACACACGGATGGGGGAAACTCCCACCATATACACAAAAATAAACAAGCATACGAGTCTAGAGAGATGGCTCTGCTCTTGCAAAGAACCCAAGTTCAGTTACCAGCATCCACGTGATGGCTCCCAACTGTCTGAAACCCCAGTTCTGGAGAATCTGGCATCTTCTGGCTTTCATGGGCACTACCATGTGCTCATGGTGCACATGCATATAGATGTACAGGCAAGACACTCATGCACGTACAGGTAAGTAAGCAGATCTCTAAAAATAAATTAAGAGGATGTTGTTTGAGGTGGGCAACCTTCACAGCAGACTGTGCTCGAATCCTTGAATCTTAGCTAGAAAGCGTTTTTAACCAGACTCTGGGAGAGGAGGTTCCTTTCCTTTCCCATGTCCCCTTAACTCTCTATCTTTGAATCTCTTTTCACTTTGCTTCATAGGTGGGCCTGTCCCACTGCTCTTGTGGGAAGAAGGCAGACATATGCTAACCCGTGATCGACTTAATTTAGCTAAACCACTAACTTGGCCCAGGTGAAGGAAGAGGAAGAGATTGAGCACCCCTTCATCTGTGGCACGTCTCTTTACACTTCCTCGGTCCTGTCAGTAGCTCACCACTTAAGTGTGACAGCTCTTCAAGGGACCTTGTTCTTTGGCTCACAGTTTTCTTTAGCCCTGTGGAAAATGGCTTTCTAGAAGGTCTTGGCTGGCTTGCCTTAAGATGCAACACCATTGACTTAGCCGGGTCTTAGGCTAAGATACGTCTGTCTCTTTCAACGGCATTTCAGACTCTCTGACCTACCCCGTCCCTCATGACTGGTGACCCTCATTTGGAGAGACACTTGGGGCTTGAGGGCGATGGAGTTGCCTGAGGTAGAGTTGGGGAGCACAGGGACACCCAGATGTTTGCATAGTTTTTCCACTGCCCTGATTAGGAATGTATTTCCTCAGGATGGGTTACGGCCTTGAAGTGAAGCTAAGATAAACATCCAGACGGTTGCACATTGGGATACCATGGGAATGGTTTGGGAGAAAGGTTTAGGAGTGGGGGAGAGAGGAAGGGCAGAGTAGGGGGAGGGGGAGGCATAAGGACTGGCTTCTGAGACACAGCTGTACAGGGCCCGTGTGCCTTCCACGGCTTTCAGCAGAAAATAGGCCTCGCCGAGACGATGCGGCGTGTGTTGGACTGATTCTCTCTGGGAGTGGTACACAGGCAGTGGGATGTGTTGGGGTAAAATATGGAAACCCTGGTTTAGTTGGCTGAGTGATTAGAATCTTTAGGGAAACTGATGTGTCTTTTAAAAAAAACCAGGGTGTGTGTGTGTGTGTGTGTGTGTGTGTGTGTGTGTGTGTGTGTGAGAGAGAGAGAGAGAGAGAGAGAGAGAGAGAGAGAGAGAGAGAGAGAAAGAGAAAGAGAACATGTGCTTGCGTAAGGGCCATACACAAATACTTCTGAAAAGCACACACTCATGGACTTCAAAGCCCTTCAGCTTCATTTCCTCATAATAAACACTTTTTTAAAAAAAACTGGTCATTTGGGGGAGATGGGCTGTCAGAGAACAGGGGCAGGGTGAGTGTGGGGAATTGTGGAGGGTATGTGTGAAGGCTGTGAAGGTACTTTGGGCTCTTCATTGGGGACCCCCGATGCCATGGAACACTAGACTCTCTTTCTGGCTTTCTTCCCTTTTCCTTTTCTCTGGGAAGGGCTCAGGCTCCCTCAGTGATTCTGAGCTACAAGGTGGTGTATAAAATGGTCATATGGGACAACCACATGCACACAAGGGGCTTCCGTGGTTTCCATTCCACCTCGATGTCATCCTCTCTCCTAGGGACCCAGGGACTACATCGCTGGAGTTGGCAGAACCCAGGGCAGCAAACTTTTCGGGCTTTTGTCAGGTTTCATTTAAAAGAATGTGTGGAGATGCCAAGGCTCCTGTGTTGATTTCGCCCGACACAGATTCTAAGCAAAGAGATGGGCGTCAGGGAGAGGCCGTGGGCATGAGAAGGGGCAGCAGCCTTCCTTTCTTCTCTCCTGCTATATTCAGATCTTGATGCTCCAGTGTGCCAAGGAGAGGGGAGACGTAAACAATCCCGATTGCCTCCAGGATGCAGCATCTAATCTAAGCATGATTAAGCTGATTTGATTTTATAGATTGGAATTTCTAAGTGATAGAAACGGATGAGGTTAATGTGAAATATTTACTTAATAAAAAGCCTCATTACCTGATGCTGAAGGGTACGGGGATAAAGATCCCTGGTAACGCGTTTGATCTTTTGGAAATGAAGTTAAGATGCAAGTTTTCTTGGTAAAAACTGAATTCTGCGATCTTGTTTTTACACATGCTGTGCTTAAATATTAACACCAATTGAGCAAATTGCCTTTTAACTGCCTTTATTTGCTTTCATTAACAGTATAATTTAAAAGCTCAAGAATTTGCATGGAACCTGTTGTGCATGTTGGGTGGGGGGGAGGGGCTATTCATAAATTAATTAATTGTGAGAACATTATCTTTAAGGAAGGTCACTAGACACCAGGCCAGTATTTGAAAAGCAGTGACATGTGTTTTGCTTTTTTATTTTGGAGACATCATGTACTTTTGGCTTAGAGATCTGGTGGGGGTAGGGAAAGGGGGGGAGAGAACGAAGTTGGCTGGATCAAGAAAAATTTTAATGACTGGGCATGTTTTAAGTTAAGTTGACTGAACCTAATTACACTGTAGTTTTAGAGAGCTAAAGGCAATATCATTGGTATTTAAGCACCAGTTTCAGAATGAAAGCCAACCCTTATAATTGGCTGAGCTCCCTAGATTCTTTATCTCTGTCTTCCCCTGTCTCTCAACCCTCTTCCTGTCCTTCGCTCACTACTACACCAATGGGAAGAGAGAGAGAGCCTGCCAGCACTGCCAGTCATGTAGTCCTCCATCGGGGACAGCTCATCCGGCTGTTCTTGCATGAAAGCACTCTAAACATCTTGAGATCTGCGCTGTCCCCTGACCTCAGTTGCTTCCTTCTGGACAGATGTTCCTGTGGTTGAGAGCCTTGGCCAAAACAAACGTTATGAATGGGATGAGGAGACCACTGTGTCCTAGGGAGGCCAGGAGCCCTGCCTCAGATCCTCTGGGGGTTATTTGACACATGCTGTTCTGACACTCCATTTGGACAGCACGTTCCCATTTCACCCCCCCCCCCCGCCCCCTTCACCCACCGTCCTTCTCCTGTCTTTTTTTGGTGCTGTTGGCGGTTTTCCTAATTAATTTAATCTGTAGTCTACCTTTTCTGGGTCTGCAGATGCCAGAATGCTGAATTTATTTATCTTGAGTGTTTTGGTTGGCTACTGAGGAGACACGGTCTTCCTCCCTTCCCCCTCCCCCAGTGCTCCTAGACCCTCTTCAAGAAAGAAGCCCTTGTTTTCATCTGTCAGATGTGTGTTATTTTTAGGGGAAGGAGATGAACATATTTTAAATAGTATATATTTTAAAAGCCATATACAAAACATAAGGAATCCAGAGGGAAAGTGGGCAAAATTGACCACACCAAAATTGAAAATGTTTTGCATGATTTTTTTTTTACTGTGTTTTGTTCTTTTTGGCCTTTTTCTTATACATTTGTTGACTGGTCTCCCTCCCTCCTCCCTCCCTCCTTCCCTCCCTCCTTCCCTTCCTTCCTTCACTTGCTTGCTTTTGTTATGTTCTGTGTTTTTTAAGGAATTGCCTGTCGCCTAGGCTGACCCTGAACCCACAGAAATCCTTCTGCTTAAGTTTTCAGCATGTAGATACTTGAGCCTCCATGCCTGCTGTTTCTTGGTAGAAATAGATATTAGTCTGTCACCTGCTCAATGCATAGGAAAGTATTTTCCTGGTCTGTCACTTTACAGTTTTGATTCTGAGTCATTTTATATAACCATCTTACTCATTTAACGTAAAAAGCTTCACAATGGAGTTTTTATAGAGTGGATAATAAAAAGCCCATGGTGTTCACACTTTAGATTTAGAATTTGAGAAGAATATTTGGATGAGAGGAAGAGAGGGATGAAGACAGGAGTGGGGGAAAGTACGGGAGTGTGTGTGTGTGTGTGTGTGTGTGTGTGTGTGTGTGTGTGTGTGTGTGTGAGAGAGAGAGAGAGAGAGAGAGACAGAGAGAGACAGAGAGAGACAGAGACAGAGCGAGTCAGAGAGACAGACAAAGACAGAGAGACAGACAGAGAGAGAGCACATGTATTCGAACCTGACTGATGATTTAATGTCAGAAGATTGTTTTCTCCCATAAGGCTGCCCTTTCTTATGGCCCCCTGGCCAGAGTTTAGCTTGCATCTGAAGCATGTGGGTTTTGGTATTCTTGAGTCCCGTTCTCAAGCTGCCTGTCTAGAAGGCCATTCTTCAGTTTCTGCTCCTTCTACTCCCTCCCAGCCCTGATGCCTTGCTGAACTGCAGAGTGTCTGAAGTCATCACTTGGCCCACTCTTTATACATGCTTTTGAGGCTACCTCCTGCTTCCTGCCAAAAGTACATCTGCGAGCCTAACCCTCCTTTGAAGGCTACTTGCCATCTCTTGTCTTCGGGTTCTCCATCATCTCTATCAGCTAACCGTAAGTCACCAAGACACCAGGAAGATCAACTCATGGATCCTTCTCTCCTGTTCTCTCTTCTTCCGACGTCAACACTGCAGATACTGGGCCTTGAGTTAGGTGTAGATATTGTCTTGGAAACGAGCTGGAGTTGTGGGAAGGAGGAAGGGATGAGCTCCAAGCAAGAGTGATGAGCGTTGCTCTCAGCTGCTGCACTTGACCCCCATCATTGCGATCATTTTACAGAGGGGAGCTCAACAGTTCGTCTTTTGGATCTGCCATGCTTTTTGCCTAGCGTTTGGCCATGAGGACAAGAGAGTCAGTCTTTGCTCCCGTGAGGCTACTGTTTGGTTTGGATCTTATTCAGGAACAAAGATAAAATAAAATATAGACATTCTTCAAATGGTCCTTCTGGGTTATCTTGTCATTCAGTTTTGCCTGCCCAATTCGTCCTTCCGTTGATCTTGGCACAGTGATTCCCAGAGTTGACTCTATGGCAAATGTTAAGGTAGCCATGTTGGCTACACAGATTTGTCTTGAGCTGAAGCTTGACTTTCATTCTTCTGTTTATGTGTACACCCATCCATCCATACATTTACTCGGTCATTAACAAAAAGTCGCACAATTAACGGTAGCCAGATTAAACATGTATTACACATATGGGAATAGTAGACTCTTTTTTCTTCCTCATTAGAAAGCTGAATTATTAATTAATGGGAGTAACAGGGTTAGGGATAACATTGCTATGAAAAAAATCATCCTGTGTGTTGTCATTTCACTTCCAGATGATAGAAGTATTCTTTTGCTTTTTATGTTTTATTTTTGTCATTAATAATTACATATGTATGTATACATACATACATGCATACATACATACATGCATGCATGCATGCATACATGCACAATACATACATAGGTGTGCGTATGAGTGAGAGCACATGGACCGTCACACATGTATGGATGCCATAGTAGCCAGGTGGCAGTCAGAGAGCAGCCTCTGGAAAGTCTATCATGAGTTTTGGGGATTGAATCAGGTCATCAGGTTTTGGTGACAAGCACTTTTATCCACTGAGACATCTGCCTATTCCTCTTTGATTTTCAGATAGAGTTTTGTGTAGTCCAGGATGGCCTCACTATGTATCTAAGGCTAGCCTTGAGTTCTTAATTCCTTCTACCTCCCAGGAGCTGAGGTTACAGAGGTGTGTGCCACCATGCCCAGATGGCTAGCACTATTTCTGTCACCATAGTATATGTTCAGCAAATAATTCAGATTTTCTTCTTTTTAGAAGTAGGCAAATTTAAAATTACCTGGGTTCTTGCAGTAGAGGGTCTCTGATGCCTCTTTATCACAAGGTAAGGGGCCACGAGTGCTTGTCGAAAGACAGAATAGTGGATGAAGACTGGAGGTTGTATATTCCCAGCCAGGAGAATGACAAGTTCAAAGCTGGTATGGGCTACTAAATGAGTTCTAAGCCAGCCTTGATTACTTATGAGGCCTAACTCTAGCCTAAACCACCAAAGGTAGAAACGTTATTTTGGATTCCAGGGCGTGGGAGGGAAATCATCTGTTTGGCTAGAGACAGGGAGAGTCTGTGTACATAGAGTTTTAAATTAAAAAGTTATTTGTTTATTTATTTATCTATAACTATGACGTCTTTCTTAGCCCAGGCTGACTTCAGACTCAGTGCTCATCTGCCTCTGCTGTCCAAGTGCTGGGATTTCACACCTGAGAACACCACACCTAGTTTGAGCTTAGTTTCTAGACCTGGTGGTTGTCTGGGGTATTTTTTAAATTTCCTGCACTTCGCTTACAAGGTGGTGGATGGTGCCTTGGCAGCGGGGTTGGCCGTGGCTTTGTGGCGGGAGCCTGTGCTGATCACAGCCATAGTGTTTTTGAGTTTGTTTCGGTTCTTATCAGAATCCTTTCCAGGAACTGAACATACTTTGTGGTACATGGGGCAGAGGTTGGAGTGGAAGCCAATGTGTCCCTGGAATGTTCCAGGCCAGAGCTCTCTTTCTGTAGATGTCCGTGTGCAGACTGGACAGTCTCTCGGTGCCCAGAAACACAGCTTTCAGGGGCAGCAAGCAATTTCCTTTCTCATCCCCTTTCTTTTGTTTGGTGGGAGGTAGGAAAGCAGGTTGTGTAGGAAGAAATTTTGTGTCGCTCCCGCTTTTCACACCCCTTTGATTCTTCTTCCCCCCAACCTGAACTCTGAAGCCTTTATTTCCATCCCTGGGAAAACCCCTCTAGTGAATGGAGCCATTACTTTTATATACAGAAGAGAGGGTTAGAGGGTTGTAGGGACTGTGTGCAGGTCCTCAAACAGTTAAAAGTGTTTGGGGTCTGTTGCCTCTCTAGAGGTCAAAGGTGAGATAGACTTTTTGTTGGTGACACCCCCCCCTTTTAAAACTCCCCTTCCTTGTTATCGTGACTCCCAAATGTCGGCTTTGATGTCTGTTGTTGATGTCCATTGTTGGAACTTCAAGAGGACTCTTAGCACATCGGCAGGTGTTGGTTTTAGTGAGCGGGCGGAGAGTTCCACATTCTTGGGGGCAAAGAAATGGATCCCACCACATTCCTACCCCAAGAGCAAAGCCCCCGTTGCCGCACCCCTCCCTGGGTGTCCTTGCAGACCTCTGTTCCTGATGGGTCTGGATAGTAGGTGGCACTGGGTTCTTTCTTCCTTTCCAGGCCTGTCCAAAGGTCTGTCTTTAAGCTGCGGAGCAGCTGAAGAGAGGTCGTCTAACAACCACGTATTAAGATTTCATTAATCAAAGACACTTCCATGGCCCTTTTACAGAAACACAACTACTTTGGCTGTCCTCTGCTGACAGCCTGATAATTTATCTTTCCCAGAGGAGGGGAGGGAAGAGGGACAGAGAAGCACACCAGGGTCCTACTCACAGAAGAGGATCCCCGTGCCAATTCCCGGCATGCACATGTAGGTTCACAAGTTGATTTTGGGGATCCGCACTCCAGCCTCACATAAACCGTCAAAAGAGTGGGCAGCCAGCCACATCCCTTTCCACACGGTAAGGAGTCACTCCAACGCTAATATCCACACACAATGGATATGGCTGCACATAGATGTGGCTGGCTATGCCTTCTTGCAAGGAAACGTCTGCCTCTGATTCCCAGCTCTGAGATGTGCTGACATTGGGATGACCATTTAGATGCTTGTGTGTGTCTAATGGATGGTGGGGTTCAGGGAAGGGGTGATTTGAAATGTACAGTCTTCCTTTTCTACTTTACAGAGCTGTTCACGTGCATGGAGGCCATCTGACCTTCTATAACTCTTGGGCCTGGATGTGGCTATGTGTACATTTGATTCCTCCCCAAAACTCTAGAGTAGGTGATAGAACACTGCATATACTGCTGCTGCCACTGCCTCCTCCTCTTCTTCCTCTTCCTCCTCCTCTTCTTCCTCCTCCTCCTCTTCCTCCTCTTCTTCCTCCTCTTTTTTTCTTCTTAAGGTCACTGAAAGGGAGTAGCTTTGAACTCATTTTGTTGAACAGTTATTTACCAAATACCCACTAGATACATTTGACTCGTTGGGAGAGTATAGGTGAGCTATACTTTGTTTCGTAGCTCTTTTGGGGGCTGGAGCCATTACACAATTAGCTACCATGAAAGATGCAATCTAGGAAAGTCAGTGGGGATGCAAGAAAGACAAGACCCTTTTCATCCGACTAAAGTGCTCGATGAGCATTTATTTAGTCCTGCCTGTGTACCGGTAGAGATATGAAAATCTAAAAACTTGGTCCCTGTCTCCAAGAATTTAATTATGTAACAGAGAGAGTAGACATGGAAGTGTAGAAGAGACATAGTGTGGTATATATAATCCAGAGGGAAATGAAGGAAGAACGATTTATGGTGGAGTCAGAATGGAAATAGCATCGTCTGTTTGGGGAGGTGCTGTAGACTAGTGTACTAGAATGCTATCTAAGTAGGATTCTCAAGGACAGATGATTACCCAAGACGGAAGACATTCTAGAAGAGACAGCTTGTGCAAAGGCCCTGAAGGGGACCGAGAATTGAAATCTTGTGTCTTCACTGTGGCTTGAGAGGTGGAGTGAGGCAGAAAGAAGGGGCTGGTTGAACTTACCTGAAGATCTTCCTTGCTCAGCAAAGAGGCCTGCACTTTACTTTGTATATTTTGAGAAGGTGTTGAAAGGATTTAATCAAGGAAGCAAAATAGGAGAAAGAGTGTCCTAATGGAGAACGCTGGGAGCTGAATTGAAGATGAGTATGTGGTGCCATAGGGGAAGCCATCACTGGGAAGCTGGTTGAGTGGCTCCAGTGAGCCAAGTGATGATAGTGGGGAGGGAGATGAGGAGAGGAAGACAGGGGTCAGAGGGTTGGTGGGCGCAGGGGGCTTGGAGAGAGTGGGAGGAGACAGTTATGAGATGTTAGCTTGTAAGTCTGGAGGGAGATAAGAATGTGGATGTTCTGGGCAGGAAGACACTGGGGTTTGATTTGGCATATGGTATTTAAGGAAGTCTTGGAAAAATCTTACATGGAAGCCTGTACACTTACAACAGGTCTTGAGGAAGAGGTAGAGGGGTGTGTGTGTGTGTGTGTGTGTGTGTGTGTGTCTGTGTGTCTGTGTGTCTGTGTGTGTCTCTGTGGTGGTGGCGTGTGTGTCTGTGTGGTGGTATGTGTCTCTGTGTGCGTGTGTCTGTCTGTCTGTCTCTGTGGTGGTGGTAGTGGTATGTGTGTCTGTGTGTGTCTCTGTGGTGGTGTGTGTGTCTGTGTGTTTCTCTGTGGTGGTGTGTATGTGTGTCTGTGTGGTGGTATGTGTCTGTGTGGTGTGGTGTGTGTGTATGTGTAGTGTGTGTGTGTGTGTGTCTGTGGTCGTGGTGGTGGTGGTGTGTGTGGTGTGTGTGGTATGTGTGTGTGTGTGAGATGTGTGGTGTGTGGTGTGTGTGGTATGTGTGTGTGTGTGGGGTGTGTGTGTGTGTGGTGTGTGTGTGTATGTGTGTGGTGTGTGTGTATGTGTGTGGTGTGTCTGTATGTGTGTGTGGTGTGTGTATGTGTGTGTGGTGTGTGTGTGTGTGGTGTGTGGTGTGTGGTGTGTGTGTGGTGTGTATGTGTGTGTGTGTATGTGTGTATGTGTGTGGTGTGTGGTGTGTGTGTGTGGTGTGTGTGTGTGTGTGGTGTGTGTGGTGTGTGTGTGTGTATGTGTGTGTGGTGTGTGTGGTGTGTGTGTGTGTGGTGTGTGGTGTGTGTGTGGTGTGTGTGTGTGTGTGGCGTGTGTGTATGTGTGTGTATGTGTGTGTGGGTGTATGTGTGTGTGTATGTGTGTGTGTGGTGTGTGTGTGTTGTGTGTGTGTGTGTGTGGTGTGTGTGGTGTGTGTGTGTGTATGTGTGTGTGGTGTGTGTGGTGTGTGTGTGTGGTGTGTGGTGTGTGTGTGGTGTGTGTGTGTGTGTGGCGTGTGTGTATGTGTGTGTATGTGTGTGTGGGTGTATGTGTGTGTGTATGTGTGTGTGTGGTGTGTGTGTGTTGTGTGTGTGTGTTGTGTGTGTGTTGTGTGTGTGTGTTGTGTGTGTGTGGTGGGTGTGTGTGTGGTGTGTGTGTGTATGTGTGTGTATGTGTGTGTGTATGTATGTGTGTATGTGTGTGTATGTATGTGTGTGGTGCGTGTGTGTGTATGTGGTGTGTGTGTGTATGTGTGTGTGTGGTGGGTGTGTGTGTGTGTGGTGGGTGTGTGTATGTATGTGTGTATGTGTGTGTATGTGTGTGTGTATGTATGTGTGTATGTGTGTGTATGTATGTGTGTGGTGCGTGTGTGTGTATGTGGTGTGTGTGTGTATGTATGTGTGTGGTGCGTGTGTGTGTATGTGGTGTGTGTGTGTATGGTGCGTGTGTGTGTATGTGTGTGTGTATGTGTGTGTGTGTGTGTGTGTGTGTGTGTGTGTGTGTGTGTGTGTGCTACTTTCTCAATTGCTCTTCATTTTATTCTCTCATTGAATCTGAAACTTACCAGTCCAGCCCAACTGCCTGGCCTTTCTTAGCCTCTGCCACTCCTGGCTTAGAAGTGGGGACTTGTGACTTTTTACATAGGTGCTGGGAATCCGAATTCAGTCCTCAAGCTTACAGGGCAAACACTTTACCAACTGAGCTATCTCCACAGCCTCAGGAAAGATATTTTGACAAGAAGACGACATCAGCCTACAAATTCAGTTGTAGTCACTGACTTGAGATGATATTTTCAAGTGAATACAAATCAGAAGTATCTTAATTCCACAGCAGAAAACGGTCCTTTGGAGTTGCTTGAATCACGAGAAGTGTTTTCATCAAAGCCTTTATTCATGGGTGTGCTGACATCTGGGGAGCGGAGATAGATATTTTCCTGAGGTCCAGACTCCTGAGCCATGAGCTCTTCCCTCGGTCCTAATTAATCCTTTGTAGTTAGTGACTGATGAAATCGCTGCTCTATGAAATTTTAATCCTCGCCGTGTGCACGCAAACTGACTTTATCACAGCACCCAAGGCATGTGTCAGAAATTAGCCGTGGAATCTACCGCATATTTGATCACCTTATAAAAATCCACTGAATCTGGAGAAAACTGGGCGGAGTGCTAGAAGGTTCTTTTTATTTCCATGGTCCTGCCTGATAGTCAGATGTACGTGGTGTGGTCTTGGCCCGGGTAGAGGGAACAGTTAGCTATAATAGCTTACCTGAGGAAACTGTGAGCCCAGGGAGACAAGGTGGTTGGAATCTGGACCTTGGCATCCTAGGCTTCTTCCTCTCCCCTTTGCTGGGAGACAAGCTGGAGGAGTGAGTGGACTGGGGAACTCAGAGAGGAGAATACTGCTCCTGATCCAAGGAGGGGGCATGGCTCTGTGACGAGATCACATGCCTGGCTTCCCCACTATGTCCAAATGGTGAGCTCTGCACTGGAATAACACGAGTAAGCGCTGTTGGGAGGGTAGCTTGGGCTTTGGATGGATAGTTCAGGTTGGCCTTTTTGACATAGTGTTTAGGGGCAGTTGTATAGCTGACTACACTTACACTCCCACGGGTTACTCTCTACTACTAGCATCCCCCTGTGGTAACTCTGGAATTACCTGTTGGATTTCTCACCAAGGACCTCTTCCTGGGTCTCCTCTAAGTCGGCAGTGTGTGCTGTTCCAGCCCAGTCCTTTCGATGCTAGAAAGAGGACTACTGATCCTTGGTGCGGCATAGAGCTGGAAACCGTGGTGACAGATTGCTGGTCCCCCCTTGACCAGTGGAAAATGTCTGTTTTAGGGGGGTTTGCAGCGAAGGGAGGAGAGTAGCTGTTCTTGAGCACCATATATAACAGGCCCGATACAAGGGCTTTAAAAGCCACATTTCAACCAGATCCAGTACAGGTGCTAGACAGAAGCTCAGGATCGTTGTGTGCCTTTCTTAGTGTCACACGGGTAGGAAGCAGTGGGGCTTGGGTCTTGAATCTGGGGCCCTCAGTTTTTCCACTCCTGTGGAAGGAGTGTTCATCCTCTTCTGGCATCTCGATGTGAGGGCAGTCATCCCAGCTAGGCTTCGTCACTGCAGGGAGACGTTTCTTTGCAGGAGGATTTCTCCAAAGCAGTTTTTTAACAGACAGGAAGGACAGACTACCGGGGGAGGGGGTGAGCCTGGAGGAGGGCGTGCACAAGGTGGTCTCTCAGGACCTTCCCAGCAGAGAATTCTGTAAGGGGAGAAGCGAACCATTCTATCTGATCATGTTAAATGATGGCCTGGGGCCAGTGAGCATCTGCTGGTGCTTTCCTTGCAAGGTTCCAGGAGGCCATTAGAGCCACACCAGGCCTCTCTAGAGTTTATACAGGCCCCCAAGGCAGGGCCAGTGGTCCAGATGGGGAGGGACCAGGAACAGAGCAGTAGGCCTGGAGCCAATCAGGTTTAAGACCAGCTTTTAGACCAGATTTCTCCAGCTTCCCCTCACCCCCTTCTCTTCTCCCCACTGCTTTCTCCCATACTGTAAAGCCATTCATCACCTTGACTTCACCACATTCTGCATTGCACCCTTGGAGGTCATAGCTTCTTATTTGGTAATCTTCCATTGTTGCCTCTGATACAGGAGTCTCTCTTCTAACCCAGCCCGTGTACTCGGGTTTTTCCCCACAGTGCTGGCTTTTTGGTTCTTCTCTGTGCCTCTTCATTTCTCTGGATGCTTTCTTTTAAACCTGATCAAGCCGTAGGGCAGCAGTGTCTTATTTAGAATCGGATCCTGACCCATCAAGGCTCTGAAGAGCGTTTGGCAAGCATTGTAGCCTGTGGTGGTTCTGTCTCAGGTGATGTGCTTTAAGTGGAACAGGGGAGGTGTTATAAAAGGTCCCTGTGTCCTTTACAGCCTTCTCTTTAAATCTTAGGACTCTTCTGTCTCTCTCCTGGGAAGACACACACCATTAGTCTTTCCTTGGGTAGTGTCTCCATTGGCAGGTTTGGTTGGGCAACCAGGCTCCATAGTTGAATGCTTTGAAAGGAAACAGGAGCACCTGTCTGGAATGCCCAGTTGCAGTCCTGTGAAATACTCCTGGCTCGAGTTGAGAGAAACTATAGAACCACATAGGATCTGTGGGTAACAAATGTTCTCCACATCTCATGGCACTGGTAAGGGAGTTCTTCAGCTGATGTCTTTAGGAGATGTTTATTGACTGATTTTCCAGGGCAGTGCACACTTACTTTTGACTTGTAGGGCCTGCCAATTGCCATGGTGCACATACTCTTGTCGTAGCTAATTTAAAAACTGCCGGATGCAAGCTCGCTAAGATAGTCTAGAGTCTACGTGCCCAGTTACATAGGTTGGAGCCTCTGAGTGCCACCATCAAAGCCCTGACAACCTTACTTGGGCACCAAAGTGGAGGTCCAGCCCTTGGTGGCCTGCCAGGAAGATAGGGACTTATCTGGGGGAAGTCACCTTTCCTCCAAATCAAAACACAGAATCCAAACCTGTAGCTATTGTCTCTGCCTTTGCTTTCTCTCTTGTCTGGTCCTTGATTCTGGTGAGAACTGTGGAATTCAACGAAAAATGCTGCTCATTGCTGACATTAGTTGGTTGGTTATATCTCTCCATTGTTTGATTTACTAATCATAGCCATAATCCTAGAGATTAGGAGACTTTCATTTCTATTGTGCAGAAGAGGAAACTGAGGCACAGGCTGGAGAAGCCATTCCTTCACAGTTGCACAGCCTTGATTTCAGAGCGAGGCTTTGAAGTCAGCAGTGGCTGTTGGCACATCCCAAACCATTCCCAGTGCCTTCCACTAGGGCATTATGCGGACTTGTACACATTTCGACCTTCCTCCCGAGACCGGTATTTCTAGTGTGACCTTTACTCGTGTTGGGAGCTCTTCATCTTGGACTGTCATAATGGATTCTTTGAGGTGTGAAGTGTCATGACTCCCACTTAGGGCAAGTTTGGCTATGGGGTTCGGGCTGTCCTCTATGATGATTCCTAAGCCCCAAGACCACAGATTTCACAGAGACTGAAATGGCTGCTTTCTTCATAGACACTGGGTTTGCCTGTTCCAAAAATGGTGATTTCTATAGCAACCATTTATTCTAGCAGATGTGTGCCTGGTATGGTTGGCAAGGAGGGTGGGATCAAAAATGGAAACGGCCTTTTATTCTTCACTTCCTGAACGTGTGCCCTGTATATGAGGCAAACAGAAGGAGAAACATGGCATCCTTTTAGCCTGTGTAACATATAGGGCCCAGCACAAAAGGATCTGTTAGCTTCAGGCTGGTTTCTGTCTGCAGCTTAAGCTGGGCTGTGCTTGGTGGTGGAACCTTCTTTGGCAGGCGTTCCCGTTGGTTCCAATTCAGTGAATGTCTGTCACTTCAGTTTCTGCAAAATGTAGGCATTTGTCATGAGGTGGTTAATAAATGCAGAGGGCAGTGTAGCTAGAGATCGCAGAGTCTACCACAGAGTGCGAGAGGCAGGCTCTCTGGATGTAGGTTGTAGGTTGAATTGTATGCATACATATGTCTAGCTGAAACCAAATAGAAGAATTTGTTGTCATAAAACAAGAGTTTCTTGGAGCCCAGGGGCAAGAAAACAGTCCTCCCTTGAAAGGTGAGAACAGAACTACCATCTCGCTGTTGGAAGCGTTCTTTCGGCCCTGCTCAGTTTATGCAACCAGCTTAATTTTCATCGTTTTTTTGCAGAGTGAATCTCAGAGTGGCCTCCCCAGGATATCCAGGTGGACAGGTGACAAGGCTAGGTTCCGCAGCCCATGTTTTTAGACTCCTTGACTCTAGAAAGCACCATGTCTTCCACAGCTGGGCCAAGTGTCTACACCTGGCCAGTTGCTCAGCGAGGCTCGGCAGTGAGGACCGTGGGTGTGGTCTGCTCAGACTCAGACAACGGGGCTGCACGGTACGACTTACCCAACAGAAAAGAACCTCTCACCCGTTTTAGCGGCTGGATTTCTGAGGTCAGAGTGCTGAAGGATTCCTACAGAGGATGTGCTTTCTGGCTTGTCTTCTCTGTGTCCTCACCTGGTAGGGGGAAAGTTAAGAGAGGATTCTCTTGGCCTCTTGAGGTCTCCTCCTCCTCTTCTTTTTGTGACAGAAGATTCCCGACAATGGCCTTAAGATAAGGTTTTTAATGAAATGGAGAGAGACAGGAGCTCGGGACCCCTGTCACCGCTAGCTAAGGGGATATATGGGTACCATGTCTTTCCAGGCAGCCTCCTGTGGCATACACTCTCGTGCCAGTGGGTTACGTGCTGTGACAGAGACCAGATGATGAATATATTTTTAAACTTGGAAGCCACGAACCACTTATTATTTCTGAATTAGGAATCAAAACATATGAATAATCTCAACAGGGGATCAGCAGATGCAGTCTGTCCTTGAGGTCGCTTTGCTCTGGGGAGATGGCCGGGGTGATGGGGAGCCAAGTCCAGCCTATTCTTCTTGTGACATGTATGTAGGACATGGGGTGTGGTGTTAGCTCAATTAACCAGCCTCTGTGCGCGTGATGCAAGGTTATACT
The DNA here is from genome assembly GCF_021556685.1 of Rattus norvegicus. Classification (NCBI taxonomy): domain Eukaryota; kingdom Metazoa; phylum Chordata; class Mammalia; order Rodentia; family Muridae; genus Rattus; species Rattus norvegicus. The sequence continues at coordinate 56,826,337 of NC_141541.1, read as the reverse complement.
ACAACTGTGATGCCTCGGGGTCAGAGCAACACTTGGGAAAAGGGAGCCATCTTTATTTTTGTCATATGTTTGTGTCACCAGGTATCGAGAGAAGAATATAGGGTCTGGTGGCTGTGGTGACTGAAATGGCTGTGGTAACTGAAATGGCTGTGGCTTGAAATGGTGGTTTTAGATGCATCATACACATCTCTTAACCTGCTCTTTCCTTTTGCCTCCCTCTGAATCTCTTCCTCCACACCCCTGCCAAACAAGGTCCCAGGACTGAGCCATTATAGAATCTCACCCTTGCTAAAATCTAAGATTAAGGCCAGTTACTTAGGAAGGATATGGAGGAAGAGGAAAACTCCCCAGTTAACTCTTTCCACCCCCACACCCCACACCCCTCGTAGCTGGCAAGCCTTCACTGTTGAGGCGCAGACAGTTCAGCGTCTCTCCTAAGAGGCCTTGAAACCTGAGCTTCACCAGCCAGGAGACAGCTAAGCCAAGCCCAGCTAATGACAATCTCCCTGTTCATAATGACTGTGCAGAGAGCACCTGTTCCAGCCTCTCACCCATTTTTCATAACCAGATACGCAGCGCTTGCTACACAAGGCAATACATAGGAGGGTCATCGGTGGCAGGAGACCTTTTGGAACCTCAGAGCTGCATCCCAGCCGGAGAGCGGATGTAGCTTCAGCTTGTTCTCTGAAGGGAAAGGGCCAAGGGCGGGTACTTACTGGGTTTGCCTTTTCTTCTGGGCGAACCCCCGGGGCCCTTCATTTTCTCCCTATCTACCTGTTTTCCAACAGGGTTTCGAAGAACTACAGTGGTAGCATCCATTTTGAGAAGCAATACGTCATATTTGGAGAGTTACCGATCGCACCTGTCTTTCTCCATCCCGGTCCATTTTGTTCTTATGAAATTGTTTCAGGAAAAAAACAGTCTAGCATGGCCCCACATTTCTTCTGCCAATTTGGGATATGGTAGTACTGAGCCGGTCTGTACTGACTCCTTCCTTGGTCTCATGGAGCCACAAGATAGTCCTCTCCAGTAGGAGGGAGGCTGTGTTTGTTATATGTTTCCACCTTACACGCTAGGGAACTTGTGGTTTCTCTTTGGGGCAGAGCCTGGTTTAGCAGGAGAGCCAAGGGTGTCCTGATTGATTGTAGGGGTGGTCTCCATGATTCGTTGCTTTGGAGAACTAGGTCCAGACATGACTCCGGGGAGAAAATCACCGTGCAGATAGTAGTGGCAACAGAGGAAAACGGAGAGGCAAAGCAGGCCTTCCTGAGGGGAAGCGGAGGAACCACCCACCAGCTTCCAGAGAGACTGGCATTTGGTACTCCAACTCTTATAACAGGTGCATTGTTATTTTACAAGGGGAGGACCTGAGAGCCCTGGAAATCCTGTCCTCTGTCGGTCACCTGCTAAGTATGTGCTCCTAGATGGACGGCTTAGAACAAGGTACACAGAGAGGCTGCCATGCTGAAGGTCCTGCCAGTGTCCGAAGCTCTCACTGCAGTCTGGTGCCTTTCCTTTAGGAAAGGCTCCAGCTTTTATGTAAAGTAGCTCTGCCTGATCTGCTCTTGAAATGAGGTGAATCTACTGCTCCATATTAAAACACCTTCAGGGGGAACCAAACAGCCGACTTTGGTGGTGCAGGCCTTTAATCCCAGCACTGGAAGGCTGGTGGGATCTTTTGAGTTGAAGACTTGCCTGGTCTGCAGAGTGAGTTCGAGAACAGCCGGGGCTACAAACCCTGTCTTAAAAAAAAATTACAAAACACCCAAAATACTTTCCTGTTGCTCCCGCCGTCAGAGAGCAGCAGCCACAGCCTTGAGCTACCCCACGGCTGTGGGTTTCAACAAAGGCAGTAAGAAGAAGAACTTCAGTAAGCCGAGGCCCGACAGGCACAGCGGCTGCCTTAGCAAACACATCAGGTTCACAGGGGACACGATCTGGGAAGTATTGATAAGGGATGCACCAAGGAGCCACACAAGGTGTCCAAGGACAACCATGTGCTCATGCTTATCCAGAAGAGGATGGGCACACACATCCGCGCCAAGAGGAAGCAGAAGGAAATAAGCGATGTGTTGGCAGCTACAAGGAAGTTGTTGCCAAGAACGACTGATGGCCCTGGCCCCTCCTCAATAAACTTTTATGCTGCATGGGGGTGGGTCGGGAGAGAGGCGGTCACAAAGCAGGAGTTTGTGAACCTCCTTCTCTTGGTTTCATTGTCCGTGGATTGATTCCAGGAAGTGTGGTGGTAAAAACTGAGCTGATGTGGAGCACAGGAGGGCCATGGAGCCTCTGGGAGGGAGCTGAGTGTGGCTGTGGGGAGTGGCTTGACATCATCTCCATCTTCAGGCTCCCAGGATGCTGTGACTGTCACTAGATGGGTGCCCGGCTAAGTGGTCAGACATGACACTTATTGAGGGACATTCTGAAAGGGAGGAGGCCCTTTGGTCCTTAAGTGCAGTTAGGGGCCAGAGTCAGACTGTGATCTGAAAACCCAGTGAGCAAACAAAAGAAACTTCTCTGCCTTTCCAGTCTCAACTTCTGGTAACAGCACTGCCCTTCCCTAAGAGCATCCATCAGTGGTCCCCAATGGTTTGAGGTACAGCAGCCTCACCTTGTCACCATGGTCAAGAGTCTCATACACTAGGGCCCTCCCTTTTTCCTTCCTCAATTGGAAGCCAGGTGAAAAGTGGCTCCCCGACCCTGTCTTGTGACCCAAGGTGAGCGTTCTCCAGCTCCTCCACCTGCAGAGGGCTAGGTCGGCTCCCTTGAGTCACAGAGCCTGAAGCCAGTGGTGTTTGTCTTCATTTCGGGATGAAGGCAGGAATGGCGGGTGAGTGTTCAAACCCCTGCATGAGCTCGCTGTTCTGTGTGGCTTCTCTTAGCAGAAGCTTCGTTCATGCATGCGCATGCGCACACACACACACACACACACACACACACACACACACACACACACACACTCCCCCCATCTTACAGCGGCTCACTGATGAAAACAGGGGTGACCTGCTGAGCCACTGGCGTCAGAATCCCATGGGTGCTTGCTTCAGTGGACTGCAGTCCACATCCCTGGGGTGGGAAGCATTCTGTGTTAAATGAGCATCCTAGGCAATTGTTACATGGAGTTAGAGGACCCCCCTTTTTGTCCCTGTTTGATCCCTGCATACTCCCACAAGCTCAAACGTACATACACCTATGAAATGGTTGCTTTTCGACTGAAAATGTAGCTCACTAGAGGAAGCGCTTGCCTCATGAAGGAAAGGCCCTGATGTTTAATCCTCGGCACCAAAGTAGCCTGCGTGCAGGCATGCACAACGCGCCTTTCCCTATCCAGGATGCTTGGTTGTTCTGGTGTTTGTAGGTAAGTGGAGGGTGGTACTGGAGGCTGGGCCCCTGAGAGCCAGAGGAGGAAAGGTTGGAAGAGGGTCCCTGAAGAGGGTTTTCATAGGGCTCAGGGATTGGTTTATTCTTGACACTGACGGGACCTGAAGCTCCACCTGCTTGGCCAGCCTGCAGACTTTCTCTGTAGTTTCTCATCCTTAACAGTCAAGAAGTGGGGCTTTGGGGAAAGTTCTGGTGTTACCGTTGTGTCTGGGGGAGTGTGGCTAAGCACAGGTGACTTAGAGTAGCATTGCAAACCGCTGTCGTGTTCCTGCAAGGCGACTATGCAGTTACTCTTGGTTCCCAACACCACAGGCTCTGGAATCACCAGAGACAAACCCCTGTGCCTGTCTGTCAGGGTGTTTCTAAATTAGGTTCGTCGAGGTGGAAGACCCACCCTAGCTCAGGGCAGTGCCATACATGGGTTGTGGTCCGAACAAAAATACAAAAGTGAGTGGAACACCAGCGTTCATCTCTCTCTGCTTCCTGACCGTGGACGCAATTCAGTCAGCTACCTCACACTCCTGCTGCCCTGGCTTCCCTACCACGATGGACTGCACCCCCCAGATTGTGAGCCCAAATAAACTCTTCCTTAAGTCGCTTTTGTTAGATCATTTGTGGTAGCACCGAGAAAAGTTTCTACAGTGGGGGTCTGGGCTTGAGTAGGGAAGTCTTCCTCCTTCCACCCAGGCCCCCAGTGTGGGTGAGTTCATGAAGACCTGGCTGTCAGCGAGAGTGGGACTTCTCAGCTGGAGGTTAGGTTTACCTGGGTTTTGGTCTTTCATCATTTTCTTCGTGGAGTTTGAGTCTCCTGTTGTCATTGTCCCAACAGACTGCTCCAGTGAGACATGAGAAACCCTGCGAACTGCCTTAGGGAGCTGGAGATCTCTAGGTGGGAGGGATGGGGAAGGGCACACCCTGAGAGATAGGCACCAGCTTTTCCTGCACTCTTCCCCCTCCCGCCTGAGCATCCGGAAGCTCCTCTTCAGGAGAACCTTTCCTAGTCTGTGGCAGAGGGATGGGTCACTTGTCCTGTGGACAGCTTTACCAGTGGCTGCCACCAAGTCACTCCTGCGGTGGCCATGGGAAAGGTGAAGGGGTTGGGCTGTGGTGCTGGAGAGTAGGAGCCATCCACGTGGGCACAACGGTGAAGGGGGACGATTCCTGCTCTGCAGCCCAGGCGGGGTTTAAATCTGTGCACATGTGTGCCTCGTGCCTGCAGAGGTCAGAAGAGGGTCGGATCATCTAGAACAAGCTATCGTGTGGGTGCTGGAAAGTTATCCCTGATCCTCTGCAAGATCAGCAAGTGCTCTTAACCCCTGAGCCAACTCCCTAGCCCCCTTGCGATCCTTGTAAATGAAGTTCAGGTTCTCAAAGACAATGCTCTGTTGAGTCTTGATTCTGGCTAGGGAGAGAGAGCCTAGGGTACTTTGAGAGCCTAGGCTAGTTTAGAATGGGTGTGAGGTAGTCTAGTCAGCTTACCTTTCTCTGAAGTGGTTGTGTGCCTGTAACCTGCTCGCCTTATTATGTGCCATTCGCTGGCCGTAGATTCTGTCCTGGGGCACTGGAGAAGCCTGGGGGGTGGAGGGAGGGAGCAGGCTGCAAAATGGGGAACAGTGTTTTTAGAGCAAGCAGTGACAGCAGGAAGCTGGCCTCGAATGTGTGAGCAGGTCAGGTCTCTGTGGGTATTCAGATGTCTGGAACCTTGGCGACACAGAACATGCCTTGACTGTAGCTGTGGTCTAGGTGGGCAGTGCTCAGTGGCTCAGGGCCCACTCAGCCTCCAGTATGGTTCTCCTTTACTTCCTGAAGCTATTTTCCTCTCATTTTCTTCATTTGGAAAATAATCAGCAAAATCCTTATTTCCATAAGCATTTTTTTTTCCTGGCTGTAAAAAGCTGAATCCTAAACCCATTATTATAGCTGTTCATGCTATTTTAATCTACTCTGTTTAGAGGTGAGAGGGTAACAGTGAATCTACAATTACCGCGTACATTTGATCCATGGCACAGCCACCGGAGCCGGGGAAGAACCCTCCCGAGTAGGGTGGTACCATGCATGGCAAATCACTTTCAAATTTACTAAAAATATGCCCCTCTGCAGCCATGTAGATATCATAATTTTCCTCCCCAAGCCTTCTTGAAATCTCCGTTCGCTTCCCGCCTGATGCTGGCTCACCCGCCTGCTCCCTTTCATTCTTTCCCTCGGCCTTCGTGCCCACACAGTGCCTGGTCTCTGTTGCCCTCCATGCCGTGCACTGTCCCACCCCCCCCCACACCCCCCACCCCGTTTTCATCTCCCGCTCAGAAATGTTTTCTGTCCTACTACCCAGCACGGTAGCGGAAACCATTTTTGGTTTGCCACGGTCAAGAAGGAGAATACTTAGAATTTTAAATCTCCTAGCTATTTCACATTTAAACAAGCTGGCGAGCTGGAGTGGTGCCGCGCCTCCTACATACAGTAATTGTTACATCCCTAGGCTCCCCCTTCCTATCTCTGTTCCTACTTCATTCATTTTTCTATTTGCAGCCGGTGCAGAATATGGGCTGCTCCCCCTCCCTAGTTCCTGCATCCCGCTTTCTATCCAGTGACCTTGGCTTCCTTGAGAGCCGCACTGTAAATGGAATGTGGCATTGCCACACGGATCTTGATAAAATATATCAGTGCATGAATTGATTTTCATATTGATTTCCTTGGACCAGCAAGGTGTGCGTCTGTGGAAGCCAAGCGTCTTGTAATGACAGTCCTAGAAAGTGGTCGGGATGCCTGGGGAGAGGCAGGCTTTGTTTTTTGTTTGTTTGTTTTTTTCTTCACCTAGGAAAACTTTGTGCTTGTTAGCTCTAGAGAGTGGCTCTTGTGCTCTCCGGGTTCACTCTGTGAGCATACAGCATATATACCGAAGAGAGATATATTCATCTCTGTGTTTCATGGCCTGGGCTTTGAGAGAATGAGATCTCAGTGCTTCCAGTTTGCTTTGTTGCTTAGAGAGACCTCGGAAAGCATCAGGGTAGATATTGAAGGCCATGTGCACCGAGGAGTTTGGAGGGTCTGGGTTGGGGAAATGTGTGTTTGCATCCTCCCCTGGTCATGTCTTCTTTTCCCTTTTCAGCCTACTTGAGATGTGGCACTTGTGAATTTAGGACTGATGCTCTGCCCTGAGGGGATGTGTATAATTCATGGTGTGTCAACACTGATGTCTGGGTGTGCACTGGAATGTGCTCTTCAGCTACAAGCACACACAGGCCCGCGTGTAGCAGAGCTTACCAGGAGTGTCACATGGTCTCCTGCCTTATAGTGACGTTTATTAGTAAGCAACGGACAGCCAAAGGAACAGTGTCAAGACATGATTAAAGCTTTACTTTTCTCTCCTCTGTCACCGTCTTCCCCACGGCTTCTCTCAACGGCTTCTGCATAGGTGCTGCTCCCAGCAGCTGTTCAGCTGATAGTTGATGAGAGTAAGTGAGCATGGCTTCACGTGATCCCATGTGCATACCTGTGCCTATGTAAAGAGGATAGGGCAGTTGAAACCGTTGAGGTCATTCATCCCATTTTCTACCTAACTAGAAAGGCCCCATTAGAAAACCTCTCTGGTTGCGAGCTCTGCTGAGATACCTTGCAGCATGACACGGTGTATCTCCTGCTGTGGTAAGTACCAGGAGGAGAAGTCATTGAGTGCCTTGGTATCTCATGATCTCGTCTAGATCGGGAACTAGTAGAATCTTGGTCCCCAGTTATAAAGGCATCAAAAAGCCTGGAGCTGGTTTGGGTAAGAATAGTCCGTAGTTTCAGCCAGGGACAGCTTTATGCTCAAGGGTGCATTTAGCAAAATCTGGCCATAGTTTTGGTTTCCATAATGTATGTAGGAGAGTTGTTACGGGTATATACTGGGTAGGGCTAGGAATATTTCTCATCTCCGGTTTCTACGCTCCTTCCCCGACCCATTTGCTCTAAAATAACAGCCATGCTGGGCTGGAACATCCTTGCCCCATGACAGGGCTTTAAATGTTTTGTTGTTTTTGCTCAAAAGTTTGTATTGAACCTTAAATGTGAAAACCATTTTCCCCACGGGCCTAGTTTTCCTTGAGTTAGGTGTTGGCAGTGATCTGACATGATCGAAGCTTCTAATTCACTGGCATTTATTGTTCCAGAGAACAAACAAGGAAGCCTGCCGGTATACAGATCAGCAGGCCTGTCCCCAGATGGCCCACCCAGTGAATGCCCAAATTCTTTGACTCATGTATGGCTAGTCAAAGCCACAAGGATCACATGAGCCTAAAGTTGGACTTTGAGAGCCTGTGGTCTCACAAGGGGGCATGGTACACCCTTGTTTTCTTTGCAACCTAAACTACATTTTTGGAAACTTCCGATAGAACTTTCCAGAGATGCCTGCCAGGCCCACGGGACTAACTGCATCAGAGGCCGTTTGGATGTGGGCGTAAGACGTCTTCAGTGTATGTAGACCTGGGCATTGCTTCTTGGCTGGCCCAATGGGAGTCCTTGGCAGATGCTTTGGTCTTGGTGAGACAGGTGGGTGTGACAGCCAAGGCAGGCATTTTGTGTGTTTTGATTGCTGAAAAACGTTATTGGAAGCTGATGGTTGTCATATGATCAGCTCATTTAGGCAAAATCTCATCAGGTGGGGCAGGGGTTAGGGAATAGGAGAGACCTCCTTTCTTTTTTTTTTTTTTTTTTTTTTTTGTGGAGTAATGGGAAATGTTGAATGTTCTAGAACCATTGAATTCCGGTTTATTAACCTTCACCTCTGCCCTCTCCCAATGCTGGAAGAGAAAAGTTAAGTGAAGTTGGTGTCTTTGTCTGTGTTTCTGGCAAACACAGGTAAGATAGGTCAGAGGTGGTACATCCTGGTTTTGCCTGAGTGTGCCAGCCACCTGTCATGCCGACCTCTGACAGGGCCCCATTGTTTCATACACACTGAAAAGGGAAAGAAGATGCCTCCCCGCAACCCTACCCCCGTTAGAATATTTTTCCAAACCTCTTTGAAAGGGCAGTGCCGCGCTACGGAAGTGAGTTTGTTTTTCATGCTGTATTTTCTCATCTTGCCTTTGGTGTCGGCCAGCAGGAGGAATGGGGAGAGAGGGCTCTTGGTGGACTCGGGTGTGAGATTCTGGAGTGAGACTCTGCCTTAGCGGTCTTCTGGCTGTGTGACCTTGTGCAAATTTCTCACCCGCACTGAGCCTTCTAGGGTCTACAGCATACTCTCCATAGCCTCTGAAGGTTTGCTTTCTTGAGTAAAGAGTGGGAAAGCACTGTGCACGCATCAGGCACTCTGGATGGTGTTTGATTGTTAGGGGGGTTTCAAGTACATCCTAAACATTGTTCCTCGGAGCCATAAGAGCTTCTCTGTACCCACATATTGTTAGGTAGCTGACATGCTTAATAGAATTGGAGGCATACTTGGGGTCTCCCTTGGTGGGCTGTAGACCCTGGGCGAATGTGTCTCCCGTCCTTTCTTTTGATGGGAGAGTATTTATAACTGGGTACAAGTACAGTCAGAAGGTTCTTATAAAACGCTGTTGTTACTGCAGTACCAAGTTAGAAACGCTTGAGGTTTCGGCTTCTTGGCTCTTCCACACGGCCATGAATATTTTATGGGAAAGGAAATACTTAGTGTCTGACTCTTTTTATAGTGCAGCTACTCACGGGCTGGGAACCTTCCAGATCTTGCCAAAATCAAAATCACTGCTTGTCCATCCGTCCCTCTACTTCCTTTTCAGAATCCACCAGAGCCCCACACCACTGAGGTGTCAGGTTCTCTTGGTGAATGGCCCCATTTGTAAAACACGTGGGGCACAGTTTGCATCCCTAACAACTATCCTAAAGTCGGAGGGGAGGAGTGGGTGACCCCTCAGTTCTACCCAGGCCTTCTGGCCTGGCAGTGCTGGTTAGTACCAGGTTGACTTCCATTTGGAACACTGACCACTGCTGGATGCCCATCAACACTTCCAGCTAGAGCCTTCTCTGCTCAGGAGGAGATGTTTCAGGATCACCAGTGTCCACTCGGGTCTTGGAACATAAAGATGACTAGGTTAATCTGGACCTAGTGGTGTCTCTCTACAATCCTAGCACTTGGGAATCTGAGGCCAGGCAATCTCAAGTTTCAGACTGCCTCAAAACACAACAACACAACATAACACAAGACAGCACCCTCCAGCAGGAGAGTAAAGCCTAGCAAGCCTCAAGAGGCTTTTCCTCTTACAGGTAAAGGTGGGTGAAATACCCTTCCCGGCCTTCTTTCTGTTCCCTTCAGTGAACCCACATGTAATGCAGGCACGTGTGGCCCTTGTGTTTTCAGCTGTGGTTTGCTCAGTGGGGGCTTAGTGAAGAGGAAAGCAGGTCTCCTGGCCACTAAACCATGGTGGGGATTCTTTGCTGGCCTCAGTGGGTCCCTCCAAGATCCCATGCTCATCTGGCTTAGACTTAACATTCCTTAGACCCCTGGTCTGACTACAGTTGCCTCAGACCAAGTGGCAGGTCAGATCACAGTATCCAAGAGCACTCTACCCCAGGAAACTAACCCAGTGTGACTTCTCAGAGGGGGACACAGTTGTCTCCTGTGCAGGTAAGCTAAGTGGCCTCATATTTTTACCAGCACCCACAGACTCCCAAGTATAGAACATGGCTTCTGATATGCTCAGGGGTACACCTACTTTCCCTTGGGCCAGCTCAAGACTATATCTCTTAAAGATGTTATTTTATTTTTGATTATGTGTTGGGACCCTCTGAAGCTACAGTTACGTGTGGTTTGAGCTGCCGGCCCTCAATGCTGGGAACTGAATTCTAGTCTGCGGGATGAGCATTATGTACCATTAACCACAGAGCCACCCCTTCAGCTTCCCAGGACAGATTCTTTTAGCAAGAGCAAGTCGGAAAGAAATATTTAATATCGTTTGAATCTCAGCTTCACCCTTACCCGCTGGGCTCCGGAAGCTCAGGCCTGTACTGTGACGTCTGCCTCCTGGATTGACCTTGGTGTTTGCCTTGGCTTTTGGTCAGGTGTTATTTCGCATACCCTTCGAGATGACGTCACCATGAAGCAGAACTGCATCTCCTCAGGGCAGCTCTACAGAGCTCTCTCCCACCCCTTTGTCTCTTCGTCTTCAGACTTAGCAGTGGCAAAAGGCATGGAGGGGAATAAGGTTCTGGGACAGTGGGCCTAGAGGCTTGTTTCCACTAAGGACGTGAAGGTCAGGGAGGAGGATCACCCCCCCCCCAAAAAAAAGAAAACTGTGTTTATTATTCTTAATAGGATCTGGCACAGCATCTATGCCTAGGGCTAACCTCAGAGTCAGAGTATTTAGCAGGTTGACATTCAGTGTCCATGTAACATGATCACTGTCTGGCTTAATGAATATCTAGACTGGGACTATAGCTCAATTTGGTGGTGTGCTTGTATTGCACACACAAAGTCAGGGGTTTAGTCCCTGGCACTATATAACCCAGTCATTGTGGCCCATACATGTAATCCCAGCCCTTGGGAAGTAGAGGCAGGAAGGCCATAAGTTCAAGACAATCCTTGGGTACATAGAAAGGCCAGCCTGGGCTACATGACTTCTGCCTCAACAAATAGAATAAAACAATAAAATATAAAGAATCCTCAAATGTTGTGACTCATTATTATCATTGACCTTTTTTTTTTTTTTGAGCTGGGGACCGAACTCAGGGCTTTGCGCTTCCTAGGTAAGCGCTCTACCACTGAGCTAAATCCCCAGCCCCATCATTGACCTTTTTTATCATAAGTCTTTTTTTTTTTCCCTCGAGGTGAGGAGGTTGAAGACAGGGTTTCTTTGTGTAGCCCTGGCTGTCCTGGAACTCACTCTCTAGACCAGGCTGGTCTGGAACTCAGAGATCCATCTGCCACAGCTGGGTTGAAAGGCCTGGGTACCTCCAGGCTTTCTGAACTGTCTAAGGCTTGGAGGGCTATGCCTTCTCTTGTTTTGTGTCAGCAGCATTGACCTTTGGGGGACATTGTTCTGGAGAGTGCTACCGTTTGCCTTTTGAAGTCAGTTACTATCATCTGTCCCCCCGAAAGAGAAGCTCAGTCTAATATTTTGCCCCGATTAAGGTCACTGCCAGCAGCCACTAATGATGCTATCGTGCCTCTGGCCTCCTCCTTCCCCGGCTTTTGTGAGGAAGAGCCCTCTGGATGGAAGTGCCTTGGGAAAGAAAAGGAAGTGGACAGTACGGGAGAAAGATGAAGAGGCTGCACGAGGCTCTCTGCACTTCAGCCTCCCTGGGCAGGAACCTGGTGGGTGCTTTGGATGGGTACACAGAAGTGCTACAATGAGGATATCGAGATGGCAATTAAGTATTTACATGATTAGACGGGAGGATTTTCAGGCTCCTAAATCCTCACAGCTGGCTTGTGGAGAGAGGCTGGAGGCTTCCAACAAGGCCAGTGTTGAGTTCCACCGTGTCTCTTGGGAAGGAGATGCACTTGTCTGCTCACTCTGTTACTTTGTTTCAGCAAGCTTGGCCGTTTCCCTCTCTTTGGTCAGAGAGAACAGGGTGGGTTCAGTGGAGCAACCAGCTTGCATCTGCATGGGAGGACGGTGTTCCGAGTCTTGCTAGGGTTTCCCTCCTGGCCCCAGAGAGCAGGCAAGAATCGGGGGTGAAATGCCACTTGGCAGTCCTGATAAAGTATAGACTGTTCCTCTCTGCACCGGCAAGGACCACTTAGGCAAACACAGTTCTTCAGGTAGGTTCATGGAGAATGTAGCAAGCAAAGTGTGGTGTGTCAAGCACAGGATGAGGAACCCGAAGGGACCAGGATAAGAGGATGCATGACAGCTGTTGGCCAGCGTTGGTCTTCAGGCCCAGGCCCTAAACCAGTGGTGTGAGGAGGGCAGGAGGTGGCTCTTAAGGGCCAGGTATGGATTTTAACTGTGGGGGTGGGGGACAGACTGTGTGACTAAGGGGTGGGTAGGATTTGCTATTTCAGTCTTGGTAGACTTTAGAATTTTGCAGCAGAGGCCAAGGAAGGATGTAAGAACTGAAAGAAGGAGGGATAGAGGTTTGGAGGTGGGCGTGACCCCAGATGGCAATAATCTTACATACAGAAAACAGGCTATTTTTTGCATAGGTTGCTTGGAGCTTCCACGCAAAACTTCTGGTATTCTTCATGCTGCCTTAAGCTTTGGAACTCCCTTTTCTTGTCACCTCTCCCTTGTTCCTGTTGGATATATAATGTCTTGCGTTCCCTGCTTGACTATAGATTCTTGGCTGACATAGCCAGTATGACATGTTCCTCTGAGAGCCCTTCACTGCGGCTGGCCACATACCTTGGCTTGGTAGACAGCTAGAATGACTGGAAAGACTATTGCTCCCTCCTCTCTCCTCAGGGGAGCCGCTCACATATACTCACTGTTTTCTTACCTGTCCCAGGCCAGTATCTATCTTAAAAGGAGGCAGGCGCCAGCCTCTTCCTCTTCTCAAAGGGATTCTGTAAGGATTTATAACGTGTGCATCAAGAAACCTCGGTGGGCGTGGAGAAATGGAGCCATTGCAACAATATGGGAAGACTGTACTCCAACCCCAGTGGAGAAACTTTGAGGCCTACACTTAAAAAAAATAAGAAAATAAAAAAAGAAAATAAGAAATTGTGTGTGTGTGTCTGTCTGTCTGTGTACCTGTCTGTCTCTATGTGTATCTGTGTGTGTGTCTGTCTGTCTGTGTATCTGTCTGTCTCTATGTGTATCCGTGTGTGTGTCTGTCTGTCTGTCTCTATGTGTATCCGTGTGTGTGTCTGTCTGTCTGTCTCTATGTGTATCCGTGTGTGTGTGTCTGTCTGTCTGTCTGTGTACATGCACAGGTATGTTTATTCTTACACACATATGCAGGAAGAAGCCAGAAGGGGGCGTCAGAGTCCTCTGGAACTGGAGTTACAGGTGTGAGCTGCCTGCTGAGGATGCTGGGAACGAAACCCAGACCTCTAGAAGAGCAATGGGCACTCTTCACCATTGATCCGTCTCTCCAGCCTGTGGGCTGGCACTTTTGATTCATAGTCTTCTATTACTGACTGGTCAAGGTAGCTCCCCAGTTCTAAAGAAGAAGAAGGGCTAGCATCCAGTTCCCTGGCATTTCTTGGTTTCCTCTTTCCCGCTGGTTATCGTTACTGCACTCCCTTCCTGTCTGTTCCTTTGCGCATACCGCTGGTTTGTTCAGGTGCTTGTTGGCCTTTTCTTTGCAAACGGGAAAACCTGATTTTACTATAATTCTTCCCGATGACTCTCTAGATGTAACATGCTTACTTCATCTGCTCCTCCACAGTTCAGATAGTAAACAACTGTCCCCTAGAGGTCTCCTCTCCCCTCCCCACCCCCTGTCCCGCCCCAAGACCAGCAGTTTGCTCATCCGGATGGTAAGAGGTGGTATGTGGAGGTGGGCAGGGAGGCTCACTTGTCCACATGTGTGTGGGAAGGGTTCTAGGGAGAACGCCCATTTCTGTAATATATATTACTAGGATCCAGCCACAGAATTTGACTGAGCACGTTGGCAAGTGGCCAAGCACAGTAACTGGCAGGAAGGGCCTGCCACTTCAATATTCTCGAAAGAAATCCAGTTTTCCATGAATGGGAGGCTGTGAAGGAGGTTGGAGAAGCAAATGCCTGGCTTGTCTCCAAGACCAGATGTTCTGTAGTGCCATATGTCATGATGGGAAGGCTAGCGTTGGAGCTTATAGAGCTTGTCAGGCCCACACTCTTGAGCTACAGTCCTTCCTTAGCTCTTTCTCCCTGCTTTCCTGCCCCGCCTCTGTGGTTCGAACCCTCCCTACCACTGCGGGCTTAGATCTGCTGGACTTGGCTTGTATCCAGGGAGCTAACCTTAGCCAGGAGGGATGCTGAGTGACTGGGCAATGCCTGCTGGATCCTTAGTATCGGCTCAGCCCAGTCTTGCCCACCTCCCAAAGGAAGCCTTTGCCGATTTTATTTATTTATTTTCCTTACTCAGCCTGGGTCTTGTGGTCATTAGGACACAGCATCCAAACTGCTGTGACTCTTGTCAATGGTGTCTTCATTCCTCCTCTCTCAAACTCTCTCCCTCTCTCCCTCCTTCCCTTCCTCTCTCCCTCCTTCCCTCCCTCTCTCCCTTCTTCCCTTCTGGATGAGTGTGTGTGTGGGGGGGGGAGCATATGTGGAGGCTGAAGTTGGCATCAAAGGTCTTTCTCAGTCACTCTTTACCTCATATTTTGAGGCGGGGTCTCTCACTGAACCTGGAACCACGTGTTCAGCTAGTGGATGGCCAGCGAACCCCTGGGAGCCTCCTGTCTCAGACTTCGTAGGTTCTTGAGAGAAAGGGGACTCTTGAGTGATTTTGCTTCCCACCACATGGAATTGGTGGTGTGGTCACCTGCAAAAAGGGGACAAAGTAACATGGCACAGCCCTTCTACTGCACACTCTCGCTGACGTCTCCTCTCGGTGGCCATGGTGGCATGCTGAACCAAATAACAAAAAAGAGCAAGCAGGGGTAACAAACAGAAGCAGAGGCTGTTTGGGCTCTTTCGGGCTTTCTATCCCGGTCATTTATGATCTGTGGAGCCAGGGACCTTTAGAAATAGAAGAGTCTTCTTCCACCGTCTTACGAGTATCTTGTGTGGCCATTTTGTTCTGGAAGGCTGACCTAATGACTATCTTCGGAAATACCGTCATTCTCAATTTAGAATTCGGGCACCTCATTCCTCTTTCTCCACTTCCGTGGTTCCTGCCCATACCAAACCTTCTGCTCCCAGCTAACTAAGAAGGGTTTTGGCGACTCTGGAGTGGCGTAGCATTGCGAGCAAAGTCGCTGGTCCTGTATGCCATGATCCCGCCTAACCCAGCTCAGGTTCCCGCCTCCGTTCCTACTTTTCCACGAGACCGCTTGTGATGAGTCAGGCCAGTCTCCTGAACACCCCTCTAGCTCAGCTCCAGTCTTAGACACCAAGGGGTTTCCGTTGTTGACACGACCTGGGTGGGTAGAGCTATTCCACGTAGAAACCCCTGAAAACAAGCTCTGCTCTGCCCTCTCCTCAGTGCCATTTCAGCTCCAGCACCCACAGTTTCTCTGTTCCTCTTTTGTGTACATGTTGGACATATTTGGATTTTTTTTTTTGGCGTATTGACACATCCAATACTTCCTCCTTTTTGGATCCCTTCCGTCATCTTCTCTTGCCTCAGTCTCTTTTTTTTTTCCATGTGTGTGTCTTGGGATTTCATTAGTGGTCTATTACTGGGACTATAGACTGGTCCCTCCCTGGGAGGGAGCAAGACCGATTCCCTCCCTGTTCGAGCAAGACCGATTCCCTCCCTGTTCATCAGCCCACTCACTCAGGACTCTCATCACACGCAGTCCTTCTTTAGCAGCCTAGTGAAGTAATGCTGCCCTTTCTGCGCCCTTCTCACAGGCCAGCAAACTGAGAATCCCAAATCCACTGTAGACCTGAGATTTGAGCGTAGCAGGGCAGTACCAGAGTCTGGCTTCCTAGCCTACTGCACTGTCTTCTTAATCATACCAGGCTCTCTCACCCAACTATCTGCATTGCGATGGGCAAGCTGTTTTCGTTCTGTGTTTCAGTTTTCTCCTCAGCAAAATGGAAATAAAAATAACCGGTGCTTCATGCGATTGTTCTGTGGGACAGAATGGGAAGAAACGGGAAAATGCAGAGGAGGACCGTTGTAAGAGCTTAGCTGTGTGTTTTACAAGTTTCTATTCACTCTTCTTACCGATATCCTCTTAAGTATTATTATTTGCGTTCTTTGTTTAAAATCACCTCTTGTGTGTCTCTGGCCTCTTTGTGAGACTGTGGATGAGACAGTCCAGGTCTCTGTACATGGTAGGCAAGTCCTCCTCTGACAGAGCTCCACCAGCACTCTCTTCGGGTCATCATAGCATCCAAGACAGTGTCGTACACCCAGCTTGTGTCCAGAAAATGCTTCATGTTTTCGAGCAAAGGTGCTGGGTCTCCTAGAGGTGCCTGGGAGACAAACTCGTGTGTGTTGCTGTCTTTGCAGCAGATGCTGACTGATCTCAAGTTTGTCTTTGCCAGTGTCTAGCCTCAGCAGGCTCAGCAGTGTGGTGGTGGTGGTGGCTGGGGGTAAAACCTGGTAGGGTCGGTAGAGGCTGCCGTCCACAGCCCGCTTGTTGCCGGCAAACTTTTCCCTTCCCACCCCCTTCCCGGTAGCCCTGTGCCCTGCCAAGCCTGTGCACAAGCCTTGAAATGACAAAGTACCCTTTAGTTAATTGCACAACGGATTGCCTAGAGTTAAAAGTTCTGATTTATATGACTATCGCTCTAACTGCTCAATAACACAGGCCTGTAATCTACTTTCATTTCAAACAGAACGGTGATTTATAGGGCAGCATGCCGCTTTAGCTCAGAAATGAGGTGTTCAACATATGCTCTGTTGACATAAATTTGGAATTTATCGCTGTTGTCAAAACTGCCTGTTGGACAAAGGTGGGTATTAAGGCAATAAATGGCTCAGAATAGTTTTCTGTCACATTTCCTAACCATTGTATTCCGTCTATTTGAGGGAAAAATATATACTTAAAAGTAATCAAATGTCCAAAATCCATGCATCTTGTTTTGAATGGAGAGAGAGAGAGAGAGAGAGAGAGAGAGAGAGAGAGAGAGGCGGGGGGGGGGGATGCAGGGGCAGTGGGGGTGGAGGGGGCGAAGAGACGTGGGGAGGGGGAGGGGCTGGTGTGGGCAATGGTGAAGGAAAGCATTTTGTGAAGTTATGGTCCATTTAAGAGATTCCACTTTGCTTCCTCTCCCATCCCCATTAGGAGGTAGGCTTTCCTTTCTCATTTACAAAAAGGGGGGGGGAGAAAAATGAAAGCTCATTAAATAAAAATAGTGAAGGACATTTTTATGGGTGGGCTTAAAGCCAGCACTGTCAGGGAGGAGTTAGCGAGTGGGGCTTGGAGGGAGGCAGGCAGGGATTTTGTTTATGGGGAAATAAAGCCACCAGCTGGGGTTGGGCTCTTTGCTAGGTTGGTGAGCAGCGTTAGCCTTTCTCCCAAATGCTCTCTTCAAGCTCCAGGTTCCCGTGGACTGGGTGAATATTTAATTGGCGACTGGTGGCAGTGAAGGAGCTGGTGGGCATTGTACCCCAACCAGGTCCTGATTGATTTATTATCCACCGTGTGATCAATACCCACCAATCACTGAGCCATCCACTCAACAACGTGTCTTCGAGGTAGCCATTATTCCCGTGCCCTTTGTTGGACTTGAGAATTCAGATAAATAAGGCAAGCTGTCCTCTGGTTACCCATCTAGGAGGAAAGAGAGAGAAGACAGCAAGTGGAGGCTCACCATTGCCTCTTGTGTAACCAAAGACATGCAGGCCAAGGCAAGGGCTGTGGTTTTAGGCAGGGAGGCACTAGGAAAGATGATACTAGCCCATGTGGCCCTTTGAGAGCATGAGGTCCCTCCTGGGGAGACACGAGGTCTTGGGAATTACACTACCATGGTAGGACTTTATTTATCTGTTTGTTTGTTGAGACAAGGTCTCACTGTATATCGCTGGCTGGCCTGGAACTTAATGTGCAAACAAGGCTGGCTTTGAACTCAGAATGTCACCTTCCTTTACCCTCCAAAGTGCTAGGATTAAGGGTTATGTGCCACCACGTCCAATGGCTCTCTATTTTGTTAATATATGATATTTTGTTGGCATACAGGTGACTATTGACATACAATCGCTGGGTTTTGTGTATTGTGTAATATATATATTATTATACATATTATTGTTGTTGTTGTTGTTGTTATTGCAATGCTACGAATTGAACCGAGGGCCTTGCTCTGCTACTGAGCCACGTCCTCAGATCTGTCATATGTTATAAAAAGCAGAGCCCTGAACCCTGTCGCCACAGCATCTTAGCACAGAGTTACCAGGGCAGGCAGTAGGCAGGACTGGATGACATAGTGAATGGTGTCAGTCAAGGTTAAAAATCTATCTCCCTTCTTTATCCCCAGTTTCAAGATAACAACATGCAGTCACTTGTGGGCTGGTGTGCACCATGCTGAGAACGAAAGCAGGCAGATCCAGGGAGCTGCAGCAGGGCTCTGTGGCTTGGGCCACAGCTGCTCCTTGGGCCCTAGTTCTGTCTGGGTTTTATGCATGGCGTATGAGCTTGTCAGGAGGCAGAGGAGCATGTGAGCTGCCTGGTACTTCTCAGGAAAACGAGGCCCAGCGGGGAAGAGGATGCGTATTTGTTGCCTTTATTTTATTTTTCCTTTTATCTCTGTCCACATACTCGGACCATCTCAAACGCTGATAAATGTTCTCACTCTCCCTCATTCTCTCTCTGTGTGTATTACACACACACACACACACACACACACACACACACACACACACACACACACACACACAGAGTGTTCATTCTCTGGCTCATATGTGCGCCTCACATGTATACAGTCTTGTGCACCCTGAATATGGACACCAATTGTAAACCCCCCTCTGTGTGGCTCACCCCCCACCCCTTTGCCACCAACTCCTGTCCTTTTCACACAAAGCTCCCCGTTGGGAAAACTCATAATTTTTACACCACACAGTCTTGACTGGCCATTGCTGGAATTACTGGCTCTTTGAAGTGCTTTCTGGTGGGGCATTTACAGGCTGTTTTAATTACCTGCAGCTTGCAAAGGGCCTTGCTTGCTCCCTGCCTTTGTTTGTTTGTTCTTTGTAAGGAATCGGTGCAGAAAGGGAACGTGCTGCCGCCTTCCGCACAGAGAAGAAGGGGGCAAGAAGTTTAGGACCCATTCACAGAGCTTCCCTGAACCTCCTGCTTCAGGATGCTCTGCCCCCTGAGGCAAGCTCAGGCAGAGAGGGCAAACTTTACTTGTGGCTTGCCCAGCTGCCAACTCTGTGGGCCCCTCTCTTAGAATTTGCCGGGTATTTTGTTGGTTTCGTTTGTATGTTTTTGGGGATATCTGTCTGTGCATGCACGTAGGCCGTGATGCCAAGGTTGAATGCAGGGCCTTATGTGTGCTGAGCAAAACGCCCAGCTGCGGAGTTCCACCGTCAACACCACCCATTTTCATTTTTAAGCATTAAGTCTGCTTTCAGACCTCCCAGCTGAGACAGCAGGGCTGTGAAATCACACAGCCCACTGTTGACCAAATCAAAGTCGCTCACACTTGAGCCAGGACCCCTTTCCGATTTTTCAGCTAAATCTCTTTAAGGAATGGCATCGTTACATTATTGAGTCTGGACTTGAGATTCGGGGACAGGTTTGAAATAATACACGTGACGGTGGCACTCGGTTTGCGCCGTGTGGCGTTTCCTTTCCTTGTCTTCATTCGTTTTCCTATTTGCTGCTTTTTTTTAAAAGGACTCTTTCAGGGGCTGGAGAGATGGTTCAACTCTAAAGAGTACTTGCTGATCGTGCAGAAGACCCACGTTCAGGTCCCAGCACCCACATGGCAGCTCCCAACCATTTATAACTCCAGTTTCAGGAGCTTCAACCACTCTTTTGTCACCTCCGTGGGCACCAGGTGCACACATCATGCTCATACATACATACATGTAGGCAAATGCTCATATGCATAAATAAAAATCTTAAAAACCTTTATAAAAAAATTAGAGTGACTCTTCGGGGTTCCTGCTGAGCCCGAGCGTAGCCTGTCCTCTGTGCATGTAATGAGCTAGCATGCCAGGGGGGCACGGGGCTTCATCCCTTTACACCTGCCTACATGGCAGAGGGAATCTCTGTTCATTTCATCTAAAGCCGTGTTGTGCAGTTGGAAGCCGTGAACCTTGCTGATGGATATGTTGACTGGCTCCTCAATGTGGTAAACGTGGAGGATGCGTGATGACCGCCACCAATCCATCTTTAGATACATACCCGACAGAGGCGAAACGGGTTGAGGACAGGTTAAAGCTTCAACGCTGGTGCTCATGGCAGTGTGTGTGACATTCACAAGGCTGAAACAGCTGCCTACCCGTCGTCTGGTGAAGGGACACACAGGGCGTTGTGTGTACATACAAGGGCATGTTATTCTACTCTAGGGGAGAAGGAGGTAGCCTACATAAGTCTACTCTGGAAGAAACTCGAACAAGTGTGTCCTGTGAGAGAGGTGAGATCTAAAGGGGTCCATCTTGTAATGGCTTTCACATCAGGGACATGTTCACGATGGGCGAGTTCAGAGAGGAAGGTAGGTGTAGCTAGAGGCTGGGCTTGAACAGAAGAGGGGAGGGCAAGCATTGTTAGTGTAGGGAAAACATTCTAGAATTAGATATCAGTGATTGGAGCATACGTCTGTGAACATACTAAAGGCACGCCCTCTCAACAGTAGACTTTAAAAGGGTAAATTGTAGGGTATGTGGATAATATCTCAATAAAATTCTGTTTAGAAATACCCACTGACTGCGTCCCAGGATCCCTGCCAGGTTCTGACAGCGCACCAGATAGCTTCTGCCTTGACAAGGCTTACAGTCTTGGTGAGATAAAGAACAGCTACTGCCCATTGTGTGCCTGCAGGGAGTGTTAGACCCTGGAAGGAGACGAAGAAAGTGCAGTTAGCTGCAGAGCACTGCTGGTATAGATAGAACCCCGGCAGGCTGTGGCTCTGGCACAGTCCGGCTTTTGTGGGAGCTGGCACACGGGTGCGTAGCAGACACACTGTGGACATTGGTAGGGAAAGGACCAACATGGTTTCCCTGTGGTGCATCCTGAAGCCTGTGTGAGATGATCCTGGGAGTAGAGTCTGGAGCCCATTGTTCTACCTCTTTGCCTTGAGGCTTCCTTGTGCTTCTCTGTAGCTCAGGTGGGGGAGTCTAATCCAGTGTGTCTTTTCTGGTTGCTGGTTTTCAGGAAGCCCCTTCAGTGTGAAATAAGGTGCACTCTCCCTTTGGGATTAAATAACCTGAGGTGACTTGATGACTTGATTGTGGGCACTTCCCCTCCCCCTCTCTTCCTCCCTCTCTCCCTCCCTCCTTGCTCCTTATCTTTCTTCCCCTCTTCCCTGTGTGTGTGTATGTGTCTGTGTATCTGTGTGTCTGTCTGTGTGTGTGTGTGTCTGTCTGTCTGTCTGTCTGTCTGTCTTCCAACTGGTTCTCACTGTGAGCAGTCCTGGCTGACTTACAACTCTATGTAGACCAGGCTGGCCTCAAAGTCAAGACATCCCCTGCCTCTGGAGTTCTAGAATTCAAGTTTTTTTTTTTCCTCATTGTTCTAGAAGAAACTGAGGTTTGGGGGACCTGGTAGGTTTTCTTTTTGTTTGTTTGTTTGTTTTGTTTTTTTTAAGCAACAATCTGCTCAAAGCTGACAAATCTCAATCTCTCTCAAAACCAAAAAAAAAAAAAAAAAAAAAAAGGAAAAAAATTCTGCCTCCCCCTCCTTCATTAAAATGACAATAATTTCCCCACTGTGATTTGAATGTGATTTGATGTCCATAGAGATAATCTGCCCGGCTCATCTCTGATGTTCACAACTGAGGTAGAGAGCCTGGCTCTCCAGCTCAGAATCCTCA
Source organism: Rattus norvegicus (assembly GCF_021556685.1). Classification (NCBI taxonomy): domain Eukaryota; kingdom Metazoa; phylum Chordata; class Mammalia; order Rodentia; family Muridae; genus Rattus; species Rattus norvegicus. Next base: position 56,804,483 of record NC_141541.1, on the reverse strand, counting down.
TAGAAAAGTAATTTAATTTTCAGTGTAGTAAGCGGGAAGGACGAGGCAATATAGATTAAAGGGGTTTTCAGAGTGGTTTAATTCCGAAGGCATGGGCTTGCAGGGGCTTTCAGAGGCCCCGTTATTCTCCACAATGGTCCGACTTTGCAGATGGGTACCTGGGATTCACCGGCAGCATCCTGGTCCCCTGGCTGAAGTGGAAACCCAAGAAACAATTCCTGATAACCAAGAGGCAAAGACATCTCCCACACCCAGGCAACACTGGGAGATCACCAAAGAGTGTAGAGTTTTGAAAGCTGTTTTCATAGGAACTGGCTATTTGTGCTGGAGAAAAACCTTGTATGGGAGACAGAGAGAAAGATTTAAAAAACATCAAGCCCGGCACATCCATAACCGTAGCCTGATTCCCTTATAGGGCCCTGAGGAACTGGAGAGAATGCTTTGGATTTATTTTTGTTTCTCCTGGGCTGACACCATCTAGTATGCACCACGGTACCCTGTTTTGGGTTTGGAAGAAGCTCAGGCACGCGATAAATCTTGAAGCTTTTTACTATTTTTCTCTTCTCTCATTTTCTTTTTCTTTTCTTTTTTTTTTAAAAAAAAACACACACACACAACTTTTCTTCTTTGTTAAAAGAAAAACTACAAACGTGTGTATTGATTCCTGCCGTCAGATCTTAACTGCCTTGGCTGTAATACCTTGCTTACATCTGCCAGGTTTTTGTGCAGTGTTGCAACATCTCCTTAATCCAGTGAGCATAAATAGAACATTTCAGTCATATTTGGCTACCAGCAACTTCACAGATAAGCATGCTAAGACCTTGTTGAAAGAGACTGTATGTGATTGTGCGCGATACCATCAGCCCAGAGCCCAGAGCCCAAATGAAAAACTTTTGTTCTTGGTGAAATTTGTTGATCGAGATATTTCAAATAAATGACTTGGGAGAACTCAATATTTTAAAACAAGTGTAGGTTATATAACAGCCAGGAGCCCAGGCCACCCAATGCTCAGAGGCCCTCAGGGACCATCTTAGAATACTTCCTCAGGGAGATAGATTAGCATGTTACATGCCATTTCCTATACCGCCCTTCCTTTCAATTTCCCTCTCTTTTCCTTCAGTTTTCTTGAGACAGACTTTCATTATATACAGCCTTGACTGACTGGAACTTCCTGTGTCTCTCAGGTTGTCCTTGAACTCACAGAGATCCACCTGCTTCTATCTCCCAACTACTGAGATTAAAGGCAAAGACTATCACCACCTGCCTTCCACCTTATCTTTTAAAACAGAGTCTCACTGAATGCAGAGCTCATAACTGCGTAGGTCAGCTAGCTAGCAATAGCGAAGGATCCACCCATCTTTCCCACCTTCCCAGTACTAGGCTCACAGACATACGAGACCTCACACCTCTTTCATGTAGGAGCTGGAGGTCTTTACCTACAGAACCATCTCTCCAGGTTCTCTGATGCTTTTTGAAGCATAGGACTCTCCCATCCCCTCAGTAGTCGGCCAGATAGGAGTCAGTGATGTATGAATGGCTTTCATTCTGGGAGCCCATAAAAGGGATGGAGAAGAGATTTCTCTTTTGGGCAACAGGCAGCGTTATCCTTGTACTGAAGTGGGTGGATATGTGTATAGGGGGAAGGCAGGTGTCTCCATCTCCCACATTTTCTCTTCAAATTCCCTTTTTGGTTTGTTTCCGTCGTTTAATGGGGGGGAGGCATTATACATTGCATAATGAAACCCTTTGCATGTGATGCGGACCCTTCATGAATGGGGGGTAGAGTACAGCCAGTGTCGCCTGTGTCGGCCCCACCACCTTGCAGTTTGTGGAGCTGACTAGCAAGAACCCAAGAGATCATCTTGATCTTGTCTTGTTTTGGCTGCAAAGATGGAAAGGCGAAGGCTGGAGAGACAAGAGGTTTGACAAAGAGTGTCTGTTGTCTGCTCGGATACCTGGAGGGAAAACCGCATGTCCTGCTCAGTTGATGCATATGCCTGGTCAGCACATACCTTCTAGCTAGATGACTCTTGAGAAGGCATGGCTCCTTGGTGTTCCTTCTCCTTCCCTCACAGAGACTCCAAATCAACCAGAATGGCCCCTCGTCTCGCATCCTCTGCGAGCCTGCATCCCTAGGAAACCTGCAGCAGGGAAAGTGTTAACCAGTACTGCTAGTTCTCGGTTGTTTTTAAAATCGCTTCTTTGAAATCCTTGGCTTTTATTAGTATATTTACTTTATGGCATACATAAAGATCTGTATTAAAAAATAAATTGTGTTGTAAAAGCATTGGGTAATGTTTATTAATATTGACTAGTCAGAGAGCCACGAACTATATTGCTAGAAGGATAATTTGTAGTAATACCAGCTATGCATGTGAAGCTTGTCAAATGACTATCTAATCTCCACATTTTTAAAAAGAAGCGGTTGAAAGGATAATTTCCCTTCTGTTTGGAGGAAATGAAAGGGACCCATGCCTTGCTGAGGCTGGAACTGTCCTTTCTCCCCGCCCTACCCCCACCCCGGCTCAAGCATGTTCTCCAATGCCAGACAGGTGCACGGGACTGCAGGGCAGTGGCCAGGTGTCTCCCTCTGTCTTAGAGCAGCTAGAGACCACCTCGATAGAAATCCCGTGTCACCGTCTGCTTGAGTCTGCGTTGAAGGCGGAGATGGAACCATGATTCTTGTCCTTAAGCTTGGAGTTCTGAGGAACATAGAAACAGCTTAGTCTTGAGTGATGTATATAGCACAGTGGCACCGGGAATGACTAATGACCCCGCCTGGAATATGACACAGCTGGTGACATTAAGAAACATTCTCTGGGAAGATCTAATGTCACCCTTAGAAGGTAGGGAACATTCATCAAGTGTCCTTGGGCCCCGTGCAAAGCTTGCTTTGGTTTAGGGTGCAGGTCTGTGGTAGTGCTTACTGTTGGAAGGGTTCCTTTCCCATGAAGATCCATGCAGAAGACTGACATGCTGGTGCATGCTGTAATCTCAGCATTCAAGAGGCTGAGGCAGGGGGATCATGAGTGTGAAGCCAACCTGAGCTAGAGTGAGGTCAAGGTGAGTCAGGGATCACATAAGTAGACCCAAACCTTGTGTCAAAAACAAAAACAAACCAAGGAAGTGGACAGGCACCAAACCTGCAGAAAATGCAGGAGGCTGGGCTGGGTGGTATAGATAACCACCGTTTCCCTGGCAGTTGGCTTTGGAGAGGACATTTCTGATGGGCTCATCTTTGTGCCAGCACTTCCTCAGAATACTGTTGGCTGGTTGACCTTTGACCTGTCATGCGAAATAAGGGTCTGTGAGCCTCAGACTTGGGACTTTAAAAAAAAAAATCCACGACAGTCTAAAGGAAAGTGAAAAGGCCCAAGATTGAAGTCTTTTTCCTCTCTCAGTTTAGCTACTGTTTAGAAAGGTGAGTGAGCCCAGCCAGGTTTTACAGCCATTCTGGGAGCCTATTTCTTTTGGTACTGGAAGCTTTGGCCTAGTTCATGTTGTCCCCACAGGGAGAGGTTGGCTGGGAGTCAGTGTTTGTTGACAGAGAGGCCCAGCAGGTTTGCATGGGGCTAGCTTCCCTCTGTAAGTAGAGGGCCTTTGAGAGGGTTGTTGCTCACATGGGCTTCAGGCTTTTGAGGACGAGTTTAGACCTGGGTCTGGATGTCATTCATATATACTTCTTGAGGCTGTCTTAGAATCACCAAATGGGTCAAATCCTGTCAACTTGACATAACCCAGAATCCCCTGGGAAGAAAGTCTCCATGGGGGATTGTCTCCATTGGGTTGGCCGGTGTGCGTGTCTGTAGATATGACCAGCTGCTTCTAGCTCCTCATGCCGTGACTTCTCTGCTATGATGGACTTGAACCTGGAATTGTGAGCAGATATAAACTACGTTCTCCCACTAATATGCTTTTTCACCAGAGTAACCAAAATAAAACTAGAACACATGGCTGTGAGATTAGAAGGCCCTAGCTGGGGTTCTGGGTTGCAGACCTGTCACCCTCTCTGCCCCGGAGGCTGAGACCATAGGAAGACAGGGAGAGTTTAAGGCAGCGTGGTAACCTAGGGAGATCCTGCATCACAATGAAAACACCTAAAGAGGGTACATGCTCAAGGTTTTTAGTCCACCAAAGCAAACAGAGCAAAATTGCCAGTGTCAAGGGGCTGTCATAAGCAGTTCAGTCTCTGGGCAGGCCCTGAGTGAATTGAAGGCCTTATTGGCCTGGTCTGAGCTTTAGTTCAGAAGATATATTAGTTAACTGAGAATGGGTAAAACATTGTCCAGTGTCTGGTTGTACATTCTCTTCCAGTGGCCTGTCCTAGTTCCCTAATGGCATGGTTCCCTGTTCTGATCTCTTCTCCCCCCAAACTCACGGGTCACACTATTTCAGCTTCCTCTTAGCAGAGTGAGGGAGTGAAGTCCCTGGGCTAGTGGAACTGAGAGCTTTTCTCTTAACCTTTCTTGCTTGTGGGTAAGTCCCATCTTTGCCCTTTATCCCTATACAAAACACAAGAAGGAATAAGGCCTCGAGCTCCCTCATCCCCCCAATCCAGAAGCCAGAGCCTCTAGTTTTTCTTTTTTCATTTGTTTATTTTTTTGTCTTTTTCTTGATGATGCCGTGAAGCCCCTCCTCATCCTGAAGTGGACTACTCCTGGAGAGGGCAAGCATGCAGGGCTCTCTAAGATTAGGGCCAGCTGTCTCTGGGGACTGAGGTAGGGAAGACAGGGCAGGTCACTCCTTGATAACACGCATGTTCTTATGCTGTCCCTTTTGAGCTGGGTTGATGGAAGCCTATTCTGGATTCATGAGGTTGGTCTGAAGCTCAATGTTTATCATTCCAGAAAACTACCATAGGCCTTCCTTGTGTGGATGTCTGGAGACACGAGATAAGGTCTGGTTCTGGAATGGAGGCTGCCTATGTAGCTGTTGTATTCAGATTATTTCTAGGACAAACAGAATATACCTATACCTGGTTTTCCTAGAGGGGCTTCTTTGACCTTGGACAGTGCCTTTAAAATGGGTCTTAGGAAGCAAAGGCAAGGTAGGCATAGCATCTGTTATTGAACATCAGTAGTTGAAAACAGATAGGATCTTCGTGATTCGAAGATTCAGTGAGCACAGACATGTCCCAGTGACACCGTGGCCAGAATGGTTTTATTAGCGAGAGCTGCTGCAAGGGAGAGAGTGGTGAGAGAAAATGAGTCCTTCTCTTGTGTTGCTCAAAGGTTCAGATTTGTTAAGATAAAGTTCCACATAGTGATTCTCTTTCTTGGGGAAATAGGTAGAAACGGTCAGGTTAACTTCTTTATCTTCTTGGGTATGAGTGAACTTCTGTTCCCTGCGCAGCGCGTGAAGTCAGGTCACGTTTTGTCTGAGTTGGATGGACCCACTCTAGAGTCAGATGACTTTCAAAATGGCGGCCATCAGTCTGGCTTCCTCCTGGAGAACACGTGTGGGAATCCCATCATCAAGGGAGGCAGTGCCTTGTGAAAAGACAGGCCAGACCTGGGGAGATGTTGAGCTGGGAAGAAGGTGAGATTAGCATTTCGGTCTAAATCTATGCAGAATGTAGTGACAGTGGGTAAAGAGAGGTAGCCTAGCACAAAGGTGTTATTTTGCTTTAGGTGGGATTGTGTTTCTGCAGGGGCTCCTCTGAAGACTGTGCCAGAGTCTGCTGCTTGCTGGGTCTGTAGAATGTACTCATTTCCTCTCTGCCACTTATGCTTTCTTGGAATTGAGAGATCTTCTTCCTTGCTTGTGTAGACAGTAAATTTTCTAAAATGAGCAAACTCGTTCAGGGCTCTGTTGATGTCCCAGGCAGGCCCATGAGGTTGTCCCCTCTTCCTGTCTTCAACTTTGTCTGCTTTGTCAGGCTCTCCCTGCCAACGAAGCATGACCTTTGTCCTTGCTACATGTGGACTCGCACGGCTGCCATGCTGGGTCTCTGGGAACCTGTGTGGGGCACTGAGTTAGTAGGTCAGTTTCAGGACAGTGTGCTCCCCCTGAGAATTGGGTAAGACAGAACACACATGCCATTGAAGACTAGAAGACTCACGGTTACTGAAACAGTTCAGAGGAAAGGCTCCCGATAACTTGTAGAAGGTTCTTTTGCTGAGAGAAAGAGAAAATAAAAGGCCTTCTGGATTAGAAGGGTTTAAAGCTAACGGATTGCTGGGCTGGTTCTAGAGTTTTGGTTTGCTGTATCATAGCTTATGACCTGGGCCTCATAGTATGTTACAATAGGCAGCAGCAAGCAGGTCTGTGGTCCAGGAAAATAAGTGTCCCTTTCAGGAACTCCTTGGAGCCCAAGTCAAAAAGGATATGGTTGAGACTTCTGAATAATTAAACTTATCTTCACCTACAATTTTAGTTACTAAGATAGATTATCTTACAAGTGAGAACAAATTTGATAGCTGTCTGTGGTAGTACACACTTTTGTACTTGAGAAACCCAGCTCTTGAGAAACAGAGGCAGGCAGATCTTTGAGAGCTCAAGGCCAGCCTGCTTTATAGATCAAGTTTCAGGCCCATCATTCCTTCATAAAGACATCCCCTCTCAAAAATGTAAAATATAATTCAAGTGGTTATGACGACATGAGTTGGTCAAGGTCTTTAAACCAGCCAGGGCTGGGTCAGGGTGAGAGTCTGGGTTGCATATCTGTGTGCTTGGCCTTCCTCTTGGTGCCACTGAAATACCTGTGCAGGAAACAGGCTGGAATCTGTCACCTTTCACACAGAGCCAGTCTGGCTGGCAACTGGAAGAAAAGCCACTTTCAGCAATTGCTGAGCAAATCTCCTAACCAGGGAAAAAGGCAATGCGGTTACTTAAGAGTGTTTATCCGGGTAAGAGACTTGATCTGTAACTCTGGAGGAGGAATTGAGTGTAGGCTGGCGGGGGTACTCCTCAGACCTGAAGACTGACCATCCACAGTCCTTTGGAAAAACAAATCCATATGGGCTCTCCTATGCTCCCAGGGATGCCTCCCCCACCCCGGAAGCTTAACAAATCCTAAATGATTAAAAGGGTGAAAATCAGCTGGACCCCATTCCTAATCAACCTTCAGGAAAGCACCTGGGAAACCACCCTCAGAGAGTCTTTGTGTTCTGTAGATATCTCTTCGAAAGGCAAATACTTATCATGCCCAGGCAAGGGACAGGAGTGCACCCCACTTTGCACCCCCACCCCCGCTGTGGGGTGTGTGTGTGTGTGTGTGTGTGTGTGTGTGTGTGTGTGTGTGTGTGTGTGTGTGTATGATGCCTGGGTACCTATTTAAAAACACACTTTGCCCCAAACACTATTCGGACATGCCCCAGTGCCCTGACATTGTGAAATATAATCAGAGTAAAGAATGTTCAGTTAAAATGTTCTGTACTCTTTCTCAATTTGGATAGATCAGCCACAGCCAAGAGTGAGATAACGCATGGGGGATGGGTGGAGCGCCCTAGAGTGTTGTGGGAGACCGTGTGTGTTTATGTGTTTGTGCTTGAGAAATCATTTGTCTTTGGCAAGGGGGAAGAGGAAGGCAGCAAACAGAACAATGTGATTGAGAAAGAGTTCTGCAAAGAACGGCCTGTGATCCCTATCGGGAAGCTGTACACATGGCGTCGGGTGCTGTCCTCATGCTATGGTGGCCCGTTGCTTGGCGCGCCATGCTCGGCATGCTACAGAGGCACCCCTTGGGGGGCGGGGAGGCACTGAATGGTTTTGGCATAGTGCTGGGATCTGTAAGTTGGTAGCAGTGTGTGGTTGGGTGTCATTTGTGATGTTGGCACTGCTACTTCGAGTACGTACTATCGTCCGGTTTTCTCATGTAGCCAGTACCAGCTTGGCAGCCCACCATGGTTTTATAGCAAACCGTCATTCTGTCCAGCAATAATCTAGGCTCCCAGAGAGCCCCTGTGTCTCCCACCTGCCCCACTGCCCTCGGATCCTGTCTCTGTCTGCCCCTCTCTGCCCTCCTCCTTAGTGACAGGGAAGGAACAGATTGGGGTAGGTGTTGTAGGTGGATCCTGGATCAAGCAGTGCCCACTGGGGCTTGAGGATAGGAGAGTCATAGGAGAGTCAGCATTTGGGGCCAGCTCACATAAGTAGCTCAGAGAGCCCCTACCTCCCCCCCCCCCCCCCCCCCCCCCCCGCTCAGCTCCCTACTTGCTGGTCCACTCACTCGGTTCCTTGAAAATGACCAGCTCCATGGTAAAAGGTCTAAGCAGAAACAGCCCAGCAGGGACTTAGGATAAAAGGTAGCATTGTCCCAGAGCTTTGGACCAGTTGTTGCCATGGTAATGACATGCCACTTCATAGGATCTTAACGATGGTAACGAGATGACACGTATGGAAGAACCGTGGTAGGATAAAGGACCTTGTTCTAGATTGAAGTTATCTGATGTTTTTGCAGTTCTTCTGTCGGGGGAGGGGGTTGGAGGTAGGTCACGGCTACTCGAAGAGCATCTAGCTACTGAGAGAGAAGTGTACTTGCTCATAGAATCTGTTCCTTCTTAGACTCATTTGGAAAGACCCAGCCCTGGGCTTTGGAGATGGGGAGAAAGATGACATCAGTGCAGCCTTCCGAGTCTAGCAGATGGCAGGAGCTTGAGTCTGGCACAGCCCAGTGAGGGGTGGGAGAGGGCATGAGTTAGTGCTGCCTGGAGGTAAACAAAGGCCAGAAGGGCTTCATTCATGATATGTACTAGTTTGACAGTGAGCCCTCTGTTTGGCTGCCCCAGATGCTGAAACCTTTTTTCTTCTGCACTCAGATCCGAGTCTGAGTACCAGTGTTAAAGCAATGAGGAGTGCCCTGCACTTTTAGGAATGTATACAGCAATCCACGGACACTGGACACATGGGACTGTCCCAGAATCAGGAATGGGATGAGACTTACCAGTCCCTCCCACCCCTCACCACCTCCTCCTGTTCCCCCTGGGGATTGCTCTGAAAGTCTGTCGGTGTGTGGGGGGATGGGCTGTCCTCTGTCCAGTCAGTGTCAACCTGTCTTCTCCCTTTCCCCACAGGAAGCTGCACAGTGGGATGAAGACATACGGATGCGAACTCTGTGGAAAACGGTTCCTGGATAGTTTGCGACTGAGAATGCATTTACTGGCTCATTCAGGTAGGTGAGGGCTCCTTCAGCGGCCCCACATTGGTACAAACAGCCACCTCCTGCCATTTTCACCCTCAACTCAGAGCTGGCCCTGATCTGGTTGTCTTCACTGCCAACCGGGGTTTTGGTCCACCATGTCCCTCGTATCCTCCTTTCAGTTCCATGGAACAGAGAAGCCACCCTGAGAGCGTGCCCACCGGAGGAACCTAGCTGTGTGCTCTCCCCTGGGGTTCCCAGGCCGTCACTGGGACCCATGCCCTGTGCCTGCGATCTACCTCCTGAAGTAGACTGCAGTTTCATTAGCAGAAACAGTTGTGGAATTAGGTTCTCGCTGTCTAATGAATCTGACTATTGGGTTCAAATTATACAAGAGCCTTTAATTAAATAGATATAGAAAGGTTGGAACTCAAAGCTAGTTGTAGCGTGCTGTCTTTTGCAAGTTAATTTTATCCAATTCTAGTGGGGTTGACTATATGGCTGCCAGTAATTTTGCTCATGTTTGGGCAAAGCTGTTCTGCCCCAAAGCTGTGTAAAGAGAGAGAAGCCCTTGACATCCTGTGTGCCTGGTGTTCTGGGTACAGGGAAGGATCCTGTAGTCCTGATGCTGCAGGCTTTTAGCCGAGGGTGCAGCCTACCTTCTGTGGCACCAGTGATTCCCCTCTCAGGCCTTCTCCTTCTAGTAGCTTCATCTTTAAACTTTGCACTGGTGTTTTAGGAGAGAGGCAGTCTGTCTTCTTTGGTCTTGCTCTCTTTACGTAGGTGACCTCTGATAACTGCCCCTGCTTCAGCCTTTCATATTGCCTCGAGCAACATGTCCTCTGGGATTTTAACATGTGATTCAAGCCCCCCTCGCTTGACACTAAGTTGACACTAACCGTGAGACTGTGGGCAAATTGAGCCCGTCTCTCTATCTGTCAGTGCAAATGAGGTGTTGCCTCTATATAGAGGTGATTTTTCTGGTTTGAGGATTAGATGAAAGGCTTTAGACATGAGTACTACACATCTCCATGCCCCCTGGTCTGCAGTGGTGATTCAGACATCGATGGGACGGTGACTACCTAGACTTCCTTCCCTGTTCTCCTACCTCTGAAGCTGTCACCCCGAGGCATGCCTCCTCATCTCACTTCAGATGCTTCCAGCCTGGTGGGCTGTCTGTGTACTATTCTTCCTCCAATCAGTTGTGTGGACGATGGTGTAAGTTCTCATCGGCAGCCTTGCGGTACCCCACTGTAACTTTGCTGCCTAGCTTGCTCACGTGGCTTCACCGACTCAGCGCTTACCGAGTGCTTTGGTTCTGTTTGTCTCCTCCTGCCTGCGTGGCAGAACCCTTCTCCCACCTTTCCAGGTTTTCCCAGACCCTTTTCAAAAACAAGACCACCTTAGCCATTTCCCCATTTTCAATCAGAGGTAACCATGCCCTCCTCTGACACCCATTCCTGTAGCTGATGCTTTAAGCACAGTCTTTCTTCCGTGTGTTACTGTTATTTCTGGCCTTGCCTTAACTCCTCCCCTCTTGAGAGGCAGGACAATACAGTGGAAGAAACTTGGGTACCTACTTCCTGATGAGGCAGCTTGGTCTTTCTGAGCCTCAGCCTCCCTGTTTGTAAAGCAGGGATGTTTAAGTCGAACCCTGAGAACTTAACTTGTAAGGCTCACACAACCTTTATGCCGCCATGCTCACAGTGTCTCCTTAACAGACAGTAAACTGCCAGGGCACAGGATCAGGCCAGTGTTAAGTCTAACACATTGCCTGGCATCAGCAAATGCTTAAATGAGCTAATGAGTACAGCCTAGGCATTTGATGAGCAACCTGAGGACTCTAAGGTCCTGTCTGGCCTCACCTGCAGCAGAAATCCTTTCATGTCTGAGGGGCTTGATGGAAGGGGGACACACTAGACCTCCTAGCTCTCTTCCAGGCAGTAGGAGCAAGTATGACTTGGCTACCAGCTCTGCTGGGAACCCATGTCTACAATGTTGGGGTGTGCGGCTGAGATGTGCTGAGAGCTACTGAACTCTTTCTTTTAGGTGGGTTTGCTGTCCCCAGTTCTGACAAGATAGTGAGTTTGCATCACTTTGCTGCAAACTGGCAGGTCCCCAAAGGGGCACCCACTTTGGTCCTATCTAAGTCACCACTTCAGGGTCTCACGGTCTTTATGCTTCACACGCTTTAGTTTTCCGTTTTAGTATGGATGTACTGGCCATGGAAGACTGACTATATATACTATGTGGTTGGTCCCTCTGAAACCCATCTGCCGCTGCCCTTGTGAAGGAGAGTTTGGTTACCATTTTGTTTTTAATTCACCCTCGCACACAGCTACACAGCTCAGAGCCTGCAGAGTCTGAGACCTTCCTGTCTGATTTTTTGTCCTTTGATTTTTGCCTTCAGGCCCCTCACTCCTGTACAGGTGTGTCTTGATGTCCAAGTAGCACCAAAGGCCAGGGAGGCTAGACCACTTCCTGTCCTCTGCCCCCTGCAGAGACCTGAAACTGCTTCAGGTTAGGGTCTGGATCTGAGGGGTTCCTGGTCGTCTAGCAACCACTACCCCCGTACTCTGTCGCATTAGAAGATAGAATCCCAGCACTAGGGAAGTAGAGGCAAAGGGCTCAGGAATTCAAGGCCAGCCTGGGCTATGTAACACCCTGCTTTAAAAAAAACAAAACAAAAGGGAACCTACATTTATTTATTTATATAGTTAGTTAGTCAGTTAGTTATTGAGACATACCCTGGGGGTTGGGGATTTGGCTCAGTGGTAGAGTGCTTGCCTAGGAAGCGCAAGGTCCTGGGTTCAGTCCCCAGCCCCGGGGTGGGGGGGGGGGCATAGACAGCCTAGGTTGGGTTTTTGTGGTTTTTATTGTTTTTTGTTTTGTTTTGTTTGTTTTTTGTTTTTGGCTTCTCTGGTTTGAAGTTTTTGTGTTAGGAAGTGACAGTGAGGCCCACCTCAGGATTTATACCACAGACCCATTTTATAGACAGTAAAGGGTTGGAGCTGGGAAGATAAATGGTGCACAGGGCCTGGGAAACCTTTTTTGGTGGGGGGGTCCTTCTCCCTTGTTTTTAAGGACCGGCTGTGGAGAAGTGAACTCTGTCCTGGGCAGGGGTCCTAGTTGCTCCCTCAGTGTTTCCGAGGCTGTCCTAGCCAGGCTCATTCTGGTTGTTTCTTCTGCTCCACCACACTGCATGCCTTTCCCTTCCTCCCTGGCTTGCTGGTGCTGGCCGCCCCACCCCCTCTTGGCTAGCACAGCCTGTGTTTGTTATTGTAGACCTGGCACGGAGCCAGGTCTGGCTGCGAGCCAGACTTGTGGGTACAGTATGTACAGTGACTGCTCAGCCAACTTTGTCATCGTACTCGATTATTACTATTTTTTTTTTCTGATCTGGAAAGGGTGGGGTGAAAACAAGAGTTTCTGCTATGCTGGAGGAGAGAATGCACTGAATTCCGTGATGTTATTTCTGTGAGGAAGGACTCCGGTCTGGCTTGCCATACCTTGTCTGGGTCTTTCCTTTCCCTCCTGTCCTCTTTCTCTCCTCCTCACTTCTCTATCAGATGAAATCAGCCTGTAGGAGATCAACAAGGCAAGCTCTTATTTGCAGTGACTAGAATCCTAAATTTACGCTCTTAAATCAGTTTTCATTGTGTTGAAATTGACAATTTGTTTAATTAGAAGTTTGCCCTGTAGGAGGCCCTTCTGAGAGGCTGTGATCTCTCCCCTCCCCTCTCTCTTTACTTTCTCTTTTTCAGTTGTGTTGGTTTTTTTTTTTTTTTAAGACCCTTAATGGTGGTAGTGAATGTTCTGGTGTAATTGAAGTTTTGATCCCGATTTGAATGCTTTAACTACCCAGGTGTTTATAAGACCTACCTGATGATAGTTTAAATTGACCACCACCAACGTAACTCATTTAACTGATGGCTGATCTGGTCCAGCTCTGCCTTTAGAGGTGGCTTTGGGGATCAGAAGGGCTTCAGGATTGGGGGCGTGGCTTGTCGAGGGAAGAGCAATGCCTTCCATTCAAGTTTTTGCCAAACAGTAGGTATAGGGCCGTGGCAGGGAGCTGAAGAGTCTCCCCCAGCCCACCATCCACATCCAGAGGTGAGACTCTAAAGCCTCATTCGCTGCCCTGTTCCCATTGCTGTTAGTCAGGAAGCATGCACAGGTCCCCAGCTCTTGGCTCTTGCTTTTCACAAAGAGGCGATTTCCAGCTGGGATGTGGGGCTAGACAGACCACAGGCCGTGACTCAGTGGGTTCTGAACTTGCCCAGTGTAAATCTTCGAATTCGGCTTACATGAGCTTGCCGCACCTTGGCTTGACGCACTGCTGCTGGCTTTATAAACACACTACAACTGCTCGCTCTGTTTTGGACACAGCTGTTTGGTTGGAGGGGTCTGGGTGTCTAGGTGGTCAGGCCCCGTCCTGGGGGTATCATTGGCTTTTGGACCGAGTGCATGCTTAATATGCAGTAATTATGGGTAAGGCTGGGCGCATTGAGCAGTGATGGATGCCACAGCATCCTTCCCCTTGAGGAACTTGGTCTAGCAGGAGGCATCGGGTTAATTATAAAAGTGTTGAGAGAGGAGTACCAAGCGGCAAGAGGGATGGGTAGGAGAGCTTCAGACGATGCAGACCCTGCATAGACGGTGCGGGCAGTGCTCCCGAGAGATCACAGAAAGCCTGGCTGTGAGAATGAATGGCACCATTTGGAGTGGGGTCTGTGAGCAGGGTGTGTGTGGAGGACTGAGGAAGGTGTGCAGGGCCCAGGACAGAGAGACAAGACGAGGGGAAGGGTTAAGTGATTTGTAACTCCCCAGCACTGGAAAACCACTAGCTTCCTGAGACAGGAGTGACAGACAGTGCTTTTCTTTCAGAAGGGCTGCTGGGCTTTGGCTCTCGATTGACCTGGACCAATGATATTGAAAGCCCTTCCATAGGCATGACAGGTAGTCCACGTTGGCCATGGCTGCAGTGTGGAATGTCCTAAACTTCGCCCGTTAAAATAACACTCTTTCGTGCTTGCGAGGAGCCCACCCCTGTGACCAGCCTTGTCTTCGGACTCAGAGCGTAGTGGAGGAATGAAGGCCTGGGCTGATGATGGGTTTTACGTTTCAGCCGGAGCATGGGGTAGCCTGAGCTATCCGAGGCCTTAGTCATCCAGGAGCAGGTGAAAGTGCTAGAGAAGTTGGAGCCAGAAGCAAGGTTGGGTTTCTTAAGCTGCTGTGATGGGGTGAGGTGGGGGATACAAGTTGGCAAAGATCAGTGAGTTGACCTGGTTCGTTCCCTCCCTCCTCCCCTCCTTCCCTCCCTCCCTCCCAGCACTTAGCTTTTGGCTTCAGGGTTCTTACAGACAGAGGGGAAAGGAAAGAAGGGCAGCTGGCAAGTCCCTGTGACTGCTAAATGAGGGGTCCCCACAGTGATCATCAGAAAGGCTGCCTTGAGTTCAAAGATGGCTTCTCAAGACCTTCAGCTTAGAGTTAGCCGGGCACATGAGAGTCTGTAGGCGCTCCATTCACCCTGTCGCCTCTCCTGAGGATACCAGCGTTCTTTTTGCTATCAGGGTAAAACCCTCTCTCTGGACTCTTTAACTCCCTCCTGGGTCTTGAGAGGTGCCCACCCAGCGAGCATTCCTGTTGGCAGTGGGTGTCTCAGAGGTCCACACACTGGGGTGGCAGAGAGGAACAAGCTGGGAAAGCCTCCCCCCTTCTCCCTCTTGAACACACTCTTCCCTCTTCCTCTCCCTCCTCTGAGTTTGGCCAGCTTCCTGAACTTTTTCCCAGAGTGGTGTCGTCACTGGCCTGCCGGCAGGTCTGGATGTTCTGCCAGCATTCCAGAGAGTTTATGATCGCTTGCAGATGCGTCTCCAAGAACACACTGTACCCAAAGCAGAAATTAATGCAGGCTTGACTGCGGTCCAAGCCCCTACACGGGAGAGAGGAGAAAGAAAACAAAAACTGTTTAATGCTGTTTATAAATTATACACTGGCTGATGAAAAATACATTTCTTTCCTGCCCTCTTCCATGCTGGCCCCTTCCCTGTAGCCCCCTTCTCATCCCCCCCAGCCCGCCCCTTCTCCATTTCTGCCTCAAGAGCCTCAGCTGAGCGCAAGCGAATATGGTTTTGCTTTTTAGCTCCTGTTTTGGCTGGGATCCGAAACCTTGCCGCTGATTCCTAGCCAGAGTATTTTTCCCCTTTACCTGATGAAATACACTGATTTTTTTTTTTTCCAGCCCACATGGGCTGTTTTGGGTTTTGTTGTTTGGGTGGGTAGGGCTTTTTGTTTGTTTTTTTTTTTTTTTTTTTTTTTTTTTTGTCTGGGGTCTTGTTAACAGCGAGTGTCATACACGATGGTGCAGGGTATCATGCTCATCCCCACACACTTCTGCCCACCTTAGAGTCACTCAGTATATACCCTCCAAGGCTTCACCTCAGGCTAACTGAACTGAGAAATTTGGGGAAATCCTTTGCAGGTCATTGTATTGAAGAGTGTTTTCCCACCAGTTCTCTCCCATCTCTAACCTGTGTGAGGAAGGGGTTCGAGTACCCCCCCCAGTACACACATCTCTATATAGGGCGGTGTAGCAGGACTGGAGAACTCATTCCAACGGCTCTCCTGGATCCCACACCCTACAAGCCCCCCCCACCCCAATTTATTCTATAAATTCGTTTCTACATTATGTCTATCCACTTACATGGCTTTTGTGTTTTTTAATACTGCTAATGTTTATCATTTGCCCAACAGGCTCGACAGATTTTGCTTCCTGTAGAGCATTGAGGCTTTAGAGCCCCCTCGTTGCTAAGTAGCAGTCTCTCTGTACTGTAATGGGCTGATTTTGTATTCTGTTCAGCGCTGTATCTTATTTTTGTATGCAAGACAAAGTGTTTTGATGGAGGACGATTGTAGCAGTGTCTGGAGGCTGTTTGGAGTTTTATGGGCTGTACAGTACACTGTGTGCTCTCCGAACAGAACACAGGCTGTTGAATTTTGGATTGGATTTGTCATTCTCCCCCCCCCCCCCCCCCCAGAGAGGAGCCTGTCAGATAGAACATGACTTCAAGGGTGGAAGAGAGAAAGTGGGAATTATGTAATATCTCTGTCCTCTCTCTCTCTCTCTCTCTCTCTCTCTCTCTCTCTCTCTGTGATCTCTCCATCCCCAAAGAAGGTGGCACACCCCTTTCCCATTGCAGCGTGATTTTGCACAGCTAGGTGGTGACCTTCCTATTAGGAATGAATGGTGCCGTAGAGGAGAGGGTGGGACATCTGTCTGTCTGCTGTTCATTCGGAGTCTTTTCTTCTCTTGTCCCTTCTTCCATCCTGCCTAGGTTCCGGTTGCCTTTACTAGTCCTTGATTTTGTCTAAGGATGAACAGATTCTCATGAGGAGCTGCAGGGCTGGGCTGGTTTTGCGGGATGGACCTGAACGCAGTGAGGTTTCTGTGTTCTCAGAGTCCTTATGCCTTCGTTGGCTTCCTACAGACACCCCCTGACAGTAGTGTGTTTCTGGGTGGACTCCCATGGCTGCCTTTTCCTCTAGCCTCTGATCCCTAGCCCTTGAGTCGGGCAGGGCCAGTGTTGTTTAGAGTCCAGGTCTGTGCCTGCCCTGCCCACCATGCTGCTGCTGCTCTTCCTTGTGCTCCCGGCAGGGCAGGGGTCCGGTGCTGTCTCTTCCCTCCCTCCCTCTTCCCCTCCCTCCCCCCTCCCTCCTCCCCTCCCTCCTCCCTTCCCCCCTCCCTCTTCCCTTCCCTCCCTCCCCCTCCCTCCCCCCTCCCTCCCCTTCCCTCCCCCCTCCCTCCGCAGGTGTTTATTTTGTCTCTCTCTGCCCCCCCATCTCCTTCCGTCTCACTTCATCTCTTTGGCACCGTCCTGTGTCTGTGTCAGCCACAGCCTCTGCTCGACACCGCTGCGTGTTTTCTGTCTCCCTTCCCGTGTCTTCATCTGTCTCTGTCACCGTCTGCCTTAGCCTGTCTTTTCTCATCTGTCTGTCGGTCCGTCTGTCTCCTCCCTTACTACCCTCCGTGTTCCTGAGCTTAGCAGTTAGTTGGACACAAGTCAGAGTGGGGAACTTGGGTCATTCTGGCCCAGAGGCCTGGTGAGGACTCTCTTAACACATGACTGGAGAGAGCTTGTAGCACATGAAAGCTTACACGTGCTGGTCCCTCGCCTTGAAACAAGAGTGGGTTTGCTCAGCCATGACTTCTGTTCTGCCTAGGTCCTCTCATACACTGTTTTTAAGTGGAGTTGGTAGATAGAAGAACAGGCTTAGGTTGACAAAGTCCTTACTGGACACTGCTCTTCTGAATCCCATCGCCAGACCCCAGGCAGCCACAGGTGTGCACTATATACCTACCAGAGCCTGGAAGCCGCCAGTCAACCCTTGCTAATCCTCCTATACTGGTTTGTGATCTGGGAAAGTGTGTGGCACACAGAAGGCTTGGGTTGGTATTTTTGACTCAATGACTATCCTGTCACTAAAGTAAGGTATCTCAGTGGGTAAAGGAACCTACCATAAGCCTGGTGACCTGAGCTCAATCCCTGGAACCCATGTGAAGGTGGAAAGAGACCGGATCATTCGCAGAGTATGTGTTGGATGTCTCTGTGCCTCGGAGAGGGAACCTGGAGGGGATGGAGGTGCATGTAGAGCTTTAAGGTTTGCTCTGTAGAACTCAAAGATTCATCAGGTCCAGGCTAGGTGGGGGGTAACCTTGGACAGGTGTTTGGTTAAGAAGGTAGCTCCTTGTTGGAAAGTCTGGAGAAAAAGCCAAAACTGAGGGGCAGAATCTTCACCAGGCACCGTGTGTGTGTGTGTGTGTGTGTGTGTGTGTGTGTGTGTGTGTGTGTGTGTGTGTGTGTGTAGAGACCTAGACAAATCATTTACATGAAATACTAAAAGTTGTTCCTTTGTTGTAATGGGCCCACACAGGCCATTACTTTGCAGACTTAAAAACAAAATGAGCGCACCTTATCTAGTGGCTGCCACTGACTTGTGTTTGGTTGCAAAGCCCGGGCTTTACCTTTGAGTCTGGGCTTCATTGCTGGTTGTTAATTTTTAGATGTTGGTGGCAACCCCACCCCTGCCTCCTCTCTTACACACACACACACACACACACACACACACACACACACACACACACACACACTCCTTGGATTCCTACAGGAACAAGTTAATGGATGGATGGATAGGAGTATTTCTCAACAAGACCCCAGTGAAGAACCTTTTCATTTTCAAAATAGCCTCTGACCTTTCAGGCCAAGGGAGCAGAGTTTCTCTGAGGAATCCAGAGAGCCCAGGCGGAGACTCTGCGTTGATTTTGGCAGGGGGCGGAAGTTTGACTTTTTTTTTAAAATTTAATAATTTTGGTTTCCTATGAATGGTTCTGCTCTGTGTGCAGTAGTATGCATTTTCATAACCGTCTCTTCCACTTTGGATAAAGGAAGGGAGGGGGGGAAAATAACAGCAAGCAGCATTCTGTGGGCAAAGGAAGAAAACAAGAGAATGGGGCAGAGAACAGGCTAAATTTAAAATTGTAATTGGCTGACTTCCACTGGCTTGCGGGTGTTTTAATGACTCATAATAACTTCATTTAAAACCAGCTGAGCAGAAAATAGATTGGAGAGGAGCCTCGGGCCATTATGGATTTGTTTTTTTTTGACAAGCTCGGTTTTCAGCAGCAAGGAAGGCTCTCAGAGAGGGCTTGGCTGCTTCTCTCTCTCTCTCTCTCTCTCTCTCTCTCTCTCTCTCTCTCATCTCATGACTGGGAGAGATTGTGTATATGTGTGTGTGCGTGCATGTGTGCATACATATGTGTGTATATTATATATATACATATATATATATTAAAAAACCCAGAGATAGTGTTTTTTTTTAACTCTTCCCCCTTAGCCCCTTTAATTTTTTTTAGCTGATTAAAATAGATGCCTTGGGGTATTATTTTAGCATTTTAGGATCCCTGCTCCCACACTCACTTTTGATGTGGTAAACAGAACATAAATAAAATTGTTTTTGGAAATGATTGAATTAATTAGGTAGTAAACAACTGCAAAAGCATAAATTCCCTGGGCTGGTTTGTTCCCACCCTCATCCATATTTTCCCGAGGCCCCTCCTTTCCCGAGGCCCCTCCTTCCACAGGACAGGACCCTCCTTTTTACTGGGCAAGGTTCCTCCTCTGTCACGGGGGTAGCCATTCGGTGATTCTCCTGCCCCACATAGATCGCTGGGCTTAGGATGGGACTGGTTCTGTCCAGGAAGTTTTAGGAATTGCCAGACGAGGCTCTGACCCGCCTGTAGTTGTTTCTAAATAAAATCCTGCCTGTCTCCCGTGCTAGGCACAGAGCCAGGATGGGAGACCTGGTCCCTTCTCTCCTATCTTTTGAAAGTCAGCCAGCTCAGCCCCAGGGTGCACCTGGCTGGGCGGTGCAGGAAGCCTCTTCCGTCTGATTGCCCTCAGCCATCTACTCTCCCCTCCGGTAACCTGTCACCTTCCTTGGTTAGGAGTTTTTCATTCACTTGCCCCATTTCACTTGTTCCCTAGGCTTCTTAGGAACATGGGATTCGTGTATTTCTGTGTTCACTGTGCCACCTTGCATAGAAACCCCGAGTGGTGGTTAGAGCCTGTCCTTCTGTGTAAATGGGTGGGAGTGGGGCAGGAGATGTAATAGAGGTATTCCTTTGCTGCCCCCAGCCCTGGGATCAGCTGTCTGGACCAGAAGAGGGAGGCAGAGACCTTATCCTGTTTCCTTGCCTCTCTACAGCCTAGCACACAGTAGGCCATCAGTAAATATCTACTGAATAAAAGTAAGGCTTTGGCTGCATGGTACCAGAGTGGGACACAGAGAAAGGCACTTGATTTACTTGTGCCTGTTGTGTTCCAGACATAGTGGGGTGCTGGCATTCTGACGCCTGGGTGCTACTTTAGAGATGAGGACACAGAGGCTTAAGATCAGAAAGCCTGGGGTTGGGGGGTGGGCAGAGCTGGCTCCCTACTGGATCTCTCCCTGTGCCTGACCCTGGTTCCATACTGTGGACTGTCAACATTCTTGCTTATCTGTTTGTTAGGCTACTGGTGCCTTAGAGACTGGGGAGGTGAGACCCGAGAGCAAAGATGGGGAAGGCCTAGTCTTTTGAGGCTCTGAGGTAGGAAGCACCTTATTGGATGCTGCTCCAGAGCCTTGTACTGGGCCAGCCACCAGGAGCAGGTGTGACTCGTTAAGCTTTTCTGCTGAGCCAGGGCGGCCTGTGTTTGGGGATCGCCTGACTCAGTCACTCTTCTGCATTGCTTTGGGGGGCTGGAGGAAGATGGTTCTGGAAGCATCACAAGACAGTTCATAGATCAGTCAGCATGCAGCCCCACCTTCATGGAGAGCTTGACAATGGCGTGCCCTTCACTCCTCTCCGTCACCATGCCCCAGTGGAGAGGAGGGAGGGAAAGAGATAACTAGCTACCTGAGGTCTCATATCGTCTCTTGGGGAAGGCATCCTGGGTTGGGAGTAAAAGGCATAGCCACCAAGTGCTGGCACTCTGGAAGGAGGGAGCATGTGGGATACTCTTAAGCCCATAGACATCCAGTACATGGAGTGTGGCTTACGTGAAGGTGTGGTCTCCCTGGCCTTTCGGACCTTGTCCAGTGGAGCTGTGCCCTTTGACATGAGAATGTTTCGTCTACTCGTTTGTCATCTCCAGGCGCACACTAGGGGTGCTGGAACCTTCTCTGGAGGGGTGAAATCATCCCCTAGCCAGATCGTGAAGGTTAGCCAGCAGAGGAACTCATTTGAGTTGCTATTCTGGATCGGACCCACATGTGGCTCTGTTTTAGAGGGAGGAGAACAAATACCATGTATGAACTCAGCTGTTAGCAGCTGGACTGAGGGCCAGTGTGTGCAGACCCAGGCAGGGCGCATGAGAGTTGGTGCTACTGTCCTTACCTGCCTTTTGCTAGTGAGTTAACTGAAAGGTTGCTATAAGACTGGGAAGGGAAGGCTGTGTCCCCACAAGGGAAACGAATGGCCACCATGGGAGTTTGAAGCTATGAGACTATTTCTCGTGTGTGGTGTGTGTGTGTGTGTGTAGGAAAGTAGTCTAGAAGAGGGCTGGTGGTATTTAATGGAGAGTGGGGATCCTCTGGCTGTAGTGTCCAGGAGGAGCTCAGCCATGAGGGGAGGGGTTGTGTTACCTCTCCATGGTGAAGGGAGCAAGAACAACTTTGAGCTAGGACTAGTCAGCCAGGGACCTCTGCACTTCTGCTTCTGGTGTCCACAGTGAACATCAAAGGTTTATAGTCCCCATGAGGGTCCTCACGTACTCAAGTGTATAGTGGTCCTCCTTAGGCACCAGTTGAGAAGCACTCCAGTGAAAATGAAGACTGCCTGGCATGGGTGGGTGGGTCTGGACCCGTGGGTGGGGATCTGGCACCCGGTATCATCTGGCATCTCAGCTCTTGGGAGGCAGAAGCAGGAGGATTGAGAATTACAGGCCAGTTTTCACATTAGAAGGCTGAGGGCTGGGAGTGTGTTCTTTAGTAAGAGCACTTACCCAGCATGCACAAGGAGCTATGGGCAATCTCAAGCAAACCGAGAGAGGGAGAGATAGGTAGATATGGGTGGGGGGGTTGGCAGTTCTGCAAGCTTCAGTCTGTGAATGCAGGTCTTACAGCATTGCCCTTGGGTGAATTGAAGCTACTGGGTCACCCTGAGGACAAATGGAGGGTCCATGAGTACTTCAACCAAGTGAACGTCACCCCAAACCCCAGACCGTCTCCTTAGGTCACATGGCAAATGCCCTCACGTGTGCATCAGTAAGACTGTGCTGGCTGCCCTGGGATGAAGGCAGGACCAAGGACTGCTGTAGGGACTTGGCTGGGTCCGGGATTCAGTAGGACACACGTGCCTCTTCCAGACTCAGCCCCCTTATCCCGGCCCCAGTAGTTGGCACACTCCCTTCTCTTTCCCCCAGCCAAGCCCATTTGGAACAGAAGTCTTTCACTTGCCAGAGAAAAAGAAAAAAAAAAATCTAGAGTTCTAAACTTTTCATTAGGTAGTTGGGATAAAAAGCCTTCTGGGGTAGGCGGATTAAACCTTGTAGCTCTCTCGCTGGCTATTAGAAGCTAATTGAGCACCTAGAGCTCCTCGGCTCGGCACTGAGTTCTGCTGGTGTAATTATGCAAGGCCACAGTCATTCCAGTAACAAGGTAACTCCAGGTAAAGAGAGAAGAATACCCCGAAACTTTTGATTCCCCCCCCCCCCCAGAGTCTTCTTCCTCAGTTGCTTTCTTTAAATGAGCCTGGGACAAACAAAGCCCGGATGTGAGACTTTTGGGGCAAGCTGTTGTCTTGGGTGACGGCTCTCCCTAGCCTGAGTTCTTCCATGGAAACAGCCCAGTATTTCTGGTAGAGCCCTGCTGTGAGCTAGTTTGGTTTTGATTGAGGTTTGGGGTCTGAAGTCACACGTTGTGGAGTGGAGGAGGCAGGGGAGCGTCCTCCACTTGGGAGATGACCCAGCAGTAAAGTGGTTGAATAGGACCAGGGCAGTGTCTTCCCCAGGCATGGAGGGCAGGCGCTGGGCACAGGTAATAAGGTGGATGGTTACTTTGTGTCTGTCTGGACATCTGTCCAGTGCAGGTGGGTAAGGCATCAGTCTAAAAGACTAGGACCAGCTAGGCACGAAGGATTCTTATACTGTGGGTTTATTGTTGACTATATTTCCTCTGTCAGGACATCTTTCCATTGAACCCTGCCGCTATCCAGATTCAGGAGCTATGAGTGGGGCTGCTCCCCTCAGGGCTTGGGCTTAGCAGGTGCCAATTGGACCTTGAATATGTTTTGGAAGGAGCCCTAGGGCATGGCCATGATCCTGTCCTCTGGGTGGCCCTGCCTGGCCTCTGGCCTGCCACCCATCAGCATTGAATCATGCCCCTAGGAGAACAGCATGTAACTAGGCTTCCCAATATAGTCCCTGCCCCACAAGGTGACAGGAAGTCATTGTCACTCAAGCACTCCATCTCTGACACCACATGGCCAGGCCTGGCTCTCTTCCTTCCTTCACAGTTCTGCACAGCCATGGGGGCCTCTGTAAAGCCGGTTTTTTTTTTTCTTTCAGTTTTTCAGTGAGCCAGTCTCCCTCCCAGTGCTGTTTTCAAGCCTCTGCCTTGAGCCTCCGGCCTGGACTGAATTGTTCTCACCGTCTCTCCGCAATTATAACTTTGTCACAGTCAGAGGCCGGCTGAATGGAGGCAGAAGTGTGGTGTTTGGTTAAATTGTAAAATTAGCTAGGAAAGTTAATGGAGCATCTCTGCCTCTGCCTTTCAAAACGCAGGACTCTGAGGAAGGTGCTTCAGGTACCTCGCCTAAGAAGGATAAGGGGTGGGCGGGCGGTGGTGTGGGGTCCAGCCCGGCACGGTGGCAGGCACATGCTTTAGAATCTCAGCACTTAGAAGTTGAGACAGAAGGAGTATCGTGAGTTTGAAACTAGCTTAGACCACATAATGAGTAGCAGGGTTAACCAGGATTGTCTCCAGAACAAATAGAGAAGGAAAGGGAAGTGGGGAGCTTTTGGCTCCCCAGATGTTTGTAAGGCCTTTCTCCAGTCCATATTTTGTGGATGGAGCCATGCTCTCTTCTTGTTTCAACTCTGTGAGCTACCACTTCTCCAGCGCCAAGCAGTACCGCTTGCCCACTTGCAAATGCTGACCCTCCTGCTCTGGAAGTCACCGTCGTCGCAGAGGTGCATGTGGAAACGCTGCCAACAGTCTATTTTCTGCGCGCACCGAATTCGCAGGTCCTCTAATTACACCAAACAAACCGCTCTGTTTTCATGCAGCCATTCGATGTCATTTTAGTTGTCAGGAGCGCTTTAATAATGCCGTGGGCTTCGCCCTGGACATAGTCCCCCACACCCCCTGAACCTTTTGTATAGTGTGAACCAGAAACCGCCAGTCATGTTCTCCCCCAGTTGGGGAGATGGACATTAATTGTGACAGGCAATATTTTTGTTTTGAGAAATGTGGCGCCTTGAGCCTTCTGAATTTTGAGCCTGAAGCCAGCAGTGCTGGGGTTGTAATGTAACACCTCAATTATGGTGCAGGGGGCCAGAGAGCCAGACTCTGCAACCTACAAGGTTCCTTAGATCCATGGCTGGAACCGCAATTAGGGTTGCAGAAACACCAAAGGAAAGCCAATGAGTGTCATTTCTAACCGGTTTGAACTTTTTACTACTCCCTAACATCAGAAGCACCCGGCTAGAGAGCTCACTTCTTGTCCTCAATAAAGCGATTAAGTTGAATGGGTGTTGGGGAGTTTTTAGGCTGAGAAGGGCTAAAAATAGGCCCACTCTGTTTTCTGAAAGCCACAGCAGGCCTGGAAAGGCTGGCAGCCTCTAGGTGCCACTGAGAGGGTCGGAAGAAGGGAGAGGGATTGCGGCAGGCCTTTGGGGTGCAAGGTCTGAGGTGGGGCACAGGGAGTAGAGGCAAGGAGATCAGGTAGAGGGGCTTCTTCTAGCTGCCCCCAGAGTAGGGTCATTAGCAGCAATGGTCAGTGTGGTTGCTTCTCTCTTCATTCAAAGAATCCTCCAGGAGAGAGGGGATGGGAAAAGAAAATTTTAGAATGGATTGACAGGCCTAAGTTTAACCTATTTACCCCTTACCCTGTTGACATCTGCTGTTCTAGGTAAAAGATTCAGTTAGGGGGGTGAGTAAATGCTCCTGAGTATCATCAGAGAAGGTGGAGGTGGGGGAACCCTGAGGGAGGGTGCTTTCAGAAAGCCCCCCAATGTACCAGGGATGTCCAGGAGTGAAACAGAACGACTTTTTGGTAGCTGAAGGTCAACCAAGACAACCAAGTCTGCTTTAGTCTTTTGAGAGTGGTGTCATTTGTTAACATGAGAGCCCATTTCTCTACTTTGAGGGAAATCTATTGTTTCTTGACAGGGCATTTTGCCACCATAGATGCCGAAAGGAGAATGTTGGAGGAGACAGCTTAGGCTGGACACTGGGGAGACCTGGGTGTTGCTTCCAGGTGGCATTTCTAGAAGAGAAGTGTTGAAATATGATGACTACTTAAGGGAAATCACACACACACACACACACACACACACACACACACACGCAATGTTGCAAGTGGCATTGGAGAGAAATGGAAGGAGTAGGGAGAGAATGGAAGATTCTAGAAAGAGAGGGGATGTGAGAATCGTCTGTACAGAGATTCCCAAAGGGATCTACATGTTATGAGAAGATCCTCCTTAGTGAGAAAAGAAGGAACTGCCTACAGGAAGGGAGGACTAGAGTGCTCCTGCAAGAGGAAAGCCTCTCACTTCTGGAACATTAGTCCAAACTCAGTGGGAGCGTCAGGGAATGCTGGGACCGTGGCAATGGCACACACAAGCTTGACGTTTTAGAGGATAGGCAGGGTCCTAATCCTGGCTTGGCGTCTTTGGAGTAACCCTGGTTTCCTCTCCTCCCCCACCCCCTTTTTGAGGCAGAGTTTCACTCTATAGACCAGGCTGCCCTCAAACTCACAGGGATTCTTCCTGCCTCTCCCTCTGAGTGCCCATACCTGGCTGGTTTCCTTTTTTTTTTTTCTACTGCCTTGTGAATTTTACCCCAAGAAGCATGATCTGTGCATGCAGGTGTGTGTGTGTGTGTGTGTGTGTGTGTGTGTGTGTGTGTGTGTGTGTGTGTGTGCTCACATGCACACATCTAGGACATCAGCCTGGGATCAAGGAGTCTGCGGGTTCTAGAGGGAGTGTGGTGTTTAAGGACGATAAGAGGAGGTCAGAGGCTCAGGTGACCGACAGCTTCAGGGATGCTTGGCGCCTGGAGAAGTCCCTCTCACTTGTCTGAACTGCTCACCTGAGCATCCCAAAGTGAGCTCATAAAGGAAGACCTGTTTTTTGGGGGGTTTTTTTGTTTTGTTTTGTTTTTTTGTATCATATAAAATGGCTGAAATTCCTGTTGTCGTTTCCATGGTTTTAAAAAAGAACCTAGCCAAGAGAGCAGTGTCAACTCCCTTAGGTAAAACCGCTTCCAACACCTGAAAGTCCTGTGTCCCTGGTGCTTAGAACCCAGCCTCCATTGTGGCCCTTTTCGGTACATCCTGGGCCCTGGCTAATGATTGCTCCAGCACCGGACTCTGGTCCCCCTGTTCCATCAGTCCACCTGATAGATCAGAGTATTTACACTGGGGAGATTTCCGCGCTGAACGGAGGAACCCAGACCTCACTGGATTCAGCCAGTCAGCCTTCCCCTTTGTACACATTATCACGCTTCCCGATGCATTTCTTCCTACCCCACTCCATTCAGGTTTTCTCTCGTAAACTTTAGAACTTACAGAGGGGGAGGCAAGGCTCACCCATGCTCTAACAGCCCAGGCGGTGACGGAGATCCGGAATGAATTTTCTTTGTTGGTTTTGGGGACATCTTAGTTGTTCTTGAGCTGGTAATTTACCATACTGCATGAAAGTGAACTTGTCGTCTTTCCCAAGCAGTGGGTTGTGTATACGAAGGCATCGAGGTCGGGTCTCATCTACCTAAGCCATTCACTTTCAGTAATGGGCCCTCCTCTCAGGATCTGAGGATACAAGGAGGTACAAACCTGGGGGCTGTTACTCACCTACTTGAGGATATGAAACTAGTTTGTCACCACCCTAGTGACGATGACTTGGGGACATCTACTCTGCCTCCGGTTCTTCAGTTTCTTATTTAAACTGTTGTATGAAGGGAACAGTCCCTGTGAAAAGAGAGATGTAAGGCTTCAGCGTTTACACTGTGCCACTGATAATGCAAGGACTCCAACGTCACGGCACTGTAGGACTTCCCTGGGCTCCACCATTGAGCCTTGGTCCCCACCAGTGTAATGTATATGTAATGTGCGTGGAAGGATGCCTCTCCTTCCATAGCTCTTAGAGTAGGAGGCATTCACGGGCTTTGATTATCCAGTCATGGGAGATACTTGGGGGAAGTGGGTCTGAGACTATAGTCAGGTGAGACGCTCTAAATTGGCACTCTTAGACTTGAAGAAAAGGAAGAGGAGGGTGTGTGAGGGTGTGTGTGTGTGTGTGTGTGTGAGAGAGAGAGAGAGAGAGAGAGAGACAGACAGACAGACAGACAGACAGACAGAGACATTGATTTACAATCAGTTTGGGTTTTCTTTGAAATAATTCAATAGTCAGTGGGCTTGCGTGTTACCTTCTGGGTGGCTAGAAGCTAGTGAGGATGTTAAGCATCGCCCATGATGGGAACAGACTGGAGAGGCTCCTCGTTCCTGACTTCCCAGACCCTGTCTGTCCTTGAAACTGTTGCTTTGCGCTGGGGTCCTGTAGGAAGCACAGTTTTAGTGACGTTTTTGCTGAATGAAGAATCATCAGAGTAGATGACTTCTCTCTCTCTCTCTTTTTACTTTCCTGGGGTGAAAAGATGTATCCTACCTGTTACAGTTTGTTCCTGGTACGTACAGGACACGACTCATTCATTCAGGGTGATAGCTAGGGACGGTTGAGCTGAGACTTGAACCTAGCTCTCTTTGACTCTAGAATGCATGTTTTTAATAGCATTACTATTCAGCATTCTACTCTATGGTGTGTGTGTGAGTATGTGTGTGAGTGTATGTGTGTGTGTGCGCGCGTGTGATTGTGTGTGTGTGTGAGTGTGAGTGTGTGTGTGTATGCATCCACACACCGTCAGGATAGACTCTGATAACTGAGAACTATGGCAGAAGTTCTTTCAAAGCACTTCTGGTTTCACATGGGAAGAATATGGAACGAGGTGTTGTTCTTCCTATGGGATCTGAGACAGAGACTCTAGGATTCCCACAAACTCTGAGGACACTGGGCACCATGTTGCTCCTCCAGCTACAGTAGTACATTAGCATTGTTCTCTCAGATCTAGCAGTGCCTTGGTGTTGTCCCCAACCCACCCCAAGGTTTCATCTTGTGTGGAGTGGACCCCAAGCTCCACACAGGGTACCAGCATTTTCCCAACTCAACAATTGGATCTCCCCTCGGCCCCCACTTAACTCATAGGACGCCCGCCACACCCAGACACACATTTGGCTTTCTGCACCTTTGATTTGAGACCTTGCACCCCTGGCACCTCTACCTCCTGGGCTACAGTGAGTATGGCCAGTGTCCACACTGCTGTCAAGGACAGCACCATAGAGACACACCCCGGGCCACCCTGGGCCTGATGGGCTTCCTCTCGGCGGCATCTGCCCACCTGTCCCTCCTTTGCTGTCCTATGTCCCTTGCAAAAACTGATCCTTCCTGGTTTTTTATTTTGTTGATAAGGGAGAAGGCAAGAGCTAGGGAGAGCGAAGCGGGTGTGAGGCTGCAGGCAGCTCTCTCTGGGAGTACACAGCTCCTTGAGAGAAGGAACACGCAGTGCTGGCCTTTGGAACTGGCAGCCAGTGTGCTGTTCTCTGTCTGATAAGAGGTACTGTAAATAAAACTGTACACCGTGGCCTGTTGTAAAATGCCCGAGTCTGTACGCATTGTTCTGACGGCTTGGGCTTTTTTTGGGTCTGCTGTTTTGGTACACTCTGTACTTCCTTATGTAAGCAGGCATGCATATCTCATCAGAACATTCAAGATGTTTATTTTAAAATTGAGAGGAATTAAAAAAAAAAGGACACACTACTCAACATCAGATGCTGGCAAGGCACTAGATGTCCCCACCCCCAACCCCTCAGCGGTTCCTTTTTCAAAGATTATTATTAGCTTGGGGGTTGGGGAGGCTTTGAAGAGGGAGGGGTTTTTGAAAAAAATTTTTTTTTCTTTTCTTTTGGCTTCAGCCTTGCTTCCCTAGAGAGACATCCCTCTGCATTTGAATGCGTGTAGTATCTTTTACTGATTTCTAGATACTCAGAACTCTAACCCCTATTCCCCGCCCCATCTTTGGTTTAGGAAGATGAGGGAGAAGGTTCTGTGCTTTGCCAAAAAGACTAGGCCAGAGGAGGAGACCGTTGTGGGAGTGTCCCAGCTTCCGCTGGGCCTCACCTCTGCTGCCATTGGGATGCTAGCATTTGGGGAAAGCTTTGTGCTTTTGCTTGTGCCTCTGACCGGTCTTGATTTGATTCTTGTGACCCAGGAATAGGGGGGCGGGTGAGGGTTCAGGGTGGGACCGCCCCCCTTTCCCTTTTGCTGAAACCTTAGACTAGCTCCAACCTCAACCAAGCTGTAGTGCCTACATCTTTTCTCCTCACCAAACCTTTATCTATTTACATTTACCTGTGGCCTCTGTCTAGCCCGGGCGGTACCAGGAAGTTGGGGCACAGAAGAGAAATAGTGGAAAACCCTGACTATTCAGGCAACTCTCTACCTCAGTGTGAGACTGAGAGCTTTCTTGGCCCTTATCCTTGGGAATCTGGCAGGAACAAAGTTGTTTGTCTGTCTCTAGCAGTCAGGCTTATTGACTCCCCAGGTTAACTTTAGAGGTGAGGTGTCCCCCAAAGCAAATCACTGCCAGCCAGTGAGTATCCATCCTGGTCTCCTGAGGGAAGTCTGCCTGGGGATGGGAATATACAGGAGGGAAGGAGTTTGCTGTTGTGAGATGCACAGTGGGCCAAGAAGAAATGGGAGCCCCGTTTTTCTAACCCTTTCTTCTTTTCCTTTGAGCTTCCTGAGCCCCAGCCAGAAACAAACATGTCCTAGAGTTTCTACAGAGGGGCTGTAGAGAGCCCAGAAGGTAGAGTCAGGACTTTGCCACACTCAAATCAACAGCCTGTCAGTGTTCTCAGTGCCCACAGTCTCCTTCCCAGGCCAGTTGTATACCCAAGTCTACCCCCATAGAGCTTTCAGTGTGCTGGGGAAGGCGGGATAGAAGCCGGAAACAGACCGGAAGCAGGAAGCTATAGATTTAAGAGTTGAATAACTGAATTGCTGTGGATGCTGAAGTATTGGTCCTATGACAGATTTTTCTGTTCCTCTCAACAAAACAATCATTCCCTTTTGAGAGAGAGAGAGAGAGAGAGAGAGAGACAGAGACAGAGACAGAGACAGAGACAGAGACACAGAGATAGAGAGACAGAGACAGACAGAGACACAGACACAGAGACACAGAGACAGAATTAATTTTGAATTAATGTCTTTACAGATGTAAGACTCACCTTACATAGAATAAATGGCCCTCAAACACCATTGCATTGAATCTCAGTAAAACCAATCATACTTTAATTACAGCAAAGGCAGTGCTTGAAAGGAATGCTGGGTGGTGATGACGGCGTAGCTGCTGTGTACGGACCTCTGGCTCCACCCACAATCCACTTGACCCACTTGCTAACTCTCTGAGGGACCTACCGTTCCTGATCCCATTTTACAGATGACGTGGCGTGCTCATCGTTAGAGCTCCCTGAGTGTCGTAGCTGCTGGGTTCCTCTGCCAAATTAGAACCACTCCATCGGACCCAAGTTCCAAGCTCCTTAGCATAGCACAATCACCTTGGGAGGTATTAACAACACCGGTGGTCTCTAAGCAGCAAGGAGTTTCGTTTTTATTAATGTTTGGCATCTGCCTCAAAGAAACAACAGGTCAGTGAGATGGCACTCTGCATTAAGGAACTTGTCACCAAACCCGAGGGAGGACCTCAGTCCTATCCCTGGGACCCACACGGCGAGAGACCTGAGCTTCACATGCCCTCTGTAGTATGCCCTACTCCGTCCCACCACAGGAAGTTAAAACGTAATAAAAAATTAAAGAGAATTAGATAGATGCAGCCAAACCCATCATAGCCAGAGAGCCCTAGGTTCACTAAGGCGAGAAGACATGAGTCAGACTTGAGTGATGTCCACAGCATCAGGTGTCTGACTCAGGCCTGGACCCCGGTTCTCCTTGGTTCACTGTGATTGACAGAAGGCTTGGATGGGTCCAGCCCCCCTCCTTCCTGTTACTGATCCTCTTCCGTTTAAGGTCCCTTTCTCAACTCTGCCTGCTGCCCCTCTCACAGACCCCTACTTCTATCCAGCCTGGTCTCCTTGCTCTTTCTTTGTGAAGAGGCTATCTCACGGCAGCTGCCTTGTTTCTTCCTGCTTCCTCTCCTCTTCTTTCCTCACAAAGATGCCAACTCATTGGAGGCTGCTGCTATGCCCTCCCTAAAACACGAGCCCTGCCCTTTGTTCCTCCTACCCTAGCGAGGCTCTGTATCATACACTACTACCTGATTTGTTTCTTTCCCTCCTTCCTTCCTTCCCTCCTTCCTCCCTTTCTTCCTTCCTTCCCTCCCTCCCTCCCTCCCTCTCTCCTTCCTTCCTTCCTTCCTTCCTTCCTTCCTTCCTTCCTTCCTTCCTTCCTTCATGCTTTTGTGTCTTGATCATAAACTCCATGAGGACACTACCACCCACTCCTGGCATCAATGGGTACCCATGAAAGTCTCATGTGAGAAGGATGTGACAGTCATGACCATTTTGGAGCTGTGTCCCCGGAGTCCTTTTGGCTCTGGGCTGAGCCCCAGGGCATTTTGTGTGGGTAAATGATGCTGTGAGACCCATATGCACCCATTCTCCGCTGGCGTGGGCAATTTTAACACCCCATCCCCCACCCTCTCCATTGATGCTTTCTAAATATGTCAGAGGCTGTATGATGTCGCTATGGTACATTTCAGGAATGGCCGTGTGGCTTATCCACATTTGAGTTGCTTTGAATGCAAACCTGACATCATATGGAAGGCAGCAGTGAACAACATATGCACAGTAAACAGGCAGAGACTGTCTTATTGATTAACAGATGAGGCCTCTATTATCGATCTGGGCTCGGCGAGGAAATTTATCACTTTTAATTTCAGGGCTGCCAAATATTTCTGCCTCTGAGCCAGCCATTACAGAGACAATTTAACGTACAGCCTACTTGGGAGAGGGGATTTCATCAGACGCGTTCTGCCCTGGTCTCAGATCCTCACCCTAGAGAGCCTGGGGTGCAAGTGTCTCTGGGAGGGAGCCAGCAGTGGGAGCCACCGTCTGTGGTCCCAAGTAGAACATGGAGGCTGAGTTGGAGTCCCTTGGAGAGAGCTTAATGTCGTGACTTGGGTGAGTGCCGAGTGAGGGGGACCTTGAAGGCTACCAGACGTGGTCAGGCTGTGGATTGAGGAAGTAGTCATTTAGTAGATGCTATGTGCTGTCTGTTTTTTATCTCCATCTGAACCCTGGGTGATAGTATACATTCGCCCTTCGCTGCCTCCCCCTCCTTCCTTTCTCTGCTCATCCGCCATGAAAGTGAGACGCCCCCTACAGCCCCATTGATGGCTGTTTCTCAGAACCTCTCCACACAGCTTCCCTTTGAAGCTCACAGCACTATTGGGTTCCTAACTCGATTAGGATTATGACTACAGGGCTCCAAAGCCATGGCGGAGCCCATGAGGTACCCACCCCTCCCGGTCTTTCTTTAGGGAGCGGTGAGAACAGACAGAACCAAAGAGAGTCAGATCCCTCGCAAATCCACAGAAAATCATTGAAGGCTAATGATTCAGGATGAGGGGAAGTTGCTCATTGTGAGGGAGCTGGTACTCCATCCAGCCCCACCTTCCCCATCCTGACCCTCTCTGCTTTTTGAAGTATTTCCTGTGTATTCCCTCCCCGGAACATGGATGAAAGTGGTCTTAGCCGTCATCTCCAAACACACAGATGCCATTTTGCTACCATCCTCATAGACATTTTCTTGGCTTCGTTTTCAAAGCTCTGTAAGCCTTGGGCCAGGTGCTTGGCCTGAGAATATCCCGTGGCTTTCGGGGACACCCAGAGGTGGTTGTCACAGGCCTCCTCCTGCCTCCAGGTACAACTCTGCCCCAGTCACCTGAGGTCCATGACTGTAATTACTCTAAAGTCTCTTCAGGAACATCATACAAGCCCTGGAGAACTTTCACTCCATTACCCAGTCAGCTCTTGTGCTGAGCACAAACTAGGGTACATATAGCCCGTTTGTTACTTGGGAATAGGGGGCCAGTGAGGCTGGGATCCTCTTGCACTAAAGCTCTGTACTCACCATTGACAAGAACCGTTCTTTGATGCTTAAGTCTCTGTGTTTTGATTCTTATTCCCTAAGGCACAGATTTTTAAATTTATTCTTTCAAGACAAATTCTTTCTTTGTAGCCCAGGATGATCTGGAACTCACCACGTAGCCCAGGCTGATCCTGAACTTATAATCCATTCTGCCTCATTTTCCTGAGTGCTAACCTTACAAATCATGCGTGCACAATCATGTCTGTCCAATCATGTCTGTCCTTGATTTTTTTTTTTAAACGAGTACTGGAACGGTTTTTTTTCCAAGTGCAGTTTGACATGAAACCCTGATATATAAAATGGGTAACGGGATTTGGTTTTGTTAAGTTGTTGCGAGGGGCCGAGGTGCTTGCCTAGTTATCCATGAGGCTTCTTTGTAGACGGAAGAGGCTGACGCTAAGGAGGATTGAAATGTCAGAAGCCGGGCTGTACAGGTGACATCTCTGTCCTCCCTCCGTTCTGTGTTCGGCTGGCATGTCCCTAACCTCTCCGAGTTTGTGGTTATTCACGCACTGAACAGGGTCCAGCTGTGGTGGAGACTCCAGATGCTGTTGTTAGGACTTGATGTAGTCATGTATGGTCAGCATTCATCATCGAGCCTGGTATATAGGAAATCCATGGGAAATCCTAGGTTGTTGGAGAAAAGCAGTGGGGGCTGCCAACGTACAAAAAAATAAATATGTCTGGCTCTTCTCTTACAAGGCTATAAGGTATACATGGACACTTACCAAGACCCTTGGGCACACTGCTCGGACACTTGGAGCAGTACAGAGCAGATCGGAAGGGACAGGACAGAGACAGCTGGAAGGTGTGCCCTTGATGCGTAGTCTTGACCATGAAATGACACTGAATAAACAGTAGTGAGCCTAGAACGGAGACACAGGGGAGCCAGGTATAGACTAAAGAAGGTGCTAAGGGGCAGCCTTGCTCTGGAGTTGTTTGGCTCACTGGGTCAGGTTATGGAAGACCCTGAGGTAAAACAAAGGGATTGAGAACCAGTACAAATGGGAAGTTTCTTATATGAAGAGGGGTGAGGAATTATGTGAGGATGACCAGTAGACGATCAGACCATGTAAACCCAACCTCGAGTCTTCTGGTGTTTCAGGCATGATATTGCAAAGGTCAGGATAGGTGAGGTTGGTCCCCACACAGTGGAGCAATGCATATTGAAGATGTTTTAAAGAAAAAGCACCAAGACTTGAAACTGGCGACCCTTAGGTGACATGCAGAAAGCTACAGAGCCAGTGGTGTCGTGTTTCATGCTGACATGCTGCCACCGTTGCTTTGAGCTCTGTGAATATGGCTCTTGCTTGGCTCTAAGAATATTGATGGAGTTTAGCTTGTCATAGGCTCCCACCGTGAGTCAGGCAGATACATCTGTAGACAAGATGATAATGGCTTCTCAGAGAGTCAGGCTCACAGGGTGTAGTAGTGACAGAAAGATGAGTCACCTTTCCAGGCTCTGAGGACACAGGTCTCAAAGTAGAGGCTTCAGTGATGACTAGAGATTTAAGGTCTAAGGGATTCAGGGAGGCAGAGGAGGTGTGGAGGAAGGCAGCCCCTTCAGAGAGTCAGCACAGCTGAGGTGGAAGAAGAAGCATGAACAAGTATGCCGGCAAAAGCTGGGTGCATCCTCGGGAGGAGTTTGGACACAATCCTCAAAATCCAGCAGAGCTGACCTTTCATCGTCACGGGGCGTCTTACCTAGACTGTCTTAATTTGTCTCAGTCATGCTGGTTTTATTTCTCCTCCTCTGGGAGAACCTGTCCAAGGCAGTCTGCGCTACCTACTGGGCCTATGTATTGTCTGAGTCTGATTCTTCATAGGTATCCTGGGTGTTCCCCTAGTACCCAGGACACTTCCCACCCTCTGGACTATGGTTCTAATGTTAACCATTTCTTTCTTTCAGCGGGTGCCAAAGCCTTTGTATGTGATCAGTGTGGCGCCCAGTTCTCAAAGGAAGATGCCCTGGAGACACACAGACAGACCCATACTGGTGAGTGTTCCTGACTTTATTCCCCGACCATCAAGTATAGTAGCACAAAGGAGGTCAGGGTCTTTGGTGACATCCTCTTGTTGCCAAACATGGTATCATCATGTACAGGGTCTTTGTGGATGGGAATGGTCTTGTGTAGACTCCTGTCCATGAGGCTGGGCAAGCATTACAGATAGGACAGTTCTGAGACCAGCTATTCTGAATTAGGCCCAGATTCTGTCTAGAACAAGCCAATGAGCTTCCACCTTCCCAAAGAGTCTTGCACACTCTTGCTAAGGACCTAAGGGTTCCGTGGTGTTGCCTAAGGTCCCCTCGCTAATGGTTGGAAACCCCTTCACACACTCTGTGGTGAAATTCAGAAGCCCTGGTGTAGCCACAGTGGCTGGTCCTCCCTCTGTAACAGTTTGAGTCATCACCTCTACATATCCACCGACATACAGGGATGTATTTGAACAGTGTTAACCAACAGACATAGAACGTTCTCAGATTCCCCGGTGCTGATTGCACTGTGTCAGCATCATCTCGTCACCTTGATTGACAGCTCTGTCACCTTCATGGCCAAAGTTCACACTGGTCGGTTGCTCACGCTGTGCCAGGCACCGTTCTCTTTTCTTCCCATGATCCCTCTTGGCTAGTCTTTCAGGAACCCTGTAAACTAACAAGGAGACTCCTCTTAGGTCAACACTGAAGAAAGGGACTCTTAAAAGAGGGCAGGAGCAGGAATTAAGTGTGATCCTTCAGAGGTTGGGGTACCCAGGTTTCATCCTGATTGGGGCAATTCCTAAAAGGAACTAAGGGTTAATTACTTAGTCTCTTTTTATTTGGGTTTCCTCATCAATTAGGAAAGTAGGAGGGGCGACTATATGGGCCTGTCAAATAGTGCTTTGTGGGATTCAATAAAATTATTTTTCCGGAAGTGCTTCCCAGAGTGTTTGGCTCATAGTAAGTATTTAGCAGGCAGTAGTTGATACAATTTAGTAAATACTTTTTGCATTCCCACAGTGTGTCCAGACTGCTAGTGGGATGTGGGATATGGTAGCATACACACGAAACAGACAGTTCTGATTCTCATGGAACTGAGGCTGCTGCTGGGACACAGTACGACCGACAAGCATATGATACAGTGTCAATTTAAAGTGGGTGTTGCCAAGAAAAAATGAAGCAGACGTGTTGTGGGGAGAAAATGAGAGGGAGAAAAGTGGTGTTTCAGATAAAACGGTCAGGGAAGAAGGCTTCGTTGAGGAGGTGGTGTTTGAGCAGAGGCCTGAGGTGAGGGGTGAGCTGCTTAGATGCCCGTGGGAGCAGAGGG
The DNA here is from genome assembly GCF_021556685.1 of Rattus norvegicus. Taxonomy (NCBI): domain Eukaryota; kingdom Metazoa; phylum Chordata; class Mammalia; order Rodentia; family Muridae; genus Rattus; species Rattus norvegicus. Next base: position 56,768,118 of record NC_141541.1, on the reverse strand, counting down.
ACATGCACTTGGAAAGGTCTCAAGGCCAGGCAGGGCTTCATTATTTAAGAAGAGCAGAGTGAAGAACAGAGAGCGGAGTGGCCAGTGAGCTGGGTAATGGGTCCGGCCTCTCAGTCCTGGAACCTGGGTTTGACTCCCTGTGTGCTAGGCGTTCTTCTGAGCGGTGCGTTAGTTACTCGTTTTATTTTAGCGCTGTGACAGTGTACTTGAGAAAAGCAGCATTCCGACAGAGGGTTTATTTTGGCTCACTGTCTGAGGCTACAGGTCTGTCATGTCCCTCTTCAGTTAAACCTCCTTGGAAGCAGCCTCTCAGACAGGCCCAGCGGTGTGTCTCCCAGGCGATTGCAAATCCAGCCATGTTGACACTGAAGATGAACTATCACGAGGAGGAGGGCGGGGGGGATGTTTGCAAACCACATGTGAAGTGCTTAGTTAGGAAATACAAAAGAGATCTTACAAGCTGAAAACCCAGTACAGATAACTAGAGAAGAAAATGGGCAAAGGAAATGTCACATAACCTCAAAGGTCGACGTAGCAAAGGACACATAAAAGGGTGCTCCGTGTCAGCAGCCACCAGGGAGGAGCAGATGAAACCACGGTGAGCTACCTCTCAGCCCATCAGGATGTGGCTCGCCGAAGAGACAGGGATAGCGGCAAGTGCTGCTGAGGGTATGGAAAAAGCAGAGCCCTTGTGTGGTACCAGAGGGAGGCCCAGTCACTTTGGAGGGCCACCTGGGAACTCTTAAGAGGCTTAGACATAGAGGCACCAGATTGCCCGGCAGTTTTGCTCCTTCCCGTCCACCAAAAGAGATGAAGCTGTTGTGTCCATGCAGAAACTTGAACGTGAATGCCCATAGCTTCCGTCAGGTCGAGGTGACCCAGTGTCAGTCAGTTAACAGGTAAGCAAAAGGTGAGGTATCCACGGTCAGCGAACGGTTTAGTTGTAAAATGGATTGACGTCTTGGTACATGCTACAGCATGGCTAAACCTTAGAAACACCTGTTGAGAGAAGCCTGACATGAAAGTCTGTGTGTTATATGGCCTTCATTCACATATAATGTCCAGAATGGGCAAATCTGTACAGACCTGGAGTACATTAGTAGGTGCCAGGGACTGCAGATGTCAGGAATAAATAGGGATTGACTGCTAAGGGATACAGTTTCTTTTGGGGGAGACAAACATTTTCTAGAATTGACCATGGTGATGATTATATAATGTGTTAAGAACCAATAAACTGTATCTTTTGCAAGTATAGATAGACTGCATGCCATGTGTATCGTAGCTTTTAAAGCTGGGCGGATGTGTATGTGTATGCATGTGTAATCTGTCATTGTCAGGAACACACTTAACTGGTACTTTACACCTGTCACCACATTTATCCCCCTCCACACACACACACGTAGATATACATACACAAGCTTGTATAGAGAAGGGGGAAGATAGTCCACTGGGGGATCTTGGGGAGAATTCCAGAGTTCTAGGGCCTCACGCTTGCTATGTATGCAGCCTACCACTGAGCTACATTGCCAAGCCGCACTGGGGTGTTTAGAGTGTTGGTGACTTGATTAGTAAGTGTGGAAGATCACTGTGGGCCTTGTGTTGGGAGTTGACCAGAGAGAACTCAGGTCTTAGGTCTTGATCACTGTGTGAGACACCACTCCAGCAGCCCCTTAGAAAAGCCAAGTGTTTCGAGGATTGGTTGGGCTCAACTGGGTGGTTTTCACATGGACCGCCGTTGGGCAATAGCTGGGGCTGGCACCTTCTGAATATTACCCTGGGGTGAGTATCTCGGTGACGTCTCTGCCCACACATCTTACTTAGAACTCCTCCAGCTTGGCTTGTCAGCAGCACAGCAGCCTCTGTCTGTTTCTACAGAACACGACCTCAGGCTATAGAAACCAGGGAACACATGACACCAGCTCCGTTACAACTGGAAAAACAACCAGAAACACACAGTCTCACCTCTGCTCTGTGCCGCTGTTTAAAATGGTCCCAGGTCAGCCCCCACGTTTTAAAGGAATAGAAATCTAGACTTCCCTTCTCACTGGGCAAGTGGTAAGAGCCTGTAAGAGAATTGGTGGCAGCCATCTTGCAAACAAACAACTACTGGTCTGGAGGGGACAAAGGAAGAATAGGTTGGATTCTGGTAGAACTTTCTTACTGTTGGACCACACAGACTCAGGAACTCTGACCTGGGGTAACTGAGGAATTTTGACTCTACTTTGTCATATCCCTTTACTCTGTCCATCTGGACTAAATTCACAGCAGCAGGAAGCAGGGCTTCCTTTTAAACCAGAGTTGGGAAAGCATTCCTGAGGGCAAGCCTCAAGGTGGTGACTCTCAGCCAGGCCCAGGGGCTTGCTGCTTACCTCCTGTGTCTTTAGCACATGTCTGGGAAGCTGTGTAACCTGGTAGGAACACTGGGGACCCAAAGGTGATCTGGGAACTTTACTTTCTCTCAGATACCTGGTGGCTTTCTGCCAGTAGAGAGGCTCCATCTGAGAAAAGTCAGCTCAGGTGGAGAGAAAGCGGTGGATGCTAAGCAGCTTCTCGCGAATTTCTCAGTAAAGGTTGAGACAACTAAGGGTGAAGGGCGGAGAAGTTGGAATGAGAGGCCAAGGTAGAAGCTGGGTATAGGCTGTGCGCAAAGCTAAGAGCTTCAGCTTCCTCCTAGTGCATAATAGGCCCTGGACGAGGAGCCTGTGGCACCCGGAGCCTCTCCTGATGTGTGGCAGGGTTCCTTTATTATTAATGGTAGGGTCTTCCTGCTGAGCCCTGTAGTACCCCTCAGGCTGCCCTTATGGTCAATGAAAGAACCTGTGAACTCCATTCATCATCTCTGGTTTTGAAAGGACGGTTCAGGAGTCAGAGTTCGGGCTCACTCGGCAGAGGGCTTACTGGCAGCATGAGTTCCTGGGTTCCATGCCCACCCAGCACCGCATACATGGGGCACGGTAGTGCATGTCTGTAATCCCAGAATCTGGGTGGAAGGTGCTGGATCAGAAGCTCAGGAATTATTTTCAGCTATATATTAAATCTGAGGGCAGCCTGGAGTAACCCCCAACACCACACACACACACACACACACACACACACACACACACACACACACACAGGGTGGCCCAGGGGAAGGGTTCCGAGGGAATATTGAAAATAATACTGACCAGTGTGGTTGTGCACAACTTTAATCCCAGCTTGGGAGGCAGAGGCAGGTGGATCTCTGTGATTTCAAGGACAGCCTGGTCTACATAGTAAGTTTCAGGACATAGAGGAAACCCTGACTCAGAGAGAGGGGGAAAGGGGAGGGAGGGAGAAGGAAGGGAGAGAGAAACAGAGAGGGAGGTAGGGAGGGAGGGAGGGAAGGAGGAAGGAAGGGAGGGAGGGAGGGAGGGAGGGAGGGAGGGAGGGAGGGATTAAAGCCTTTGGAAGAAGCAAAGTGAGGTGATAGGTGTCATCAGCGAGCTAACAGGCACAGAGGAGCCATCTGGAGAGGAGAAGGAGCAGAGACTGTGGGAAGAGAAGACTTTGCTGCCTCAACAGACTTGTTTTGCAGATAAGAAAATGGAGGCCCAGAAGGTACCCAGCAGGAAGTGCAGAGCTGAAACCTGGCCCAGCCCCAGGTTCAGTGCCCTCCCATAGCTCCTCATCACCCTGCACTGTGCCCTCCCACTCTGTCAGTGTGGCCTGAGCAGGTCAGAGAGAACCTGTGCTACCATCTCACTCAGGGCCCTGTCTTGGCCATCCTCATGACCCACTTAACTAAGACTTCCCCATGCTCTGATGCCCACAGCTTCATGTCGGGGTAGGATATAATTTCCCTGATTCAGATCAGCCTGGGCATTCCCTGACCAAGGGCTCCACACAGGGAGCGAGCAGCCAGCACAGGATTCTGCACAGGATGGGAGATACAGTGTCTGGAAGGTTATTATTAAGCCCCTGAACGTAGTAGAAAGGAGCTGCAGTTTTGGTGCAAGCGAAGCAGATGGTACCATCACCTCTCCCCCCCTTCCGACTCCACTTAGCCTGGATTTCTTCCATCCCGGTGTGCATGACACCCCCTCCCCCCAGATCTCCATGAACCCAGGCTGGCACTCGCTCGGGGAGGCCATCCTTACAGTGGTCGGGGGCTGGGCTCTGGCTTTGTTGTCATATCCTGGTTTTCTGTTTGGGTACAGCAAAGACTTGGAGGAGATAAACAGAGATCATTTTACACCTTTTATATTATGACAGATACATACTGCAAAACACTGCTGCTTCCAAAATGTTTGGGTTTGCAGAGCGCGCGAGGAATTAACCGCTAGGCAGCTCCCGGAAGGCTCATACTTCATTTACACATCAGAAGTTTTTTTTTTTCTTTCTTCTTTTTTCTTTTTTTACCCTGTTCAGTCAAACCAGAGTGAGAAGACTGCATGCATGCGTGTGTGCAGTCATATGCACAACCAGGGCCTCTCCTGGGTTCAGTGGCAGGAGCATCTTAATTTAGTAAGTAGTTCTTTAAGTCCAGATAAACTGATAAATACCATTAATGGCTTAATTTATACTCTGGGTTTGAAATTTGACACTCGGACACTATCTTGGCTCAGGAAACACAAGTGGTTCTGTGCCCGAGGTTTTAATGACCGATCAGTAATATAAATTGCTACATCACTGAGCAGAAATAGCCTCTCCTTGTCATTTGATCTGGAAACTTCTCCGGCTAGGCAGCAGTTAATAAATTTAAAAATAATTACCCTCTTTATTCAAAGTCAAACTAATTAGGAGTGGGTTTTTTTTTTTAACAAATCATAATGTTGTTGTTCAAGTCACTGTATGTTCCCTCTTGAGACTTGAACAGCCCCAGGGCAACAGACAGTGCTGAATGGCAGTAATGGGAGGGCAGAGGCGCTATCTTAGCTGTTGGGCTCCAGGGAAGTGGCTGGGGCAATCATGTCCCAGGGGGAAGGCAGGCACCATCAAGAAGGACGCTGTGAAGAGTCCCGTGTAGGAACCTTCAATTCTGAGCGTCCATATGGACCTGCCTACTATGGTGTGAATATGGGGGAGTTAGGGTCGAGGCCGGTCTCCGTGGGAGCCAGGCTGAGAGACAGAGAGTCAAGGAGCAGAAGGAGTGGACATGGGCATACACATGCGTGACCATTACGGGAGACTCAACATATGAAAGGCAGAGGGATGGGCGGAATGACATCTGGAAAAATAATTGCCTTCTTGGCAAGGGTGGGCCCTAATGGAGTGGCTTAGGCTTACGTCGCACGCTATAGAGGAAAGGTGTACATGCAGCCTTAAGTGTGGGGTGTGGGGGTACCAGTGGACGGTGGTCCAGGACTTGGTCTCTAGTGTCACACAATCTTAGCTTTGTCATTTATAAAGCTGGGGCTGTTTATCCTCTTTAAATCACAGTTTGCTCAGCTCAGTCTCAGGACCATGTGATGCTCGGTTTGTGTGGGGTGCCGTAAGGATTTGATCTGATCGTCCATGGAAGCGCTCATCACAGGCCTTGCATGGAGCATGCGGTTAGGAAATGGCAGTGGTAGTTACTGTTAGTGCCTCCCTCGTCCCCTTACTCGGTAGGTGGTGAGGAAGGACCACGTCCATAGTGATGGTGATAGGCAACTAACTGTGTCCAGCTGCTTTTCCATATTGGAGGTGTAGGGACTTCTAGGATCGAGCTATGGCCCCCAGCCAAGAGATCACCTCCAACATGTCTTCCATGAGGAAAGTAATGATAGAGCCTTCCAGTCTCCTTTGCCCCAAAGCAGGAAACGTCCTTTGAACAAGTATCTTCCAATGCCAACAGCTTCTAAACTTTGAGCTAATTCATGTGGCAGATTTGGTAGCTACGAAGAACCCAGAGTCTGCAATATCCGAAGCTGCCATAGATAACAAGACTGAACCACTGCAGAACTAGGGCCAGGATTAAGCAGGTGTTCCAGCCTCAAAGCGACACCAGGCTTGTCCCCTACAACATCTTAGGGGAGGCCAGGGGAATGCCTCTGAGTACGCAGGAGGATGAGAATTTCCTGGTGAGATCTCACACTTGTCGTCATTAGATCCCTAAATGTTCTGAATTTCCATCCTTCCTGTAGGACTTTCTACCTCATCCTACCCCTTTCCCAAAATGAAAGAGAAAAAGAGGCAGACAAACGATGAGTACGATTATTTCTGGGTTTTGCCTCCCCTGGTACAAGGAACTAGGTTGACCTAGACCATGAACTTGCCCCAGAGAAGGTTTTAGTCTCTTCTCCTGCTAGAGCCTGCTCCAGAAGTTCTCCAAGTTGATGGTCTCACTTTCTGTCCATCAGAAGAGGTCGTTCAGCTGGGTTGACCCATCATTCCTTCGTTCACTTACTCTGAGTCTTAGAGCATTATACCCAGGGAATATCAGGTGCTGTGTGGATATAACTCATGGTGGTGAACAAAACTGGGTTCCTACCTTCCTGAAGGCCATAGTGCTTGAAGGACATGAGCAAGCAAGTTGAGCTTGGCCTTAGGTATGGGTACTCGAAGAGATGACCTTCATGGGTACTGGGCAGCTCTAGCCGTGTTAACTCTTCGAGACTAAGGCACATATTATTTCTCTCTCATCTTTGGTGGAGAACACTGAATCCTAGGGGCTTAGGGAACACCGGTCCAGAGCAGAACTATAGTGGGTGGTGTCTTGTGGTTCTATGTCCCAGATAAGCATTGTCCTCTTCCTGTGGGACCTGGACATTGAATCTGATATGCAGACCAGAGGCTTAAAGCCCATGCTTGGAGAAGGTACTCAGGTAAGAGCCAGTCAGTCAATGAGCCAATCAGTCAGCCAATCAGTCAATCAATCAATCAATCAATCAATCCAAACTAAAATTAGGACCCATAGGATTTCATTTTCAACCCAAGCTTCTCTCCCCTCTGACTACAAAATACAGACCTTCTTTGGCTGGCCTCGCGGGGGGAGGGGGGATGGGGGGATGGGGGGGTGGGGGGGATGGGGGGGATGTTTAGTTTCCGTAGGGTGACAAGGGAAGCCACTTAACCAAACTCAAATGTTTAGGTGCTGCTTTTCATGGACTTAAAACTGGCTCCAAGCAGGTCCAGAAGCCATGAACACACCCAGCAGTGGGGGCTCGGCTGTGGACTCTGTCTTTCCCTTTCAACAGGGAGTGGGTATTGACAGATACCTACTCAAAGGACCCTTCCTGCTTTAGGGCAAAGCAGGCTAGGAGGTTCTGTCACTTTTCCCATTGTTGTGACCTAAAGAATCCCCAACAAGAAGGACCTTAATGGCAGGAAAGGCTGATTCTGGCTGACAGTTTGAGGGCGGACAGTCCATGGCGGTGGAGAAAGCATGGCAGCAGGTAGCTTTGTGGTGGCAGGAATGTGCAGGTGGGACTCTTTGCTTCCTGACATCCCGGTGAAATAGGGAAGCAGAAGTGTAGGAGAGAGGTATTCACCTGCTCTTCACCCTTCCCTTCCCCCTTTTCCATTGTGAAACTCCAGCCCAGAGGGTATCGCTATCCACTTTCAGAGTGGATCTTCCCTCTTTAGTTCATTCTGTCTAGAAATGCCATCAGAGACACACCCAAAGGTGTGTCTCCTGAGTTATCTCAAGGCCACTCAAGTTGACAACTGAGATTAACCATCCTAGAAGTATACACGTGCCCAGCAGCCATTTGGCTCCTTGGATGCTGGGATCACCTTTCCTGACCCATGTCTCACCTTTGATACATCATCAACACTTAGGGGGAGGAAAAAAGAATGGGACTTGCCCTTGACTTTGATCTTGGTGGAAAAGCAAGCCCTTGTGTGAAGGCCTCCTCATGGAGAGGCTGGCTGTAGGAAGAATATAGAAGTAAGTAGCAGGTAGAGTCAAAGGGTAGACACCACCACATCTTCCCTCAAGATCACTGCCAGCCACCCTGGTCCATCTGCAACCTAGACCTAGCAGGAAGGGCAGACTGGACACCTAGAAGCCATGTCAGGCGGATAGGATCCTGGCCTCAAGCACTGTCTCCGAAAGCCCAACCCCAGAGGATGATTAGAAATAACCTTGATCTCCCTGATACTTTACATGAAATAGAAAAGGAAGGACCGGGCCTCAGGCTCCTGCCCAAGGTGGAAGGTGCCGGGGTGGGGGTAGGGAGAGTGGGGGGAGGGCAGTGAGTCATCTGACGGACAGACAGACTCCGTGCTGTCTTGGCAGGTTCTCACCATTGAGAGCATAATAGCATTTGACTTTTATAAATATCAGAGGTGATTCGTGTAGCATTTCACATGGTGTGCCAAGGAATTTAACACGAGGAAGCTCAAATCCCAGAATGGCCACAGAGCGTCATAGGCACTTTGGGAGGGAGGGTCATGTGCTGCTGCTTGTACAGTCAGTGCCCAGCATAGATTTACTCTTGACCTAATTTCATGCTGTTACTATAAAGGCATGCTCCATTCCTAATATAGAGTTTTATTTTCCAAGCACAGATCTCTCGGCTCTGCGGAAGCTGCCTGCTGTAGAGTGGGGAGGGGTGACCCAGCTGTCACTTGCTGGTCTATACAAACTGCCTTCTCCCCTGCCTGCCCCCAGGGTCCCCCCCCACCAGCCAACTTCTGGAGGTACCCCTCGATGGCGATTTTTTAAACTGGAATCGATGGTCATTTTTAGAGTGGTTTTAGGCTTGAAGCAAAGTTGTCTAAAAAGGAATAGAGACTTCTGAGAGCGGCCGAGTCCTCTCACATGCAGAGGCTTCAGTCACTGCTGTCAGTGTCCTACAACGCCACAGATCATCTGTTACCTCCCTGGACTAAGCATGCCAGTCTACGGCCCACAGCTCAGTCTTCGTGTGGGTCATGTCGTAGGCTTAGACATGTATGTAATAGCACAGGGCAACCATACGGAGCAAACCCAATGCCCTGAAAGTGCTTTTGTCTCCCAAGTACCTTTAAAGAGTTACTTATTTTGGATTACGTGTGTGGGAATTCTGGGGGTGGGGGGGTCTGACACATACATATTCTAGCTTCCTCAGACATGTGTCCGTACATGGAAAAGACAGATGTGGGTGCTGGGAACAGAGCTTGGGTCTGTCGTGGGAACAACACATGTTCTTAACTGCTTCACCAACTCTCTAGCCCCACACCCAACACTTTTCCTCCCCCTGTGTTTGATCATAAAAGATTGTTTTGTGTATGTGTGACTCTGGAGGTTGAACCTGCGGCCTTGTGCACGGTAAACTCTTATCACTGAACTCCACCCCCAGACCCTGGTGCTGGGGACTCAAATTTCCAGGCTTGTGTAGCAGTTGCGTGTATCTGACAACCTCAGTTTTTCTTTTTCTCCTTCCCTTTTCTCCCTCCCTGTCTCCCCTCCCACTGTTCCCTCCGTCATTTATCCCACACTGGTCCCAAACTCCCTATGTTAGCTAAGGCTAGCCTTCAACTTCTGATCCCTCCTGCCTGTACCTCCCAAGTACTAACATACAGCTCCACCCTTGGATCCCTACATTAGTCACGTGATCATTACTGCCTTGGGCCGTGTTTGGACAAATCAGTAGTGTTTGATTATCTGGGCATTGATAAAAAGACATAACCCAAGACAGGTTAGAGAAGACTCATCACCTGGAGCATCTACTTCGTGCAGACTTTCTGCTGTGGCCCTGAGGTAGGAGAGCAGCGGTGGACAGGACCCACAAGGGCCTCAGTGTCCTTCACCTCCTACCATGGCAGGAATAATGTCGGACACTATTGTTGGCATAGGGAGAGGCAGTGTGGTACTTGAAAAGGTCAGTAACGCAGGAGAAAGGAGAGCTAGGCTTCTATCCATTCCTGCCACAAACGTGCTTTATGACACAGAAAAAAAAAAAGATGGCTTAGTTTCTTTGACTCTCACACGAAGAGGGTGGGAACTGGACAAGAAAAAATGCTGTTAAGGGATTGTGTGATCCAGGGAAGAGTCTTAGATCTGATCTTGTATTGACAGTGTTGTGAATTCCACTCAGCCTATCTTCCCATTCTATAACTACATTTAGAAATATGTGGGTGGCAGTGAGGGCTGTAGCCCTGGCATGTATGTATAAAGCCTCTGGTCTAATTCCCAACATTGCACAAATTGTGCCTGGTAGTACATGCCTGTGATTCTAGCACTCAGCTAGTGGAAGCGGACAGAAGTTCAAGGTCACCTTCAGTAATAGGGTTTTTTGGGGACCAGCCTGGACTACAAAGGTGTATACATTTATAGCTATGTACATATATATTTATGAGTGCAAGTGTCTAAGGAAGTCAGACGATATGTCAGATGCCCTGGAACTGAAATACAAGGCAGACGTGGGTGCTGGAAACTGAACTTGTGTCTTTCAGGTACCACACTGCCTCCCCCTCTGCTAACGATAGTGTCCAGCATCATTCTTGCCATGGTAGGAGATGACAACAATGAGGCCCAAGTAGGTCCTGTCCACTGCTGTTCCCCTACCCCAGGGCCGCAGCAGAATGTCTGGCAGAAAGTTGGTGTTCAAGGTGATGATTCAAGAAGCTTGAGTCTTCTCTAATCTGTCTTGGGTCAAGTATTTTTACATACATATCGCATGTGTGTACACACACACACACACACACACACACACACACACACACACACACACCTGTTGTAAACACTACAACAGTATCTGGAAAATGCCTAGGTCAGGACGGCTAGAGAATAGCATGTGTCTTAGTGGTGGTGACAGCTTCTGCTTTGAGGTCTGCAGCTTCTTTTCCTCAACCGTAGACCGTGTTTCTCTTGCTTTATTCAAAGCTTGCTTCATAACTTTGCACTCAATACATACCAAGTCCGCTCTAGGAGCTAAAGAGGGAAGTGAAGCGTTTGCCACTCTGTGGGGTTTTAGATCGCCTTCAGCACACGTGCACGGCTGACGGGGAGGGGCTGGGATGGAGGCCTTCTCACAGGTCCTGAGAAGTTTAAATGATGTGACCGATCATGTGGATAAGATCATACTGGAGACTTCCCCTGCCCTTTTTGCCCACAGGTTCCATTCATATTACCCCACCGTCAGCATCCCCGTGGCCAGCCTTCATCCCCCACAGGTCTCCTCTGTCCCTTCCCACTCCGCTCTTTGCTCTTGTTCTTTCTTTTCCAATCCCCTCTCCTCTCTCCAGGGCCACCCCTGCTCCTGCTGACAGAAAGGAGTTAGTAAAAACCTATGTGTAACTGAAATTTGAAAAGCCATAAATCGCCTTGTTTTTTCTAGAATGTTGGTAGCATTTTGATTTAATAGTTGGACAAACACAAGGGCCTATTTTATTCGGAGTTTACAGGCCTCAAGGCTGTTATTCCTCCAAATTTAATAGCATCGAAATTGCAGGGTTCGCTATAATTTGCCTATCGTTTGCTGCTCCGCCATTGATGTTTATTGTCAGCGAGATGGAATCTCAATCCGACTCACTTAGATAACATGTCTGTTAAACATTTAGATATTTGTACAATCATTAACTTGTCACATTATTTTAGAGATTCAAAACAGAGGCAGGGTAAGTAGAGGTACCCAGGGGGGCGGGGGCAGAGGTGGGTGGAGGAGGAGGAGCAGAGGCGGGGGACCTCTTTGGAGTTAGATAACTGGAGATGAGAGAATTGATTGCATGAGCTGCCGTGTCAACCAAGATGTCTGAGTTACGGAGGTGTGCACTGCAGAGATAGGACTGTGGGTTTTTCCCTTTCACGTTGCCTTCCTCACCATGGTAGTCAGGCTGCTGTTTGCCGACCTCTGGGACAAGGTGCCAGATGCATAAGTCTTTGGTGCTCTGTCCCCAACTTTCCCCAGGAAGGTCTGAATGTGAGATTACTTGTAACCGTAAAGAATTATGAATGAGTTAAATGGCCGTAGAATCTGTTAACAGAGATACCTGATCTGGAATGCAGTCTGTGATGTTTTGAGGGCTTTTTTTTTTTCTTTAAGCGGACTTTAAAGTAAGTTTTAACGAGGGCTGGGGTGTGTGTGGCTCAGAATGTAGAGCGCGTGCTGCGAAAGCACGAGAGAGCCCGAATTCGGGGATTCTAAACACTCACAGAGCACAGGGTTAATATAAACAGAAACCACCCTGTAATAGTCTGTGATGCCCTATGGATATTAACCAGAAACTATTTTTAAAAAGAGGATTAGAGGGTACTTTACTTTCTGGGTTTTTTTTTCCTATGTTTTAGTAATTATTATGATTAAACATTTGCCACTTAGATAATGCTAAAACCCTAATGTCACTTTATACATTCGGAAGCCTTCATGGCTACATCTCATTCCTCCCATGGAGGGAGATTTCTAAGAGAAAAATTCGAGAGCAATCAAGGATATTCACAGCCCAGTCACCTTGACAGGTGCCTCAGTTTCCCCCACTGTGAAGACAGACAGATGCCAACTGGGGAACCCAGCAACGTGGCATGGGCCTGTGCTGGCCTCCAGAGGTCAGGGGCTGTGGAAACAACCACAGTAGCGATAGTGGGCCCGTGGGCTGGGAATTCAGAGATGGCTCTCAGAAATAGCAGTACACACATTCTGGTCTGAGAAGGTCCCGGGGCAGGGAAGGTGTGACTGTAGGTCTGGGTGGCTTTGGTTAGACAGGCATGTCCTGCATCCCCTGAGTATACACTGACTGGAGTCAGAGCAGCCCCGCCATTTCCAGCTTACGTGTACCCAGATGACATAGAAGAATAGGGGAAAACAATTTAACAAAAACAACACCCCCCCCAACTTAGTGTTTCCCCAGTTGTATTGTAGATAATGCAGGTATTTGGGGGGGAAGAGGATAAACAATATAAATATCTTATGGGCTGTAAGCTAAATAATGCATATATTTAGAAAAACAACTTGAATATTTCATAGGTCGCAGTGCAGATTCTTGCCTAAATGACAGAACTGGCTGCTGAGGCCAGCGGGTTGAGGGTGAGGAGTCTGTGGAGGCCAGAATGGAGGGCGGCAGGGATGAGATAGAAAAATGGGAGCCTGGAACTTGAAAGAAGAAGATAGCCAACCGCCACTAACCGGGAACCCAAGTATGCTGGGTGCTCTGGTTTCTCTTCTCTAACGGTAACGGTGTCTTCCACACATAAGACTGTTCGTTTCTAATATGGACACAAACGATGTGATAATAATGAGAATTTATTTTCTAAAATTTGTGTTTGCGTGTGAATGCCGCGTGTGCTCCAGTGAACCCAGATGAGGCCATTGGAACGAGTGGACCTAGGGGTTGCAGGCAGCTATGAGCTCCTAACACAGGGACTACAACCAGACTCTGGGCCTCCAGAAGAACAACAAGTGCTCTTAACTGCTGAGCCATCCCTCCTGTCTCTAAGAATTGATTCTCAGAAAAAGCAGTTTCAACCAAAGAGAATTGAAAAGCAAACATTCAAACAAAAACATACAAGCAGTTCTTCATAGCAGCAGCAGCAGCAGCAGCCTCGTAGTCCAAAAGTGGGAACTCCCCAACTCTTCATCCACTGAAGAATGGATAAATGCATTATGGTATATCCACAAAATAGACTGTTACTCCCGTAAAGAGTGAAGCGCTCATATATGCTATTCTATAGAGGTCTACATGCAAGACTGCAGAAGGAAAAGGCTTATGTTGTGAGACCTAACTTACTTGAACTATGCAGAGTAGGGAAGGTGACAGAGAGACTAGGTTACAGATTGCTAGGGGGGTAGAGAGAAGGAAGTAGAGGAGTTACTTATTACTAAATGGCCATGGGTTTTGTTTGAGAGAGGATGGACACATTCTGGAATTGGTGGTGATGACTTTTGGCTTTGCTGAATTTATGAAGAACCATTAACGGGGCAAAAATTGGGGGCATGTGATTTACATCCCAACTGAAGGCAGGTGGTTTGGAGTTTGTGAATTACATAAGAGCTAAAATAAAAGTCGTTTTCAAGTGTGTCTTTTAAAGAGACAGCTTAACCCCCGCATTCCTGCTGTATCACAGAAGTGTCTGAACAGGTAGCACTTCCCATTCAGTGACCCCTTAGGAAATAGGAGGGGCTCTGGCCATTCTCTCTGGGAGAGCAAGGTGGCTTAGGGTAAGGAGGAGGACATGGCTTTGTACTGGTACAAGGTCCACGTAGTAAGGAGACCAGGCAGTTGTTCGCTGGGCTGATCTGGAGCCGAAAAGCCAGCCTGCATCTGGCATTGGAGGAGTCATATGCAAAGGACAGGGCATGACAGTATTGGCTCAGCAGCTTATACAGAGAATGATCCCATCGACGATACATGCTTAGTGTGGGAGAAATTATAAAACGCACAGAAAACAAAGGAATGTGCCCTGAGTCCCACCTGCTTCTTTGCCTCCGTAAGTACCAGTAGGGTTGTGAGAGGCCAGGGTGCTGTTTCCTAACCAACCTGTGGCTCGATGGCCATTGTAATGGCTTCCTCATATTCACCCTGCCCATTCATTTTCTTCTGTAAGCCCAGTGCACCCTGCAAGGGTACTGAGGGGCCAGAATCCCATTTAAATGCTGTTTCTGGAAGGACAGGAGCAGTAGGCAGCAGACCCGGCCGTTACCTCTAACGCATCTCTGCTGTTGTCAACAAGACAAAGCCCCACAAGCCAGGAAGTGCTACAGCTGCTGGACCGGCCATTTCAGGCAAGCCCAGGATGCTGGGAACATCTCATCCCTACCTTCAATCTTCCTTGAAGCTGTTTCCTTTGGTTTTCTTCAGCCTTGCAAATGGCCACTGGCCCTGGGCAGGATTTAGGCAAGTAATTTATGTCTTCTCCTCACTTAACAAATGACCCTGCCTCAAGGTTGGGCAAATGGAGGGGAAAAAAAAAATCCAAGCATCCATTTATTTTGGCCAGGCTAAAATCTGTAGTTAAGTAGGAAAATTAAGCATCTCCCTCCGTTGCATACTCAAGACCAACCAGGGAAAACTCAGAGAGCTGATGGACTCCAGGCAGATGGTAAGGGAATGGGGATGGGTAGGGGGGAGGGAGGCAGGGTGAGTCTCGAGAAGCTTTTGTTTTAGAATGTTTTCTTGTGAGCATTAGGAAAAGTTACCTCACAAAGGGATTGAGGGTGTGGGTCAGATGAAGTGTTTCCTGCCCCTACCAGAAGGAGATCCATTACAGATTGGAAATGACTTTGTCTCTAAGAGCCCGTTGTCAGATGGGCTATGCCTTCCCTTCAGCCAAACAAATATAAAATGCTTCCAACCCCTGCTTCCGTTTTCTATTACTGTTTCACGGGACTCCAGAGAGTTTTAAGATAGCAATTTGATTAAGCTTATGGGGAAGATTCTATCCGATAACATTCTTCTTCCGCAGGTAGAGGGAATGTGTTGGAGTATTAAGTATGTTTTAAAGGTAATTATCTTTTCCATATTCATTTTAGTTACAGGAATTGTAAAGGGGGAGACCTTGCGTCTGTAAGTTGCCCCTTGGGCGCCCACAGTCCCTGTGACTTCTCTCTGGGGAGCACAGTGAAACTTTTTTTTTTTTTTTTTGGACAAATGAGTAGGCACTAAGTGTTTTTGAATTTGAAATGACTCAGAGGGTCCCTGCCTCCAGAGAGCTGGTCTTAAAGGTAAGGGCTTGACGCTGACCTTGTCTGACTGCCCAGCTTACACTCCTTGTTCTGGAGAATTCCTGGATCTAGAGTAGGGCTTGACTGTTCCTCAGAAGGACGACTTGTCTCATTCAAGGGCATCATGGCGCTGCATGCCTAAAATTAGCATGTGTATATATACCTGAAGTTAATGTGTGTATACACCTGAAGTTAGCATGTCCCAGCTTTCGGCTATACTCAGTTGTGAGATGTCAGAGGTCCTAGGAGGCAAAAATCTATACATGCCTAAATCACAGAACCAGAGGTATGGGATCTTAGAGAATGTGCCTCTGCGCCTCAGAAATGTTCTGTGATTTTCCCATGATCCCACAGCAAGTCATACAGGCACACTCTGTGCTTAGGACAGAAATCCCTGGTCTTACAGCACTCCTACTGTCTCTTAGTATATCTACAACTTTGTACACCACAAGCAAACAATCCTCCTTTCCTCTGTTCCCTGCATGTCTGGGGCATGGAATTGTGTCCTGGGGTCCGCCCCTCTCCCTTAGCTTTTTGTCAACCTGTCTCAAGTTAGAGTCATTTGAGAAGAGGCTGCCTCCATTGAGAAAGTGTCCTCCATCAGATTGACTTAGCGGACAGACCTGAGGGCCATTTTCTTGGTTAAATGATTGGTGTGTGAGGGGCCCAGCTCACTGTGGGTGAAGCCAACCTTTGGCTGATGGTCCAGAATTGTGTAAGAAGGCAAGGGGAACAAACCAGGAAGAGCAAACCAGTAAGAAGTATTCCTTCCTCCCTGGTCTCCGCATCAGGTCCTACCCAGGCTCTTGCCTTGACTTCTTTGATGATGCACTGTGATGTGAAAGTGTTAAACCCTTTCTTCCCCAAGCTGTTTCTAATTGTGGCGTTTGATAACAGTAGTAGATACTCTAACTGAGGCATCTTCCAAAGCAGATTTAGGAGAATGAGGTCTTCACCGAGAGCCTTGAGGGCCTACAGAAACTCACAAGTTTGGTGTTGACACCGTGTAGCTCCATGAAAACTTCTCTGCCCATTTGAAGTCATTCTAAGTATTTTTGCATTTCTTCAAAATGGGAGAGCCAGGTTCCAACTTCAGACAACCCCACCCTCAGAAAGCTAACCATTGCTAGGGAGGAAAGCACACATATCTGTCTGAAGCAATACTCCAAGAGTACATTGATTGGATGTGGCGCATGCTCTAGGGATTGAAGGTAATACTTCTAATGTTCCCTCTGTTTGCCTGCAGTCCTTCTTGCTATGGCCAGAAACCCATAACTCTTACATGCAGAATTCCCCATGTTACTTCCCTGATACATGTGCTATCATTTATTGTCCTGAAGCTTAAAAGGAAGGAACCCAGGTCAGAAGGTTAACCACTTATACTCCATCCGGTACACTAGCTTGCACAGTGACCTCTGAATGACTGCTTCATTTCCGTTGGAGGTTAGTGGCAGTGGAGGAGCAGAAGTGAATCTGGTGGTTACGTGGCCTCACAGGCTGAGCTCTGGATGTAAGGAACGTTGGCATCCACGATGTATGCTTCCACTTGTGTCTTTGGATGACTTCTGTCCTTCAGAGCCTCCCCCTGGTCTTATCCCTAGTACCTGTTAGAATCTTGTGAGGTAGAAGGCACACACACCCACAAATGCATTGCACATACACTGATGGGTTACTGAAGCCATCAGTTGTTAGGAGAGAAGAGTCTTGTGAGGCAACTTCATGAGAAAATAGAGCAAGCAAGGACTTCCACATCTCCCCGATGAAGTCAGGATCTCCACCTGGAGCCCAAATGTTGCTGATCTTCAGAGATCCCAAGAGGATTCTTATGTGTCACCAGAGTTCAAAACTCCTGAGAGGGATAGGATCAGACTTCATTGTGTGGTCTGGAAAGTGTCCCCTCCCCCCCCCCATGTTCCCGGACCTAATTGTTCGCCATCTTGTAATGCACCGATACAGAATACTTGCTTCTGTCTCTACCCAATGAGCTGAGGGTGATGTCTGGACCATCAGCATGATAACCCTTCGGCTGTCTTATTTCAGGCAATTTGCTGTGTGGTTAACCAAAGGCAGTGAATCATCTTCCTCGTTAGAAGACTCTTCTGTCTAGATTCAGATTCCTGCTTCCTTCTTGCCCACTGCAAGGCCCTGGATAAGTCACCTGACCTTCACAAACCTCAGGATCTTTAACTGAGAAAGTGGAACACAAAAGTCAGGGGAGACTGATCAGTCAGGAAAATGCTTGCTATGCAAGCCTGAGGACCTGAGTGGGATTCTGGACACCCAAGGAAAATCCAGTGACGTCACTGGGGAGAAGGGAAAATTCCTCGGGCTTGATGGACAGCTTCTTTAGCTGAATGGGACTTTTAGTTCTATGGGACTTTATCTCAAAAAATAATGTGGAGATCAATTAAGGAAGATACCTCATGTTGACTTCCAGCCTCCTCATGCATATACACATACATGCATATATCCCTATAGTAGCATGCACACACACTCCTGCATGCTCGCGCGCGCGCGCGCGCGCGCACACACACACACACACACACACACACACACACACACACACACGATACCATACTTGGAGCACCTAAACTTCAAAGAGAGAGATGGGAGGAGCAAAAATACCCCAGTACAAAATACACTGTCTGTAAGTGATAAAACACAGCTCAGGTGTGAAGTGGCGACCGCGGGATCCACAGGGGTTTGGCTCGGTGCGCTCTGTGACGCTACCGCTCTCCGTGTGCCCTCCCATCCCAACCCTCCGGTCTTTTTATCCCCTTGTGGCTTGCTTCGCGCACCTGCCACACTCTGCCCCTGTGCACAGGATGAATGCAGTACAAAGGCAAATCTAACCACTATTATGTTCTGAATGGTGGAGAAAATAATGAGAGAAGTAGGCTGAGCCATTCAGGACCGAGGAACCCAGTGTCAGGTCACCGGTGGACAGGAGTTAGGAGGACACGGTTCCTAGGATTGTGACCCTTTGTCATCTGATCGGGTGCACGACACAGACCCCACGTCCTCTGGCAGGTTGAGTCCGAGGAAAAAAGAGATCACTCACATCTGTAGCCTTTCTCTATCGGACGTAGTTTGAGTGCCAAGCCTTGGCACCTGGCTGGCCTTCCAGGAGCTGGCAAATATCCTGAAACAAGGTAAGTGCAGAAAGAGTGGACACCTAACCCCGATGGCCCGGGCAGGCAAGGCTGATAATAGGCTGTGCACACACTGAATTTTCCCCTTACCCACACCCCCTGCTTAGGATAAACATATTTTACTGGCCATCACTTGGGGTGTGGACCTTTGTGTGTGTGCCTGTGTGTGCACAGGCTTTTGCTAATCCCCTTCCTTGGTTTTTGAGGTTAGGAGCGTCTGGGATTTGCGGAGGGAGGAAGGGTATAAAAGGGTAAAGCAGGAGACCCTGGTGCCTGGATTCAGCCTCCCACATTCCGGAGATCCCCAGAGGCCCCTCTCCCCAGACCCTTCAGCTCCGAAAAGCCATTGTGCTCCCTTCTGGCCTCTGACCCCGAGGCTCTGGGAAGCAGCAGGTTGTTGACACATGGACAATCATTTCTTGCAAAGCACAGGCCTCCCCTCTCTCCTTCCCTCCCTATCTCGGCTCTCTCTCTCTCTCTCTCTCTCTCTCTCTCTCTCTCTCTCTCTCTCTGCCTTATGGTAGTGACTTTTCCCAACCAGGAAGGCAAGAGAAGCTGAGCAGGAGGGAAATTGAGTCTCCATCAGAGAGGGACCATTCAGGTCCCCCAAACATCTTAGTTGTCGGAGGGACCAGTGCAGAAGTGTGCGTCCCCTGTACAGCCACGTGGACCCCAGTAGTACGCGATGCTACCAGGAAATGGTTTGGGAGGATTGTCTCTTTTGAGAACCTCACTTACGTGAGGAGCCCTACATTTCCTCATGAAGGATCTCTCTGTGCCTGTCCTCTGCAGTCACAGGGACAAAGGGCTTTCTAGCCCTGTTGCTACTGCTTGTGAGGAGTGAGACTTCAGATGCCATTTGTCCTTTCAGAGTGTTAGTTTGCTCTTTGGCAGAAGAGGGTGGGATAAGCTACGTGCCTGATGGGCCTAGTGTGCAGTGCCCATGGAGCTTTATGTCAGGGAGGGCTTGGCACACCGCAGAGTGCTCTACGGATGCACGCATGGGTTACTGCCAGTTTCCCTTACAGCTGTGGCTAGTATTTCGTATTATTCTTACTGGCAGGATGGGGTTCCCAAGCTTTTCGTCCCTCCTGTCTCTAAGCCATTTTAAAAGCATTATTAGAAAAACAGGTGGGGTGGGGGAGAGAGTCCTTTAAGACTTCAAACACCACTTCCTATGCTTTCTACCTTGGTTTTAGTAACTCTAACCTCATGGCTAGCCAGGAACCCTGTTAGCCCACAGGAACTCAAGTGTGTGGTTCTGGCCACCAGGTAGCCTCGTTCAGCGGTCTGGGTTAGTACCGTTTCTCCAGGAAAGAAAAACAAAGAATAGCTTGTTAGCTACAGAAATATCTCTCCCTTGTGCTCTGATTCTGAAAGAAGTGGATTAGTGTGGCCCATATTTAACCTCTGACCCCGAGACAAAAGCATTATCAAAATTAGTTACTGAGAGAGTTCGTCTTCCCCTCTCTACCCCACGTCCCTGTTTGCAGGGGCTTCACCAGGATCTTGGTAAACTTCAGAGTCCGAGCAAAGGTTTCGGAGGCCATGGTTGCCTTGGAGATGTTCTGGGTCTTTCGTTCACAGCCCAGGCACTGGAGATAGTCTAATGTGGACTGAAGTATAGAGAGGGAATCTGCACTCATGTGTGGGGCTGTTTCTGGATTCAGATGTTCTACCGGATTTTAGAACCGTATTTTCCCGGTTTCTAACAGCTCTGTATGCTCATTTGAGCTCAAATATTGAGTCGATCGTAAGGGCTTGTATCCAGCGTCTTTCTCTACCCATTCCCCTGTTCGTTCTGGAGTTCAGTCCCTTTGGAAGTGGAGGTGCAGGTAGACATAACTTAGCCCCATCCTCTTTGTTATTGAATGTCTTCATAGCCTGGGCTAATTCAACTCCACTCTGTCTTCCTATATGGGACACGACAATAAACATCTCCTGGAGGTACGTCTGAAGTTAGATAACCATGGGACAGTTGTCAGGGCTTAGTGAATATTATCCGCCACGGTCCCCGCTGTCCTTGTTGTCAGCATCCTAGCCACAGTTTCTTCATCACCTCCTTGATCCCCATTGCCTCCTCCTCGCTTAGTCAGGGCCACGCTGGGGTTTTCTGCCTGAACTTCTTGCTTCCTGATTCTGCTTTCCCTGGGCCCCTTTTTCTAGCTGTTTGCAGACACCCTGCCTAGCCTTCCTGGATGGAGTTTAAAGTTTGACTTTCTTTCATTCCAGGAAGTCCAACTTGCCTGGCAGGATTGGGAGGAAAAGGCACTTTCTTTATAAGCTCTCGTTGAAAGCTGTAAAGCAAGCCGGTCAAGGGTCTGGCCGGCCCTGGCTCAGGATTAAGGCCAGCCCTGGAATGCTGAGGGGGCCTCTCTCAAGAAGCCAGTATCTATTTACAGTGTACGTCTCATAAACCCGAAAGCCAGGGTGAGGGCAGGGGGACTCGCCCTCCTGGCATGTGATTGATTATCTGGTATTTATGCCATTGAGGACTTGTCAGCGGTCTGGGGTCACAGGGTCATCTCGTGTGTCTTGCCGCCATCCCGCCCCCTTTTGTACAGTGTGGGCCGGGGTGCACTGGGCACAAAACAGCTTTTTCTTTTTCTTGGGAAAAGGGGGAGGGGGGGCTGGGGCAGTGTCAATGAAAAAATGTTTTCAACGTTTCTGAATAGTGCTCTTTTAATTCTAAAGAACATTTAATTAAAAGTAGCAGGAAAATTCATCTTAGAGGGTTTAACTTACCTTAACAGATACTATTGTGTCCAAAGAAGCTGAGTGACCAAAAAAGAAAGAAAAAAAGGAAAGAAACCAAGTAAGAGGTTTTGTATCTCCCTCCTCAGGGCATCTTCAGAGTCCCCGGATCCTGGCTTAGGAAGGAAGGAGAGACTGAATTTATTGCCAAGCAGGGTTAAGTTGGTGTTTGTTGTCTGCACGGCTTTTTCTTGTTTTTGGATGGAGGCCCCGAGTTGGGTATATGAGTGAGCATAGTCCTCTAGAAGCAGCAGCTGGGCCCTGGGGTCCCCTCCTGATCCCCTTTCCCAGGGCTTTTTCTGCGCTCAGAGCTTGGGACACCTGGAGACGAATACTGTGTCAGTACTGGTGTTTTCCAGTCCAGGTGTCTTGATCCTGGAAAGCACTCTCTTGTCCGTTGTGTTGGAGGGGTCTCTAGGGAAGCTACTGCCTCTGGGCCACCAGTGTGTGTGCCTAGGGCTCAGAGGATCTCCCCTTTCTAAAATACTTGGAGAGAGCAGGGCTCGGTTTCCCAGCTTTGTAGGAAGAACTAGTCTCCTCCCCAGCCCACGATCATTAGAGAACAATCATTGTTGACGAGTTTCCTTCTGCAGAAGTTCAAGAATGGACACCATTTGTCCCTATACCCTTAGGGGACCTTCTAGAGCTGTGGCAGGCCAGAACACTAGCATGGAGTGCTGTCCCACAGTGATCTGGCTACTGTGAAGGGGTGTCACACAGCTTCGGAGACCCACCCAGGCTCCCATCTGTGGGACGCCCAGAGTGGCGAAGCGTGAGTCCCTCCTCGGATGTTCTGTCTGACATGCTCAGTTTCCTGAATCACCGTGCAGAGCTGAGCAGGGGGATTATGTGCATAGAGCTAGCTGCATGTTTTCTATAAAAGCCCCACGTCCTCATATCGCAGGGGTTTGTCCTTCCCATCCCACCCACGCACCATCCTCCACAACAAAGAATCGTTGTCTCCAGAATAGCTTTAGAAATCCTTTCTATTTCCTTCATTCCCATTCAAGTTAAATTAGTGAATGCTAATTTGGGTTGATGGGACACACTGGGTGGAAGCCGAGGTTCTGGCTCCTGCTCAGGGAAGGGCCTTCATGGCGGCCCCACATCCTCACCAGCGTCACCCAGTGCCCTGTGCCTCATGCCCTTGGAATGCTCCACTTCCACTTCTTTCTTAGTCTTGTATCGGCTGTGCAAGGTGAACATTCTTGTGTCTAAAAGACAAAAACTCAGACTGAATGAAGGTACGCTTCCCTGAGGTTATGTCTGATGACCAGCATGGCTAATATTGAAATTTGCTTTAAGCTATGTGGTAACAAACATGTCCCTCTTCCTTGAGGCTGCTTAGAACTACTGTTGCTGTAGTTTTCTCAAGGATGAGACTCAGAGGAGTCAGGCAACTTCCTCCCAACCACACAGCAACAGCAAGGGTTAGAATAGGGGTGTGGCTCTGATTCACAGTGAGTGAGATACAAACAAGGCCAGGACCCGGAGCCTTCTGCCTCCAGGGCTCAGGTTAGCTGTGTTTTTTCTCACTATCCTGACATCCATTACTGGGAGACACTATACAGAGACATATATAAATCAGCCAGAGACCAGCAAAAGGTCACTGTGTAATCAGACGCCAACCTGGGTGGTGTACGGGGAGGAATTTGGAGGAAGACTAGGTATTCAGGCTTCTCTCTGGGCTCTCATAGTAGAGTAGGAGGACAGTGTCTTCTAGTAATTTCCCATTATACTCCTTTATCACCTTCTTCTCCTTCTCCTTCTCCTTCTCCTCCTTCTCCTTCTTCTTCTCCTCCCTCTCCCTCCTCTTCCCCCTCCTCTTTCTCTTCCTCCTCCTTCCCCCCTTCCCCCCCCCTCTCATGAGAAGGTCAGAAGACAATCTGCCATAGTTTTCTTTCCCAGCCTGTAGGTCCCAGGGACCGAACGCAGGTCTCCAGGCTTCATGACAAGAACCATCACTCACTGAGCCCAAGAGAAATGTCACTTATTTTATGCCCCATCTCCGGACCATCTCAGAGCTGATAACATTAAATAAATGCTAATTAAATGACTAAGAAAGATTTGATTAGGGGCCTGAACTCACCGGTTCATGACAGTACCGTTGATGGCTTTCTACCTCTGTGTGTGTTCACCGCGTCCTGGGGGCTCGCCCAGAATCCTTATGGGTCTTACTGTCTCCAGAGTAAACTGAGGATAAACCTTATGAAAGGCGTCAAAGTCTTTGGGCTTATCAAAAATTATTTTTCTATTAAAAAAAAAATTAAAAGTAGGCCAGAGGAGTGGCTCAGCAGGTAAAGGTTTTACCCCCAAACCTGTGACCCATGTGACAGAAGGAACAGACTCCTGTAAGTTGTTCTTTAGATGCATGGAACCTGCACAGCTACACATATGTGCACACACACACACACACACACACACACACACACACACACACACATACACACACCGCATACACATGGAGAAAATAAGCAAAAAAACCCAAAACACTAAAACTATAAATATACGTATTTTCCTGATTACAATAACCTTCCCTTTTCCTGGAATGAAAAAAAGCAGGAGCAGAGGGACAAATGCAGGCGTCAGTGAGACCCCCCCGCCACCCCAGAACCGCTGTGGGACTAGAGTGTTCACGTTCACTGTATGAACTGCTTTTTCATGATCCTAGTAGGGAGTTGCCTCTTTGATATAAGGATTTCTGGGTCTCTGATGCTAAACGGTGCCCAGTTGATTGAAATGATAATTCAGACCTCAAATGCTAAAAAGAATAGCCTTTTATGACCCTTAATGAGTGCTATAAAAATAAGAGGTGAATCTAATTTTACTAACGATCCTTTATGACTTACCTGATAACTAGTACTTGTTCAGCACAGAGAACACATAACTCAGCCTGGCCCTGTGCTGGCTGCTTGCAACCCAATGACCTGTGTTAGGAAGAGTTCTTCCGGTTCAAGCCTTCGGAAGGAACACAGTCCATCACAGTAAGGAGAATATGTCAACAATCATGAAGCAGAGAGGTCAGTGTTGGTGCTCCACTGGGTCCCTCCTGTGGATGGCACCACCTACTTTCAGAGTGAGTCTTTCCTCCACAGTAAAACGCCCTCCAAGACATGATCCGCTGTGTCTCCTCGTTGATTGCGAACCTAGTCAAGTTGACAAGATCGAACGTGTTGGGGAAGTGAAGAAGGATCCAGGGGCTGGAGAGATGGCTCAGCGGTTAAGAGCACTGACTGCTCTTCCAGAGGTCCTAAGTTCAAATCCCAGCAACCACATAGTGGCTCGCAGCCATCTGTAATGAGATATGATGCCCTCTTCTGGTGTGTCTGAAGACAGCTACATTACAGTGTACTCATATACATACATACGTACATACATACATACATACATACATACATACATACATACATAAAATAAATAAATAATGGGGGGGGGAGATCCATCTAAGCCTGACAACACAGTATGACTAAGGGCTCAGAATTGGTTCTTACTAAGAAAAGGTTTGAAAGGGAAAAATAGAGCAAATCTTCAGACATGTAGAGGATGGTATTGATTCTACCCATAGGTTGTCTGTTATGTTAAGCAAGAGAGTAGAAATGGAGAGGATGGGTCCTTTTATCTTTGTGTAGTGATGAGAGGAAAGAGAGGGAGGAGAGAGAATGGGAGCAACAGCTCAGTGAGGCATTGGTGAGGATTTACAGAGTCACAAAGGTGTCCATGTTTGTGTTATGTGTGGGCCCACGGATGCCTGCGAGCCTGTCTGCTTTGGAAGTTCAGTTTGAATTACCTTATATAAATTTTTCAAAAAGATCTTTGTAAACGACGTGTATAGGTGTGCGGATTTGCACATGTGAGCACAGAGCCTCAGGAGGCAAACAGACAGTGTTCAGTTGCCCAGGCCCCAACTGCAGTTACAGGCGGCCGTAGATGCTTAGTGTGGGTGACGGGAACTGGATCCGGTCCTCTGAGCTTTTACCTGCTCAACTGCTCTCCAGACTCATGACCACCAGTCTTTAAAAATAGGGTATGTTGGCTCTAGAATTCCAGCCTTGTCCATGAATGCCATTAAAGAGGGGGTGGCTACTTCTGTGTTGCATAACCCGAGGCAGGGGCTCGGATCCACTGGGTCTTCCGTGCTGACTTGGAAGCAGATAGGCTTGGGTAGAGGGTGTCCAGGTTTGCAGTCTGAGAGTGTTGGGGAAGGAAGGAGAAGATGAAGCTATGGTTACCACTTGTCTCCACTTTGAGAACAGGCCCTGTGGTCAGAGTGAGCCTCTCTCTAGGCTGTTGAGCTGTGAGCACAATCATGGGCTCTAACTCCTCTCTTCCTGGTGTTCACTGGCCCTTATACACAAAAGGTCCTCTGAAGGCTGCTAGGTGGGGCAAATTTGTCTGTCTTAATTAGGATTTCTATTGCTGTGGGGAGACACTATGATCAGGGCCGCTCTTATAAAGGACACCTTTTAATTGGGTCTGGCTTGCAGTTTCAAAGCTTTAGTCCATCATCATGGTAGAAAGCATGGGGGTGTAAAGACAGACTTGCTGCTGGAGGAATTGAGAATTCTACATCTTAATCCACAGGCGACAGAAGGGAATTTGAAGGTGTGACCTCAAAGCCCCACCACCTCCACAGTGCTGCATTTCCTCTAACAAGCCACTCCTCCTCTAGCAAGCCATGCCTCCTCATAACGCCACTCCCCACGGGCCAAGCATTCAGATACATGAGTCTATGAGGGACATTTTTACTCAAACCACCACAGCACCCTTTCCCATCCAGATGAGCCTTCTCTCTGCTGCCTGCTGGGTCTGCTTTGCCCTTTCTCCTTCCTTCCTAGTGAGTGAACTGCTGTTGGGGTCAGAATGAAACTGGGTGACAAGGAGAGGGAGGATTGCTGCTGAATCTCAGCATGTGGAGTCTGATAACCTTTGCTCACCCTACTAGTTGGGGGCCAGAAGAAATCATCTTTTAAGACTTCTAGCCATGAGTCCAACTCCCCACTCCCCAAGGGAAGTGGGGAGACAGCCTGAGCCCTGTACACAGTTCACTTGAATGTTGCAAGGCTAGACTGACTGACTGTCTCTCTGTCTCTGTCTCTGTCTCTGTCTCTCTCTCTCTCTCTCTCTCTCACACACACACACACACACACACACACACACACACACACACACACACACTTTTCAGTGAGTCAACATGTCACGGAATGAGCCCCGTTCCCTAGCATTTTTAGAAGACTCAGGCCTACTACTAATTTGATCCAAGCTTATGTGGGGTGAGTGCAGAACCGATGACTACACCTCGTGTCCAGGTACAGAGCTCTTGGCTGTGGGGGGCTGTGTTAGACACGACAGGTCACATTCATACCCCAGATGCCCTGAGGGAGACAGAAATGCACAAAAGTCTGTGAGGGGCCAGACACCCAGGGGACAGGTAAGGCTCGCTGAAAAGAAGCCATGAAGTTATAAAGAAGCTGCAGGAATTGGCCGGGATCAAGGGAGAGAGAGGCAGAGCACAGGGAATCATGTATATTGAAAACCGTTGCTGAGACCACACGTGGCTGTAGGAGACAGGAGCAGACCAGATTCTAGCCCTTACTTCTGATGTGCTCCTTACCCCACTCCTTCTGCATTGTGCTGAAGAGTCTGGGGTGGCATCGGCTGATTCTGGAGAGGGGTGCAAGCGGCTTGGGATGGATTGCCTGGTGTCTGCAGGGAGTGAGGAGAAAGAGACAGAGAAGTGCTAGAGGCCTAGAAGAGGCTGGTAGGAAAACAGGCATCAACACAGTGTCTAGTGTAGGCAGCAGAGCGGCCGTTAGCGCTGGCAGCCCAGGTGGAGATCAAGAGACAAAGGTGGGGCCCCAAAGGTTGAGTCCAGATAATGGAGCATCCAAGGAGCACTTGGGTTTGTGGCTTTTGCTCTCCAGAAAAGTATAGTTACTAGCTTCCTCGTGTTCACTGAGACCATAGGAGTTCATTTCTCCTGAGACAGATGGGGGGCGAAACCTAACAGATCAAAGAGTAAACCCAGTGTGTATGAGCATTGGATTGAAGGACAGCACTCAGCAGAGATGTAGTGCCTTGGGCTCCAGGAGGGTCCTGCAGAAGTGAACTGTTTGCTCAGGGCCACGGTAGATGGGCTCTCAGAGTGAGAGGCCCTCTGCTGGCCCAGCTCCTGAGCCTACTTGAAGCAGAGACTAGAAGGTGAGCTGTAGAACCACTGAGGCCTCTAGGGTTGCAAGTCCATTCCTCTGACACCCAGAGAGGCTCTGTCCTTCATGCTGTCATTGGCAAATTTTCAGAGACGGACCTACCCTATTGTTCTCGCCTTCCTGGGCAGTCCAGTCCAGTGAAGTAAGAAACCTCACACAGGCTCCATGCCTCAGCCCTCTACATGTGCGCCTCTGTTCTCAGATGTATGACACTTGGTTCCATCTCGGTTTTGGGAGGGGTTAAAACTCAGGTTCCTTCCAAAGGAAGCAGAGAAACGGGGTCCTCATATGGTCCCTAATGTTCTTAGGTCCCCACTTCCCACACCAGGTCCTGACATGAGCACTTCATTTGGTCTGTGTGTCCTGCCTCCTCTCTAGACCCTTCCCTCAGTGGCATGGCACTTGGGGACCAGCGTGATTGACACAAAGCCAATCTATAAATAAAGTCTTTTTCTTTTCTCATAAAGACTTTGTGGTTGAGTTTGCCTTCAAGGTCAAGATCAGACCTTCCTAAATAAACACATATCGAAGGGTCATTAGCAAAGCAGCTCTGTTAAATTGAGATATTAACTTCTGTCAACCGCTTGCTTCTTTTTTGTTCTGTAACTCATGACGGCAGTAGGTTTTTATTATTTTGTCCTTAGGCGGTAGCATCTGGCTTCTGTAGAGACTGTAAAAATTAAAAAGCAACACAAATCATTGGGAGAGAAAAAGCAGTAAATCCAATGATAAGAATTTAAAATTAAAATGTTGCAAAGCTTTTATATTCTGCAGAACATGAAACGAATGAGTCTGGTGCCTGTTGCCATAAACCCAGCCCAGCTAATCGTCTGCTCCAGTTTTTTCCAGTCTCCTTTGCTCATCACCGGCGATTCCGTCTTAGGCACGGGGCGAGACATAAAGGGAAAGCTCCAATGTTTGCACATGTTTGCATGCGTTTTTGCATTTGCATGTGTATGCGTGGATGTGCATAGCCATGTATGTATGTGTGCATGTGTGTGTCCCAGTACGTATGTGTTCGTGTCTGTGTGCGTGTGTGTGTGTGTCCCTGTACGTATGTGTTCGTGTCTGTGTGCGTGTGTGTGTGTGTGTGTGTGTATGTGTGTGCGCGCGCACGCGTGCGTACAGTTGAGAAGCTGCATCTTGTGGCTGTCCCAGACAGAAGATTGCGTATCTGTACTGAAGTCATTCACTCTTAGTGCAAAATAGACTTGTGATTCTGAATCTAGCTGTCTGTGTTCTAGATGATAAGGGAGATGAAAAGTAGTTGATTCTCATCCCTGCTCTGGAGGAACTAGCTTTAATATATATGTATGAGTGTGTGTGTTATATATGCATGTATATCCTATATTATGTATGTATATTATATGTATATGTATATGTACATGTATATTATATATTATAAGGGAACTTGAAAGTATAGTTTTTCTCATCTCTGAACTACCATATATATACATATATATTATATGAGATATATCTGATATAGATTTTTTTTTAAACTTTTATTTACTTATGTATACATCATACAACTTTCTGCCCTGCATGTATGCCTGCAGGCCAGAAGAGGGCACCAGACCTGATTATAGATGGTTGTGAGCCACCATGTGGTTGCTGGGAATTGAACTCAGGACCTCTGGAAGAGCAGACAGTGCTCTTAACCTCTGAGCCATCTCTCCAGCCCCTGATAGAGACTTATAAAACACACACACACACACACACACACACACACACACACACACACACACACACAAATGATAAAACAAATATTTCAATTAAAAATAGTGCTCTCCATTAAATAGGTAGAAGACCGTTTGCAGAGACTGTTCATAAGGTTACATTGATATTACTGCCAGGTGCCAGTGGTGGCTTCCTTCAGAACCTGGGTCACCTTGAGCTAATTCTACAGTCCCATCTGGCTCAGGACCTGGAAGGCCTACTACTGTGGAGATGGAATAGTGAATTGGGCCCATGCAGGTCAGTTTGTTAGTCTGACTCCTGGACCACAGGCATGAGACTAGAGCTCTTTGTCCATGATGAGTTTCTCTAGCCCAGGGAGACTGCAGACGGCAGTGGGCCTTGGCCTCCGTCAAAGGGAATGAAGGGAAATGTGACGATTAGGGGACAGAGAAGTGAAGTGAAGAGGGCATGACTAACTCGAGGTCACAGAATACATTGTTCTCTGGGCCCAGATGGTCCTTGGAATAAATCAGCCCGGGCAGAAGCAGATTTCCAGTATGAGGAAGTTGGAGCAAAGGCTTGCCTGCCATTGCACAATGACACAACCCAGGCCCCTGGCCCTGAATGGCAGCCATTCATTCCTCTGCTGAGGGTGTCAGGAAGAGGGTGTGTGTGTGTGTGCACGTGCATGCATATGGTATATAGTGCATATAAACATGTTCTTATAGCCTCTTATTCTCACAGGCCAGTATGGGTGTTTATGGGGTGAGGGCCAGAGGGAGGTTTTTAAGTTGGAGCCTGATACTGAGAGCTTTGTAAGTCGCTGTTTGTTTCCCTCTGTCTCAGTCAGGGGAAAGAGAACCCTCAGAAGGCAGGGCCCACATTGGTGTCCTTTATCAGTGTGTCCCTAGACCCCATATGGTACAGGGGCAGGTCACAAGAGGTGCCAGAGGAATGAACGTGGGCAAAGTTTCGGCATAGGCGTTTGTCTCTTCTTCCTCCACAGCCCATGTGAATACATGGGTAATAATTATGTGCTGTTCTCATATGGCTCCCACCTTAAGGCACTGTCGAGGACTGGGTGTGGTAGGAACACTCGCAGTAGCCATCCCACGATGATGGGCGTCATTGTCATTGTCGTGCACATTTCCCAGTAGCTGTCGCTATGGTCCCTGCTTGGACACTTGCAGGCATATGCAGGACACAAACTGAATGTGAGCATTATAATGTCATGCGATGGTGTTGCTAGCACAGAAAGCGAAAGGCAAAGAGGGGAGCCACCTCTCTCCCCTTATTCGCCTCCAAAGACTGTGGCATTTCTTTTTCTTTTGCAAGAGTCCGTGAAGGCTTCTTAGGAGTGAGGATAGGTCATGGCTAAGCGGTGAGAGCACTGAGTAAATACCAGTGATCAAACGGATTCTCCCCCGAGAGGCTTTTCTTCCCACGAAGCTGTTAATTAATATAAATGTACTATCCTTACATTCTAAGGCATCCCCTCTGTAGAGACTGTGTACAGTTGAGAATAAAGCATTGTGTAAGCGGTATTCTTGGGAGTCTTCATCCATCGGAATGAAGCGTCTTTGAAGAGTCAGGACCGCTCCTGCCTGTTTAGAGGTTAAGTAATTGGCTTTGTCTTAAAGTGTACAGCTATAAATGCACAGTGGAAGTAGATGAAGATGTCTCTGGCCAACTTGCAATTGAGGTAGATTTTACCCATACCCTGTGGGCCCACACCCCTCCCACACCTCATCTCTCACCTTCTTCTACTCTATTCTGGTTTTCACCAGCCTCCGGGTGTTTCAGAAGACCCCAGACTTAGGCTGCCACCATGTCTAGTGGGGTGTTGTTTCTCTCCCATTCATAGCTAAGGCCTTGGGGACTCCTCAGGGCCGTCTCATGAGTGCTTTCTTCACCAGGCC
Organism: Rattus norvegicus; assembly: GCF_021556685.1. Classification (NCBI taxonomy): domain Eukaryota; kingdom Metazoa; phylum Chordata; class Mammalia; order Rodentia; family Muridae; genus Rattus; species Rattus norvegicus. Next base: position 56,736,889 of record NC_141541.1, on the reverse strand, counting down.
TCTCAGAGAAGGGTTGATAGTCTTTAACATTCTCTGACTGTTGGATTTACCAGAGAACTCCTGTTTCCTCTCAGCAGGCCATTGTGCAGTTAGCAGCTACAACTGAATTGCGCAAAGGCAGAAGAATGAAAGGGAATGGAGCTGGGCACGTTATATATCCCGGGAATGTTTGGAAGTGCAAATGCCAAGGAGTGATAAGTGGATTGCCAAGGAGTGGTGGCCATGACTCTCAGTTTGATTCTTGTGCTAAACGCTTTGTGTCTTTGTGACCTACTACCGGAGTGAACAGTCTGAGGGAGAGGAAAGATTTACTTGGGCTCCTGGTTGTAAAGGTTCAGCCTTTGGCCACTTTGCCCCGTGTGTTGGCACAGAGTCTCATGGAGGTGACAGTTTGGTAGACGCTAATTTCCCACTTCTAGATGGATGGGAACAGAAGTTCGTGCAGGCACTCTCACCTGCTGCCTCCCCCTTCTCTTTTACTCTGTCGCGGTCCTGGCCCATTGTGACACCTATTGTCAGAGTGGATTTTTCCCACTGTGTTAATCTTTGCTGGAAACGCCCACAGAGTGAGCCTGACCAATCTCCTGGGTGACTCTAAATACAGTCAAGATGACAATGAAGGTGGCGGGCGACTCTGTCATTGCCTTCATAAATACACTTCATGAGATAGAGCAGCCCTGGGTGAGGGCTGTATGGACAGATTTTTCATGCAGGCATCTTTGAAACGGCACTCGCCTTCATCCTTCATCTTCCCACGGATCTGGGGACTTAGAAGACATTGGACGAACCCCGCCTAGGCTTGGGTGAGCCTGTGCTATAATGTCTTGCTATAGAAAGATGATAAAAATCAAATGTGTGGGGTTGGGGATTTAGCTCAGTGGTAGAACACTTGCCTAGCAAGCGCAAGGCCCTGGGATTGGTCCCCAGCTCCAAAAAAAAAAAAAAAAAAAAATCAAATGTGCAAGGGAGGCACACTTAGAATATGTGAGCCCAGAAACGTGTAACGCAGAGGGAATCAGGGTGGGTAACTGGAGAGGGTAAGAAGGCATGTTTGCTTTTGAGGATAGTAAGAGTTAAACCTTAATGGTTTGGGCTCTGGAAGACATAGCTAGCAACTCTGGCTCATGCCCACAGAGAGGCAGTGTGTCCGTTTGTCTGTTAATCCACTCAGTAAATATTGAGTACCCAAGATGTAGCGAATAGTTCATTAGGTTCTGGGGATGTAGTGACATGAAAATCAAGAGTCCCTGTCTTCATGAGTCTCATGCCTTCTATGAAAACACATAGGCAGTTAGGCAAACTATGTAAACGCTCTCACATTGTGATGTTGAATGTCAAAGAATGTGTTAACGCCCCCCCCCCTTTGTGCCCTACTTATGGCTAGGGCTTTGGGGGTGGGAGTCTCCTGGGTGTGATCTCATCAGAAGAATGAGAGAGTATTTAGGTAGGACAGTTGAGTAGTGGGAGAAAGGGAAAAATAGTAGGCTGAGAGCTAATGTGGACAGATGTCCAAGTGTCCAAGGGTAGGGAGAGCTAAGGTGAGGTCATAAGCTGAAAATGGCTGTGGGGAGAGAGCTGAGATTCACGATTAGAGAGGAAAATTGAGACTCATGGTAAATCTTCCCCCAAGTGGCTGCAAGGGTGCTGATCTGTTTCCTGGGGGCAGTAGGGAACTATTACGAATCATAATCAAGAATAAGACATTAAGTTATGGCCATGTGTGAGTAGATTGGAGGGAGGGCTTTTGCCATGGGTGAGGAGATGATGTGGGATGATTGCCATCCCAGGAGTACAAAAGAGAGGACCAGGCATGGTGGCATTAAGTCCAGCATTCAGGAGGCAGAGGCAGGTGCATCTCTGTGGGTTTGAGGCCAGCTTGATCTACAGAGGACAGGACAGGCGGGACTGTTACACAGAGAACAAACAAAGCTTACATTCATACAGCTGCAGCGGGGGTGGATAGGATGGACCAGAGGACACTCAAGAGCTGAAGACATTAGGCTGATATTCTATAAGAGGCGAGAGACAACCCAAGACAATGCCTGGTTTTATTTTTTGTATCATTGAATGATAAAAGAGTTAGAAGTTGAAATGGGGAATTTGTCACTAAGATAATGAAGAAAGCGTTTTTGATGTTTTAAGCGCAAGATTTGAGCCACTTAGAGGTGGGGTGGAGTTGACAAAAGACTGGGTGGCTGTTCAGGACTCATCAACATATAAATGATTGTCCTGAGGCCTGCAAATTGAAGTATTTACTATAGGAACCATACACATCATCCCCTCCAAGATAAGCAAGGCAGGTTGAGGAGGAGTCAGGGGATGGGACACCAGAGAATAGAAATACTCACTCTAAGAGGTGCTGTTGATGGTAATAGAAGAGGTTGCCGGTTTTAAATACTGTTGAGATGTCTCCTAAGAGGAAGATGAAAAATGGCTGTTAGATTTCATGGCATGGCGACTACTGGTTATCAGAGGTGGTTGGTTTGGGTGTTGTTGAAGTAACGGCAACAGAAATGTAGTTGTGGTGGACCGAGGGGTACATGGGCACTTGGGAGGTGGAGGCATCCTGGATGGATGGATCTAGGATATGGGAGGTTAAACTGATTGAAGTCAAGGTGGTGAGGTGACCATGGCAAGAGGAGTGGACAGGGAAGCCAGAGCATAGACCAGCAGTCAGAGAGTGACCAACTGACCACAGGCTTGAAGTGTGGACCAGGCCAGAAATAAGGAAACAAAGGAGAGATATTGGAAGGTCAAAGAGCTACTCTTGTGGGAGGAAATAGGCTGGAGAACTTGAAAGGTGTGTCAGTAGATGAGAAATGAACAAAGGAGAAGCTTTTCATGATGCAGAGCCTGTCCTGTCCCTTTAAATACCTCCTGGGGCACCCTGACCGACTGAATGGAATAGACTCCAGTCTCTTTGTGCATCTCTAGCAGGGTTTGATAAAGAGCACAAACTTATTTCCTCATGGTTCAGGAGTCTGGGCAAGCCCACACTGAAATCCCAACATCGGCTGAGAGCCTTCCACTGGATTAGCCCATGGCTCAAGACCAGAGGGTGAAAGCGAGACAGTAAGGCTAGTGAGCTGTGTGGAGAAATTAAGAGCAGGACAAACTGACTTGCAGAGGAACACCGCTCATCCTTTAGGGCCCACCTCCTAACACAGCACTGCCAGTCAGAGCGGCGAGGGCTCGTTCGGATCACAACATAACACCCTCATGCAACATGCAGGATCTGTGGTCTAAACAGCTACTACTTCTCACTCGTTACCATATGTCATCACAGTAGACACTTCCAGATGTGAGCTAACTCAGCAACCTTGCTGGTGGGTATTATGACCAACACTAACAAAAGAAGAAGCAGAAGTTCACCAAGGTCAAGTCACGACATACCATTAGGAAATGGGTGGCAGAGGTGGAAGCTTAGCCTAGGCTCTCTCTGGAGAGCTATGTCTCTGCTTGGGAGAGCACAGGCTGGCTCTCGCTCTGTTCTAGGGACACGTGAATGCTTTATGGTCGGTGTGGCCTCAGAGCCTGATGCTCATACTGCCTTTGTTTGGTTTTGTTTTGTTTGACATAGAGTGTTACTATATAACCCAGACTGGGCTAAAGCCCACTGTGCAGTTCAGGCTAGTCTCACTTGTATGCATCCTCCTGCCTCAGCCCTCTTACTGCTTGGATTCCAGGTGTGCATCAGCACGTGGTGCCTGATGATTGTTTAATTCTTTTTCGGTGTTCAGTGTTCGGCTAGGTTCACCTCCAGAACTTTCTCTACTCATCCTGGGTCTGAGGGCAATAAATGAAGTGTGGCACTAAAGAACCAAGGAGCATTTACACATCTCCTTCTCCTGGAGCAGATTTAATCAGGAAAGTTATAGGAGACAGTGGTGTGTGTGTGTGTGTGTGTGTGTGTGTGTGTGTGTGTGTGTGTGTCTTGACTGTAATCGAGATCCATTCCTACCCTTCTGAATAGCATGGTGGACAGTCCCTTCCTTCCAGACTTTAAAGTCCACACCCAAAGTCACCTCCCCATCATCCTGCACAGCAGACCTTTAAGTTGCCTGTCCTCTGACCCCCACCACCACACTCACATCCCCACCATTCCCACTCAGTTCCCTGTGGTAGAACAGGAAGCATAGTGAGAGCCCTTAGAGCCCTTTGGAGACTCAGCAGGGGCTGCAATGCAGAACCAGGCAGGGTTAACATTCCCAGGAAAGTCCTGGGGCCCCGGAGGAACAGTGGCTTGCCACCCCCAGCATTTCACATAAGATGAGCCTTTCTGTAGCCCTCCACATCATCTGCATGCTCACTCCTGGGGCTCCACATGCAGGAGAGGCGTAGGGATTATGAGGTCATCAATAGGGAAGTTGTCAGAGACATCAGGCCATAGGAGTTTCATAGGGTCACAGCCTAGCTTCTTTATTTTTTAGAGTAGCGGTCCTAAGAGAGAAAATTAACTGGGTTAGTCTTTCATGCAACGTTCAGTAGCATTTCGTTGATCATTCGTTGGGAACAAGGGATGCACCGATGTATAAAAGAAGTGGACCCCACTCCCAGGGAGCAATCATTCTGACATGGAGGGGGACACAGGAAGCCATAAACTTGAAGGACTCATGGTATCAGGACTAAGAAATAGACTGAGCCCTCACCCAGTGTCATTGAAGGACCCTCAGGCTATATTTTCCTGGTGGGTAGACTGAGCATCTCTTCTGTTCTTAGTGGCAGGTGGGAAAGTTTAAAGAAAAATGGACCCTGGTTTTGGTTTGAATACTTTTTGGGATCAGAGCTGTTGAGAATAGGGGACTGGGAACCGGTTTAAACCGTGGAGTTTAATTATGGATTTTTTAATTTGGGTAGCTTGGTAATGCTTGAAGCAGATTTAAAAATACACTTTAGTGAATCTTCATTGTTTCCTAGTCATAAATGACACCATCTCCAGGGCTCGGTCATCCCGTGGAACTGAAACTGTGTACAGAGAGCCCTACACCCACACCCACTCTCTCCAGCCTTCTGAGCAATGATGTCTCCCTCCTCCCCGGGGTTCATCAGAAAGGTGACGCCTCTGCATACAGGCTCAGATAATGTCTGTGAGAAGAATAGTCGAGAGCTGGCCTAGCCCACATCCTGAGTATTAAAAACAAGAAAGAGAAAGAACACTGTCTATGAATGTATAAAGTAAAAGACATAAGACTTTAATAGAGACCTAAAATATGTGTCAAATAATTTTTTAAAAACCATTTGTAGGCTGGGTGCAGTCGCAAACATTAGTAATCCCTACACGCAGGAGGCTAGAGTAGAATTGCTAGTCCAAGGCCACCCTGGGGTATATGTAATGAGTTTGAAGGCTAGCCTGGGCTATATAGTGAATCAGAGGCAAACCTGGACCATACAGCAAGCCCTTGTCTGAAAAAAACAAATAACATGTGTTTAACACAGTCACATATGTGATTCATTGTTTTCCTATGTCCCGAGATGTGGTTGAATAGCTGTCATATTTTTGTAGGTGTGGCTTTCATAAATGACATCCCCAGTGTGGCATGAAAATAGCTATCCACGACCAAGGTGCTCCAGGCTGCTTCGCTGTTAACACCCCCAGTTCAAAGAACTGCAAAATTTCTCAGTGAGATCCAAGATGTTCTATTTCCCCATCCAAGTTCACCAGCATCCCGAATCCTGGCCTTGGCAGCTGGGGAGTTTCACAGGCTTCTGTTTAAGAAAGCTTGCCGAGACCTGGGTCTGCCCTGCCTGCAGGGGCAGAGCAGAAGGTGGGGGAGGCTGACAAGCAGGCTGTGGCAAAGGAAGCCTTCCTCATGCCCAACATCACAGGAGCCCAGCCAACAGGAAAAGTTCCCCATTCTCTCCGGGAGGCCGCCAGCCTGCTGTCTGAGAGGGGTGGGGCCGGTGCCCTCCAGAAGTGTGCCTCCTTCTGGCAGCTTCTCCGCCCCCTCCCACCCCCTTGTCCAAAGGCCTCATACAGAAGGGAGCCATATGGCCCTTTGTGGACACATTTTCCCTGGTACAGTATCTTCCTGGTGTAAATGTGGGACCTAGTGCCCCAGAGTCAGCTGTCTATCTCTTCTCCCTCCCCACAGCAGCCTAGGGGAGAAGCAAGTTGTTGGGGGGGGGACAAGCCCACAGAATCGGGGAGCCCTTTGGAGTCAGGGGGAGCGAGAAGTGTCTCTGTGGCACCCACACCCAGGCCCGCACAGAAAACAGTTGAAGTAAGTCAAATGTCTCAAAGTCAGATCCTTTTTAGTATGAATTTGCTGTGTCTCATTCCGAGCACTAATTCCAATTTAATTGCAAGTGGCCTGAAGCCTCTTCAATAGGAGTAACAAATGGTTTGATTTTGTAAACTTCATCAGACTGCATTTTAAATGCGACACAGTAGCCCAACTCGAATGCCAATGAAGCTCTGGAGTAGCTCTCTGTTTACTAATTATCCGTTTTTACTCCAAGCCACGCTGGCTGGCTTGTCTGATTAAATCGGATTTGTGGGATAGAGAGCAGCTAGCAGAGTTTTCTCTATAGTAAACGAGATTGAAACTATGGGCCGCCTGGCTGCACACTGTAAATTATATTTCCTTTTAAAGGGGACGTGTCTCTTTTATTTCACCGTTGTCCCCCCCCCCCCCCCCCTGCATATTAAACTTTTACAGCACAGAAATGGACCCAGCAGCTTCTAGATGTGGCCTCTCAGTCTCTACCCGGCAGCCCCACTCTGAAAAGACAGGAAAACACTGGGAACTGCAGTCAGTGCCCCTCTACCCAATTTCCTCTAAGATACCTTTCTATCTCCCCTTTTTAGTAGCGTTTTGTTTTGTTTTGTTTTGTTTTTGTTTTGTTTTGTTTTGTTTTGTTTTGTTTTGGTCCATGTTTGGGTAGCAGTAAGCTGGAGCGGACAGAGTTCAGCCAGACGTTTGGTTACTGTGGGTTGAATGGCAATGGAAGGGATTTTCTAAAAAAATGCAAATAGGTTATTTTGGTCCATGCCGCAAGAGCAGACATCCTTCACTCTGAAGGCAGTGAGAGAAAGATCACCAGGCATGTAACACCCGTGGTCCAGCAGTCAGGGACACATTGCAGTTATCAGTGGTGTGCGTCTGTCACGGGTTCTGCCCTCCCACTGTCTGGTTCTACTGTCTGTCTGTCCGAGTGCTCTGAAGCTTGTTTGTGTCTTCCTGTTTTTAGAGTAGCAGATCAGCATCTATCTCTGGTTCTTTCCATGCGCACATGTACACGTACGCGTGCACGTGCACACGAGCCATGGATGATAAATGCTGGCATATTGAGTGGGGTATAATCAGACCGCACTTAAACTCTGCCAATTCTGAGACTTTTGGTTCCATCTCTGTGCTCACTCTTGGTGGCCGTATCTGAGCCTGGAGCTTTTAATGTGTTCATTTGCTTTTGAATGTCCTGCAACATTAACGTGGACACGTTTCCCTTTTGGGCCATTGTGTGCTATACAGTACAAGAAGCCTCACGGTGTCTCTGATAGCCTGGTTACCGTGGGAATGAATGGCCCGCCATGCTCTCGGGCCTACAGTCCTCTTTTTAATTGTTGACAGTAAAAAGCATTTAAATGCTGCTTAATTTGTAATCATCTTCTGGGGGAAAAAGAGAGGAACCATTAAAATGTCAGTAAAATGAATACATCTTCTCTTTCTCTCAATTTTTTTGGGGGGAGGGGGTTGCTTTGTTTATTTACAGGATTTTTTTTTCTCTTCACTGCCAGTGTTTGTCAGAGATTGCAAATGCTCTGAACCAGTCAGTATTTCTCTGTCTCCCCTGCCCCCTCCCCACTCTGGGGCTCTGTTTTGTCCTGTCTCTTTCCTGTACTCCTTTAATTTGCTTTCCCCTTCCTCCCCCTAAAGATTCCACTTCTGGGCCCCATAACCCTTCCTGGGGGCATCCAGTGACATTATGGGAACTAGTGAACCGGCTTTTGTGGAAAATGTCTCATGTCCTTGAAGAACTAACTAACTGGGAGTCACTTTCAATGCTGGTATGGAAATGAGTCCCGGGTTTAGCTGGAAGCTCCGTGCTCTCTGCCAGGCTCTGGATGCTGTACTAAGAAAGCATGGGCCTACTGTGCCTTGGGGACCTGGCTAAGACACGAGACCACTGGTTTCAGAGGGGCCCATCCACCCTGCTCCTGTGTGTCCTCCATGCACTTAGCTATCATCCTGACGCTAGGATGTGGAACACTTTGCTGTGTTCTCATCTATCATAGGCGTCTTGCTTGGCTCAGATGGGGTTCAGGGGTGCTTATCCCCAGCCACTCAAGAGCTACTCATCACTTGCATAGCCAGTCTTAGGAATGACTCACTAGGTCCCTGGAAGTGGTCCCCCAAGTCCTTCCCTCCTTCTCTTGCTTAAAAACTCCCATCACACAGGGTCCTTGGGGGTGCCTAAGACATAGGTTGGCGCCTAGCTGTATCTAGTCAATGTCAGGCCCTATCTCTGACTTGCCTGTAACTGTCAACCCGTGACAGTGGTTTCCATTGAAGCCTACGGAGTTGCTTGAAGTCACCTGGCACTGTCCTCCATGGGTCTGGAACACTGGCTATCAGAGATGGACAAATTCTTCAAGGGTTTTTCCTTTTCCCTCCTCTGTCCCCAGGAAGAGCCTGAGGCTTCTAGCCAGGAGCTCACAGTGGGTTCCTGAGCCAGGCGGGCCTTCTTGATGAGGCTGCCACAGCCTTCTGTTCTGTAGTCTCCTCAGTGGGGAATCTACTATGAATGGGAAGATCACCTGAGGGATGAGGCTAGGTGAATAGCCTGGCTTGGCCTAGCCTGGCCTGTCTCACGCCATCCTGACCCTCCATCACATACTTCTGGAGCCTCTGTTCCCAGAAGCCCCCCAAAGCAGATGAATTGGACGCCAAGAGACCAATTCTTTGTAAGGGCCGCCTTACAGAGAGCAACAGGTCACCCACTATCCATAGAGGTTGCAGACCTGAAGATCAGCAAGGGAGCTGGACTTAGGAAGGAACTGACTTGCCCTAGATGAAGGCTTTAAGAGCTCCAAGGTTCAGAAAATCCACAGAGTTGACAGTAGGTCTCACCTTGAGGCTTTATACCAGTAGAACAAGCCCAATAGAGAAACAAAAGGGATGTTTTTTCCTCCAGGCCCTGGGAGAGATTGACATGACAACATCCACCAGCACCAGGCTCCATGGCACCCTTTCTCCAGACTGACTAGGTCATCTCTGACAGAATGTAGCCCCTTGGAGGCCCTTGTTTCACACCTACAGGACCGGGCCAGAGTCAGGCTAGGTGAGCTCTTGTGGGCTGCCTGTTTTTCCTCGCAGGGCTGTTGAAGTTGGTCCAATTTTTCAATCGTGGGCCAATTAGTTTCACAAATGGGGGCCCCTGTGGTGCCAGGGCACATTTGTTCCGGGCCTGCGCACTGGCCAGGCCCCATTGTCCTGCTTCCCACCCCCTTGTGGGCCCATTGTCCCTGATCTCCAGCAGGCCCTGCTTACTGTTGATTTATACGGGCAGGCGTCCTGCGGGCTCCAGGCTTCCCTACCACAGCTGGCTGAGGTGCTTAAAGGCCTCAGACTCCCTGACCTTTGCCCCGTCCTGCTGTCATTTTGAAAGTTACAGACCAGAGGGCTGCATACCTCTCCGGATTTACTCTCCATCCCGACCCCCCTTTCACACCCCTGTCCCATTTCCCTTCTAGCCCCAGCTTCTGACCGTTGAGGTTTTAAGTTCATTTTGGAATGTCTGCAAGGGTCCAGCAAGTAGCCTAGGAAGCCAAGAGGACAGAGGCTGCTGGAGCAGGTGACTACCCTTTGCAAGGCTGCCGGGGCTGTGGAAGTGCGTTCTCATCCCCAGGTTCAAGAATTCTAAGACTTATGTGCAGTTGGGAGAGTCAGGGTCAGGAAACCAGAATGTGTGATGTCATTTTCCCCTTGCACCCTAGGAAAGGAGACCTGGCATCTAGGAAATGGTCTGCTCCCGTTGTTGTCCATTTATTCTCTCTTGTAACCCCCCCCACACACACACACCCCTACCCTTACCTTTCCTTACCTCCCTTCTTTGCTTTTCCACCCTTCCCACATTTTCTCCCCATCTTGGGCCGGTTTGCTGGAGTGATTGACAAAATTAGTAAATCCATTCATGTTACTTTTATTGTGCAGGTCTCAATAAATCCCGAGTGTCCGGGGCGCACCTTAATGAGCTAGTGAGCTGACAAATTTGTTTACTGTAGCTGGAGGTGCCGGGTAATGAAATGCGCTTGTGTCTGGGCTCACTGCTAAACAAATACACGGTTTCCGGGAGGCAGCAGGCTCTGCTGGCTGCCACAGCCCGAGGAAGCAGCCGCATTCCCCAAGAGGCTGAGACTGGGGTGTGTGCTTGTGTTTTGAAAAATGCAGCCACTCGGTTTTAAAGCAAATTTCAATCAGCTGCCTGCTCCCCGTTTATGTTATCCATTGAGGAATTTCTATTCCTCTGACAATACCAAACCCTAACAGTCTTCCTTCCCATCACAGAAGTAACAGAGGTTTAGAGACATGTGTGGATACCTCCTAAGGTTCTAAAATGATAAAAAGAAAAGGAGAAAGGGAATCAGGACTGGAGGAGCCTGGGGATTCACAAGGTTTAAACGGACAGGAAGGCTAAAGGCTAAGGTTTGGGAAAAGGCGAGCAGCAGTAAGTGGCTCTGTCTGAGACAGACTCGTGTGCAGGAGCCTGACACTAACTCATCAGTGGCAAGGCTTTCGAGGTGTTCTCGCAGCCTGTTGGGTGAACCCGATAGACAGAAAGTGGTTAAGTGGGACTGGCCCCTGCCTTGCTGGCAATTGAAGTTACAGAAGGGTCAGTCAAGCGGGCTGAGATGTGCCTCAGCTGGGTGGATTGGATTCTTGTGGCAAGCATCCTGCCACTCCACAACCAGAGAGAAATCAGAGATGTAAATGGGCAGGCAGCCTGTGGGCCTTCCTTCAGTGGGTTTCCGAGCCTTCAGTGATGGTTCTGCAGAAATCAAAGGGGAGTTCTGCAGATGCGAAGGCCTGGGCATTTGTCTCTGTTCCGCTGCCCACTGCGTCCACACCCCCAGGTTTTTTCAGCCTCTTAAGATGCAGACAGAGCCTTCTGCCTTTTCTGTGAGTCAGCTGTGCTGCCTGTGTCTGTCTCTGGCACAGTGGGGGATGCTTCTCTATAGCCTCCTCAACAACAACCTAGAGGCACATACGTGGTAGAGAAAGCCGAGGGGAGGAAGAGTAGAGGGATCTTGGGAAAGCTAATCCCCAGGGGTCAGCAGCAGTGGAGAGACCTGTTTGCAGGATTAGAGGGAGGGAATGGAGATAGAGGTGTGTTTCCAGTTTAAATTGAGGTGTTTTACTTAGCCCCAATTTGATATTTGTTCCTATTGGGGAAACAGCTGCTCAGGGTAGTAGGAGAGATGATGAGTGAGATCACACACACACACACACACACACACACACACACACACACACACACACACACACACACACACACACACACACACACACACACTCACTCTCAGAGCAGTCCCGGGCCTGCTTACCAAAAGAAGCGGAAGTATATTTAGCTGCCTCTGCTTTGATTAAGGAACTGCCTATCGAGGGAGATAATAAGAACCTTGCTCCAAGAAATCGTACCACCTGAGCGCCCCTGCCAGCTGCGTGCCCGCTCCCATCATGTGCCTTCCTTTCCATTCAAGTGCTAATTGGCATGGAAATGGCACAGGTGTAAACACGAGGCTTTTGTGTCTCACACTTTCAGACCCCATCATCACCTGGACAAGATAAAGGCCCCGAGATCCATGCCATCCCTCCTGCCTCCTGTTCCACCCTGGCCTGGCTTCCTCCCAATTTTTGCTAAAATTAAACTTGCTTTTAAACCAGGAACCGGTAGGTTGTACCTGCGTTCCACCCCAGACTGGCTATGCTGCTTTGGTGTGACTCACTCTGTGCGGTGATAGTGACTTGGCACGGCTCCATGCTCCTGCTGCACCATCCTCCGTTCTTCTTAGAGCCAAGGGCTTGCAACTGTACTGCAGAAAAGAACTTCGGGATAAGTTCATTGAAGTGCAGTTGGGGTTTCTTAGGAAAAGGTTTTAGTATAGACTCAAGTATAAGGGTTCATGGAAGAGAAAGGCTTAGAGAAAGCCCCCCCCTCCACGTCGGGGTGTGAGCATCTCAAGAGGGAACTGAACTTGGATGTTTTAAGGGTCTTACGGGATTATGGTATCTTTTGAGGTTGTGCCTCGAAGGGTTCGTGTGGTAGTACCCCACAAATGAGAGTGTAAGGTAAATTCTTAGGTGCACTGGGCAGGATTCCAATCCAGTCAGGTGAAACCATGGGTCACAGAGACTTCACAGGGGAGCTTGGACATGTCTTTCCCTGAAAACGGAGTTTCTAGTCTACTTGAGAGACTCCTAGAGAGTTGCTGGTTCGCAGTTGGGAAAGGAGAAAGGCCATGGCGGACCATACACACATAAGCATGGTTCTTACTGGAGACATGTCTATAAAAGGAGCACGTAGGACAACATTTACAGCAAATTGTGCAGCAGGTCTTCTTTCTCTAAAAACATGTTCCTGTAGGTTTGCGTGTGTGTCAGTTTGTCACATGTGTGCCGAGTGCCTGCGGAGGCTAGAGAAGGATGGTGGAACTGGAGTTACAGATGATTGTAAACCAACACGGGTGCAGGGAACCAAATCTGGGTCCTCTGCAAGGTGAACGAGTGCTCTTGACCACTGAGCCATCTTTCCAGTCCCCTGTGCTGGAACTGTTGACTCTGGGCAGGAGACTGACTGGATTCTTGAGTTGAGATCTGTGAGTAGAGACTCTGGTTTTCTTCCCAGGCACACCCTCCCCGCTTCCACCTTTCCCTTTCTTTCCTGCTTCAGGAGGATTTACGCACGCACGTCATAGGCATTTGTCTGGAGCCTACCTATGTTTCCTCAACCCACATTCCAAATTCATCCCTTTTCTTAGTTCAGATCTCCTTTGTGCAGTTCTCGGGGAGTCTAGACCAAGGAAGTGAATGTTAAAAGCAGCAGGCTGGTCAGGAGTTCTGTGGCTTCATTGCAGAGGCTCAAGTCAGAGACTGCGTTGGTCAGCTTTCTGTTGCTGTAACAAACAACAGAGACAGTGAACCTGTGGATAGGAAAAGATGGGTTTGCTTCACAGGCTATGGTCCCTTGCTGCCCTCAGGCCTGTGATGATGCAGCATTCCTGACAAGGAGCTTGAGAAGGGCCAAATCCTCTCACCTCTCACCTCTCCCCTTTTACCTCTCACCTCTCAGCCCCTGGTCAGGCAGTGAGAGAGACAGGGGTAGAAGCTCCACCACTCAGGGGCACGCTACAGATCTCCTTTCTAGGGTCCACCTTATTTATGTTTCCACCACTTCCTGACAACAAGAGGTGGAACAGTAAGCCCATGTGACAGGAGGACATTTCTGACCCAGTCTACAGCTACAGCAAGGACAGTAGTTGCCTGCCCCGGGATCACAAGACCAAGAACAGCTATACTGGGCCAGACGTGGGTTTTACCATGCGGTATGGAGTGACTAGTTCAGTGGTCTGAGTTAGTGCATAGCTCAGACAATGGTGTAGTCTACCGGACATGGTAGGAGTGTCACTATTGCTTTTATGAAACATCATGACCAAAAGCTTCTTGGGAGGACAGTTTATTTCACTCACACTTCCATCTAATAGTTCATTATCAAAAACAGTAAGGGCAGGAGCTCAAGCAGACAGAAGCAGAGGCCCCAGAGGACTGTTGCTTACTGGCTTGGTGCCATGGCTCAGTCAGCCTGTTTTCTTTAGAACCCATCCTCGTCAATCACTAGTTAAGGAAATGCTCTATAGTCTTGCATATAAGGTCCTTTCGTATGGAGGCGTTTTCTCAGTCATCGTTCTCTCTTCTCTTGTGTCAAGTTGACATAAAACTCTAGCACAGGGAGCCAGTGAGTTTGGCACATGCATGCCACCTGGCATTGATGATTGCCATGGAAATAGGATAGGATTGTGTGGGAGGCTCTTGGTAGTGTGGCCTTGCTTTATAGACGTAGTTCTGAGCTCTTACCAAACTAAGCTGTCTCTCTCTGTACCATGACCGACTGACTACCACCCGCCCTGCGTACACACACTTCTGTTAACATCCGAGAGTCCCTGTGTATAGTCATCACAGCATACAGTTATGGAGGGCCTGCTCGCATGAGCCCCTGTGCGGTGTGCTCGAGGAGGTAAGATGGCCCTTCTGGTTCCTGCTTTGCCAGCTAAGTCTCGTAGGCAGAACTGAAAGTCAAAAGTAAATGCAATAAAGGGTTTTATGTGTTCTAACAGTGAGTGCTCAGAAGAAGATGGTGTCCTTGGCACTAAGTCCTAAGTAGTACACATCATCCGAGTGCCATTGCTAGGGTCAGCTTCCTGGAAGACGCAGCCCAGAGTCTATAAAACAGCATACGCTTGGTCTTTGTGCAGGGCTTCCAAGTCACCGTCCAGGTTCTTCACTGCTCAAGGCGTCCAGCTGAGGGAGAGGTGGAGAGTAAAAGGAAGCCCTCTCCCTAGCCAACAATAAGGATCTGTTGTCTACTTAGAGGAGGGAAACGAGCTTTTCTAGTTTAGAGAAAGGCATTAGTTCTACAGCCAACTGCTTTGTGAAGATTTTTCAAGTGGAGAATCTCATTTGTTGTTCTTAGCAACCACAGAAATATGGAAAAGGATGGACACACTCCAATCTAGGGAAGCTAAATGGCTTACGTGAGATCCTGAGGCATTTGAAATGGCAGAACCAGAATCTTCCCCTCTTCACCTCACCGGCCATGATTGCTGAAGACCATCTTCGTGCACAGTCCACCTCCTTCCTGATGGGAGGGACTAGCTCTGATTCCCGTGGCTGCCTCCTCTGTAGAGGATAGGACTCAGGCGTTGCAGGGAGCAGAGCATACTAGCCCAGTGGGTCCCTTGCCCCTCCACACATCTCACCGCAGCTAATGAATTGCTAATACAATTTTCTAGATAATTTTATTTCCATAGCCCCAGATTTTAATGTGTTTCCAAAAGCTAGCATTTATTTGCTTAATCTCCCAGTGTAATAGAATCGGCCCTGACTCATCATACATGCAAACAATCAGCTAGGCAGAAACGACAGCAAATTGTTTAATAACTCACATCTAGTCTTTAGATTTTTAACTTGCACGCACCAGTAGTTTTTCTTGTGTCTCATTTCCTCCTCAACCCTTTCCTGATTTTCTTTTTCATTTTATTTTTCCCTAAGTCCTTTTCCTTCACAGTGACTGTTGGTTTTCAAGCTAAAGAGTGGAGAAAGTAGAACCAGAACTTTTAAACACCCTTCTCACCCCCGACCCCACCACTCTGAGCCCTGGTTGGTGGATAAGGAGCCAAGGAGGGACCTTGTGCTTGTGTTAGTTTCCAGGAAAGAGAGAGAGAGACTTCCGAGGTCCTAATACTTCTTTTTAACTGATAATTGTAGAACCAGGCACCAAGGTACAGAGCTGGCTGTTTGGGGATTTTCACTTTTCCCTAGAGCCCAGCCTCTGTCAAGCTGCTTTTCCTCCTGGCCTCACCTCGTCTCCACCTTCCTCTTGCAGTATCAAAAAAGCCATTCATTCTCTCCCTGCTTCTACCCCCTTGGGACCATCCACACCTTGGATGGATGGATACAGAGACGCTGCCCACTAGGCTGTTGGACACTCGGCACCTACCTGTCTTCGGTCAGTTTGAGTTGCTAGAACACGTGATTCATATCTAGAAATTAATGTCTCACAGTCCTGAAGGGTGGGCAGTCTGAGATGGGGGTTCCAATATGGCTGGCTTCCTGGGATGCCCTTCTTCCTAGCTGTACACTGCAGACTTCCGACTGTGTCCTGTGTTCCGACCATGAAAAGGGATCTTTTAAGTTTGTTGAGGAGGGCTCCACCTTTGTAATAAAGACGTTATAAAGCCCCCACCTGCTGATACCATCCCCTTGGGGGTGACGATTTTAGCATGCTCATTTTTGCAGTGGGGGAGGGGACAGCTGGACCTTTATAGTAATCCAGCCCTGTGGCCCTGGTTTGCATGTAGGATGCTGTTCATGCTGTCTGTCCTGTGATCTGACCTCCCCACTTTGCCTGGCTTGTCTCCATCCTCTGTGCTGCCAGCGCTGAAATCCATTTGCTGTGACCCCTTAGCCATTTTTTCTCTACCCTTGACTTCTCACATACACCGAGTTTCTCAGAGCTCAACTCAAAATCTCCATGGAGGCTCTGTTGGAGTCACCCTTGTCTTACCTATACTCCGGATGGTATTTCTTGACCAGTGCCCCACCACCCAGGCTTGGCATCCAAATTCTCTGCTCCATCGCAGCCTTTTCCTGGTCCCTTGGTAAATGGAGTGAGACAGGTAAATGGACACAAAGCGAGTTCAGGCCATTCTATGAGATGGAGGTGGCCCATGAGAGCAGCTTCTAAGCACCTTGGGAATAGCAAGGGGGCCGAATGCCACTCAGAGTTCTCTGCTGGGTGGCACGTTTCAGAGTGTCCTCCCAAAGTGACATTCACTCATGCTCCTAGTCCATACTGGGGGTCTCAGACTAAGCATAAGAAGTCTTGGCTGGTAAAGGCGTGCCTCTTCAGGAAACATGCTCCCCCGGCCTGATTTAAGGCAGCTCTTCGAACACCTGGCCTAGTTCTGTGGGGCAGAGGTCAGGGTAAAGCGAGCGCGGGTGCTGAAAACCCTCAGCTTGAAGGAGCTCCTTCCTGTGGGGCTTGGGTTTGGAATGCTTCGGATACCTGTGCCCGGTGACTACCTCTGACTATGCTTCCTGGGCCGTTTCTGGAATGATCCCAGCATGCACTGATGCTTGATCCTTACTGCCTGGGGGAAGCACAGAAAAACAGATGTGCTCAAAATGGGGTTCAGAAGCTAGGGAGGTGGCCCAGCACCCACATAACAGCCACTCATGGCTTCGTGTGCCTATAATCACCCCTATAGGTATCGGAAACAGGCCAATCCCACAGCTTCCTGGCCAGCTGGTCTACCCAAAACTGCAAGGTTCAGTGAAAGATCCTGTCTTAATAAAATAGATGGAGAGCCGGAGAGACCTCACCGCCTGATCAGGTGGGCACTCCTGAGGCTGCAGAGCGGAGGAGACCACCAACACTGCCCACCCCTGCCCACATCCCTGGCCCAAGAGGCAACTGTATAAGGCCTCTGGGTTCCCGTAGGGGAGGGCCCAGGGGCGGCAGGACCCCTGCGCCTGAGACACCGCCGGAACCTGAAGGAAACAGACCGGATAAACA
This sequence comes from Rattus norvegicus, assembly GCF_021556685.1. Classification (NCBI taxonomy): domain Eukaryota; kingdom Metazoa; phylum Chordata; class Mammalia; order Rodentia; family Muridae; genus Rattus; species Rattus norvegicus. The sequence goes on along the minus strand of NC_141541.1, from coordinate 56,719,597 downwards.
GTTCTCTGCACCCAAATCCCGTGGGAGGGAGAGCGAAACCTTCAGAGAGGCGGACACGCCTGGGAAACCAGAAGAGACTGCACTCTGTGCACATCCAGACGCCAGAGGAAAACACCAAACGCCATCTGGAACCCTGGTGCACGGAAGCTCCCGGAAAGAGCGGTGCAGATCTTCCCGGTTGCTGCCGCCGCGGAGAGGACTTAGGCAGTACCCCACGTGCAAACTTGAGCCTTGGAACCACAGGTAGGACCAACTTTTCCCCTGCAAGAAACCTGCCTGGTGATCTCAAGACACAGGCCCACAGGAACAGCTGAAGACCTGTAGAGAGGAAAAACTACACGCCCGAAAGCAGAACACTCTGTCCCCATAACTGGCTGAAAGAAAACAGGAAAACAGGTCTACAGCACTCCTGACACACAGGCTTATAGGACAGTCTAGCCACGGTCAGAAATAGTAGAACAAAGTAACACTAGAGATAATCTGATGGCGAGAGGCAAGCGCAGGAACCCGAGCAACAGAAACCAAGACTACATGGCATCATCGGAGCCCAATTCTCCCACCAAACCAAACACGGAGTATCCAAACACACCAGAAAAGCAAGATCTAGTTTCAAAATCATATTTGATCATGATACTGGAGGACTTCAAGAAAGACATAAAGAACTCCCTTAGAGAACAAGTAGAAGCCTACAGAGAGGAGTCGCAAAAATCCCTGAAAGAATTCCAGGAAAACACAATCAAACAGTTGAAGGAATTAAAAATGGAAATAGAAGCAATCAAGAAAGAACACATGGAAACAACCCTGGACATAGAAAATCAAAAGAAAAGACAAGGAGCTGTAGATACAAGCTTCACCAACAGAATACAAGAGATGGAAGAGAGAATCTCGGGAGCAGAAGATTCCATAGAAATCATTGACTCAACTGTCAAAGATAATGTAAAGCGGAAAAAGCTACTGGTCCAAAACATACAGGAAATCCAGGACTCAATGAGAAGATCAAACCTAAGGATAATAGGTATAGAAGAGAGTGAAGACTCCCAGCTCAAAGGACCAGTAAATATCTTCAACAAAATCATAGAAGAAAACTTCCCTAACCTAAAAAAAGAGATACCCATAGGCATACAAGAAGCCTACAGAACTCCAAATAGATTGGACCAGAAAAGAAACACCTCCCGTCACATAATTGTCAAAACACCAAACGCACAAAATAAAGAAAGAATATTAAAAGCAGTAAGGGAAAAAGGTCAAGTAACATATAAAGGCAGACCTATCAGAATCACACCAGACTTTTCGCCAGAAACTATGAAGGCCAGAAGATCCTGGACAGATGTCATACAGACCCTAAGAGAACACAAATGCCAGCCCAGGTTACTGTATCCTGCAAAACTCTCAATTAACATAGATGGAGAAACCAAGATATTCCATGACAAAACCAAATTTACACAATATCTTTCTACAAATCCAGCACTACAAAGGATAATAAAGGGTAAAGCCCAACATAAGGAGGCAAGCTATACCCTAGAAGAAGCAAGAAACTAATCGTCTTGGCAACAAAACAAAGAGAATGAAAGCACACAAACATAACCTCACATCCAAATATGAATATAACAGGAAGCAATAATCACTATTCCTTAATATCTCTCAACATCAATGGCCTCAACTCCCCAATAAAAAGACATAGATTAACAAACTGGATACGCAATGAGGACCCTGCATTCTGCTGCCTACAGGAAACACACCTCAGAGACAAAGACAGACACTACCTCAGAGTGAAAGGCTGGAAAACAACTTTCCAAGCAAATGGTCAGAAGAAGCAAGCTGGAGTAGCCATTCTAATATCAAATAAAATCAATTTTCAATTAAAAGTCATCAAAAAAGATAAGGAAGGACACTTCATATTCATCAAAGGAAAAATCCACCAAGATGAACTCTCAATCCTCATCTTCGATTGGTTTATATACAAGTGTGCAATTTCTAGGCTTGAAAGTAAAATGATGCTATTTGGTGCTGGATAGAGGAGCCTTATTTTTTATTATGGCAGCTTGCTATTTTTGTAACATGGTAATTTGGTTGAACACAATAAAGTACAGTAGTAACTGATCTCCCCCTCTTCCTGGATGAGTGAGGAGATGATTAAATGTTGACGTCAGCATCCATGAGCATATTCAGATGAGCTTCTGCTTCTGTTGAAAAGGATGCTGTGTTTGATTGTGGTCCGAAGCTTTGAAGCACTACTTGGCATCTCCTTCCTTGGAGGTCTCACTGTTTAAACATAACAGATTTGATAGCTTGTTGGTAAGGTGAGGTCCAGCTTGTCTCCACTAGGTCATCTTCATGGGAATCCGGTGGTTATACGGTTTTGTTCTAGGGATATTTCATTTTTTAATAACGGTTTTAGCTGACATTCATGGAGAGAATGAATCCTTAGAAGTGTGCCACTAGTGAAAGGAAATCCTGTCTAGAGTATGTTTCTTTACAAAGCTGTGTCACACCATCCTTTGGGCCCTCTGCTGGAAAAGTAGAATCAAGTCTCAAATAATGCCTTTTAAATTGTATCCTCTAGTATTATAGATGTAGGACAGTACTGTATCATACCTCTGTGGATGTAAAATAGCTCGTACCTGCTTTATGATACGTAGTAGTGACCGTGCTTTATCAGAGCTGTTTTTAATGATGTTGCTCAGAATGTTTTCTTTCCAGATGATGATTGAGAAGCTAATTTAAAAAAAAATGGTGCCAGGTACCACAAGAGTAACAGAACTGTGCTGTTTTCTCGGGTTTTGTTTTTTTACTTTTTTTTTTTTTAATGGAGTGTGCTGGATGTCTCTACAGTTTTGTTCAGATGACTGCAGAACCTGGAAAAGCTGTTGCTGCTGTTGATGCATAACACACTGCTATTATTGGTCTTTTTATATAAATATAAATATATATATACAGATAAAAAAAATAGATGGAGAGCCATCCTGATGTTAACCTCTGGCCTCCAAACACCCCGTCACACCCGTATACCATACAAAGGTACACGGCTACACAGACTAAAACCTAAAGATAAATAGATAAATGGGATTCAATTGGTGTTTTCTAGAATCAAACGGACCAAGGCATTTTCTAGATTCCCTGCTCTGCCTCTTTCTCACTGTGTGACCTTAGGCAAGTTATTTAATCTCTATTTTCCTCTTTGGAAGAAGGTGGGAAGGATGCCTGTCTGGTAGGGATGCATGTTTTAAATGTGGTGACAGCACAGATAAAGACCTAGCTGAAATGGTGGTCTTTAGTCCCTGTCCCCCTGCCCACACACACACACCTTTGAGGAGGTGGACGGTTCTTCTGCCATGCAGCCCTCCTGGCTGTTGGTAGACAAGCATGGCTGCAGGTAGTTTCGGTGTCTGCAAAGACAGGAGCCAGTGGTTAAATGTGAGAAGAGAGAAGAGAGAGGATGGTGTTGGTCTAGACTGAGCCGTGTGTGGTCCTGAGGAAGCAAGACCCAGCCCTCCCACTTGCTGTTGCCATTGCTAGTCAGGGAGGCAGCAAAGCTCTTCCTGTCCCTTTCCTTCCTCCCTTACCTGTCCCCGGGAGCTTCTCATGCCACCCTGAGCAGCCCAAGACTTTCAGCAGCCCAAATGCTCTCGTGCCCTTTCCTCTTTGGACTAGACTGGCAGATCTGACCTGACTACCTTTTTTGTTAGTGTCCCTCACCTAGGAGACAGCACTGTGGGACTGAGCACAGACCATGCCATCCAAATATGGGCAGAGAGAAAAGCAGATGGGCTTGTGTTGGGAGCTAATGTTCTTAGAGACATGGACTCCAAAATGGCAGGCAAGGAGCTATGAACTGAGACTCAGCTGGAAGACTGTGTCAGGAAGGTTTTGAGGAGTGGAAAATAGCAGCCTGCCTTCGTGGGCTTCAGTAGGGCACCTAGGCTACTGGGCCAGCCAAGCAAGTGACTAGGTAGAACTGAATGAATATTTCATATGACTCACTAGTTTGAAATCCTTCAACAGCTTCCCATTGGTCTTAGGATGAACCCCAGGGCTTGCAGTATGGCTGGGCAGGACCCACATGATCTGGCTCCCAGCTCTTCCTTTCACATCCTCCCTGCTTCTAAAGTTAGGACTGGACATCGTACTCAACCTGGTGTGGCTCTCCCTGAGTGTTCAAAGACTTGGTGCACTGTGTGCTGGGTGGTGTTGAGATCAGAGCAGGGACTAGTACACTCTTCCATTGTTTCATCTCCAGAACCCCAGAGAGTCTTCCTTGTAGGAAGTATCAACAGTACTATTTATGAAGTGGCTCTCAAGATGCCTGATTTCCTAAATGGGAAAGTGGTTGTAAGAACGTGGTCACTGGTGGCAGCGGTGGTGGGCGGTGGGGTTGGTGGGGGAGACGGCAGTGGCAGCACGCCGTACTTGAACTGCAGCGCTCAGGATGCAGAAGCAGGCAGATCTTTGAGTAAAAGGCCAGCCCTGGTCTACAGATAGAGTTGCAGGACAGCCAGGACTACACAAAGAAATTCTGTCTCAGGGGTAGGGAGAGGGGAGGGGAGGACAGTGGTCTACAGGTAACCCTAGGGAATAAGTGAATAGATCCCTTTGCTGCTCCCAACTGGGAACCCTATGGAAATTGGTGTGGGTTAATCTCCCTGTGCTTCTTTCTCCTTATATGAGGTTTGTGGTTTTAGGTGAGTTATGTCATAACAATGGCCAACCCATCTGATCCAGGTTATTGTTGGTTCACCTAGAGTCTAACCTGTCTTTCCACTGCTGCCTCAGACTCTGTAAGTCCCCGTGGTCACACCTTTAGTCCGCCAGCTTCTCCTGCATTGCACTCAGACCCTTGCAGAGACACATCTGTGTTACCATCCACGTGGTTTTCTATGCTTCTCTCCAAGCCTTTAGGTCTCATGGAGGCAGGGCACCATTGGCACCTTTCCTCTAAGCTACGTTCAGGGTGCTCCGTCAACGTCACGTGGCCTGGGTTGCCCAAGGCAGTTTGACTTAGAGTGTGGGGTTTAGGGTTTCTAGGGGCGGCTCTGGGTCTTGCCCCAGCCTTCAGGGATGAAGATCTGGCCTTGGGTCTCTAAGTTGCTGAAGCTCTCCCATTGCTGTCTCCTCCAGGCACGGACATGGCTGTCTTCTGTCTGCTGTGTGGGAAGCGCTTTCAGGCACAGAGTGCACTCCAGCAACACATGGAGGTCCACGCAGGCGTGCGCAGCTATATCTGCAGCGAGTGCAACCGCACCTTCCCCAGCCACACGGCTCTCAAGCGCCACCTTCGCTCACATACAGGTAGGCTGGTCCAGGGGACGGGTGGGAGCATCTCTGGACCTTATATCTGGGCTTCACCTCCAAAAATACATGGTGTTTGTGTGCAGGGGGGAGGATGTTTCAGGTTGAAGCATTCTCAGCCATTCTCTGCTTGAAGTTAGACACAGAAGGGCTCCCATAGAACATTTAAATGTTGTCAGTTTTCCCAATCTACCACCCACCCCTCCACCTGTAGACATCTGTTCTCAATCTTTCCACACACAGCACAGAAAATATTCATTAAAAGAAAAGCGTACTCTTGAGGTTTACCCTCGGAATCTTTGGTTCTGTGGTTCGGGGTGGGCTCTAGCTCTCAACACCACTAGTGAGTATTCCCAGGGGATTCTGATAGTGGAGGTGGGGAGTTGCAAATTGCATTTTGAGAAAAACTGGCCTAACTATTACAATCCCACGATTTCCCCCAATCCATCCTAGAACAGCAGTGAGGGTCAGCTCAAGGCTCCAGAGGATACAGTGAGGAACACATCCCACCTCCATAGCAGACACAGGAGGTCTCACTGTGACCGTAATGTTCTCTAGGGAAGACAATGAGTATTTGAGCATGAGATAGCCCTGCCCAGCCAGTTCACACGATGGAGTGAAAGACAGAGTATGTGTGAGTCACGTAGGCGGGCTTAGTTGCCCAGTCCTGGCCTATCCTTGCCACCACCCTCTTGCTTTAGGAGATAGGATACCCAGTTCAGAGGGCCTTGAAGGAGCTGTTGGTCTTTTCCTATCTGAGGAATAAATGATTTAACTCCTTTCTTTGCTCTAAAACAAAATGAGATCATGTCTTACTGTCCCTGAGTGAAAGAATGCCAATTCCTGAATTGCATATCTGTCTTGTCTGTTTCTCTCTCTCTCTCTCTCTCTCTCTCTCTCTCTCTCTCTCTCTCTCTCTGTATGTGTATGTGTGTGTGTGTGTGTGTGTGTGTGTGTGTGTGTGTGTGTGTGTGTTCCTGATCTGGTTTTGCGGGAGAGCTGATCAAGTCTCTCTGTAAGGATATAGTAGAATACATCCACAACATAAATGCTCTGCACGCTTCAGGGAAGCCTGGAAGAACTTCTCATTCTCAAGAGCCTTTTCATAGCTGAGGAAAGGAGTATGTGGCTCCCTTTAAATGGATGACCGGCTCTGATGAATGAAGAAGGAGTTTTACTTTCAGGAGCTGAGCTGTACTGTCCAGCCAGTCATCACCATTCTCACCAAGGAGCCTGCCTTAGCTCTGGGTTCTGGATACCATGCTAGTCAGAGGAGCACAGCGCCGTATCATTATCAAATGGGAAAGGCTCACCAGATGGTTAGATCTGCCTAGGGCTGCTCCATAGAAAGGAGGAAGTCTTAGCAGGTAAGGTCCAGCAAGAGGGACCAAAGAGAAAGGGGTATATTCAACAACTCTCCCTATGGTGTCTGCACAAGGACCTCCCTGTAAGACACACACACACACACACACACACACACACACACACACACAGTCACAGTCACAGTCACAGTCACACATCATCATCATCATCATCATCATCATCATCATCATCATCATCCCATCAATGATTCTCTCGATGGATCAGTCTTAGCCCAGCCTCCGTTAGCTACCTCCAGTTATGCCACTGGATCAAGTCACTTGACGTCACATGATATGAATGGCTCAAGTCCTATGAAGTCCACCCAGGATGCAGCTTACTTTACTCACACCCCTGTCTCAGAGTTCAATTAGCCACATGTCAGTCCAGTTCTACTCAGGGTAAGCCAAACTTCAGATCTCCAGCAAGGACAGACAGAGTTTGGGAGAAACCCTCCCTCGTTCTAGAAATACAGACACGTGTGCCCCTTGTGCACACACATTCAAGCACTCATTGATTTTCACACCAGCCCAGCACGGGCTCTGCACGCCCCCGACACAATGCCTTATTAATATTCCGTTGTTCTTGGCCCATTTGCTGCTGGGGCCGGTGTTTAGCATCAGCAGCTGTGTTTGGTACGTTAGTCCAGCCGTGCTCTTGGCATTGATGGATCCTTGATTCACACGACTCATCGTACAATAAACTCTCAGCTGCACGGAAGGGAGGGGCCGAGGGGAAAGGATCTGAGGAGCCCAGGGACTGGGGTGGGGAAGGAGGACAGTGAGGTTGACCAGAGCTGAGGAAGCCACACAGTAATGACAAACCGGGGGAAAAGGAGGGTCACAGGTGCCCTGGGCAGGCCAGAGGGGCTCTAATTAGTCTCGTTTGTCCTGCACTTAATGTCAAGCTCATTAACGTGCCTACAGAGTTAATCAACATACCACAGATTGGATTTTGACTTTTGTCGCCAGCTCTATGTACATTATGGCCAGCCTGACAGACTTAACTCTCAGGGAGAGGGCTGTAGGTCTGGGAGCCACTGAGCTGTAAAACCTGGGTGGGGTGAGAATGGGTGTGTGTCATGGTGACTTGTCATTTTTGCTTTTATTATTTTTTTTCTTCATCCTCTGAATGCTTTTTACTCTTTCCCTGGGCAGACTCCAGAGAGTTCATTTAACATGTGATCCACTTCGTAATTAAATTCATAAAAATCTGATCAAACAAACCCCTCGGTTGTTTGTTAAACTCTTAGGGCCCCCCTCTGGAAGCAAGAAGCACACACAGGCAGCCAGCCCTTCCTCACTGCCACCCCCTCTTCCCAGAGGGGGGGCTGGGTGACTGCCGATGTACGTTTTAATTACCGGCTTCAGCTGAAGTCTCACGTGGCCCTTGCTTTATTTATTTATTTATATCTTAATGAGGATACTGAATCTTTGATTAAAGTCGTAATCGTTGCCGATTCAGGAAGGAGGGGGAGCTGGATGTCAGACCAGACGGTTCCACTGTTCCACGTGTACAGACAGAGAGAAAGAGAGAGAGAGACAGACAGACAGACAGGGAGGGAGGGAGGGAAGGAGAGAGGAAGAGAGGGAGACCAGGCAGGCAGACAGAGACAGAGACAGACAGCCAGGCAGAGAGAGAGAGACAGACAGACAGGCAGGCAGGCAGGCAGGCAGGCAGACAGAGAACAGAGAGCAAACAGAGAGACAGAGAGTCTCATGCACAGGCTACCCCTCACTATGGTAGTCCTACAGTCTGTTAGTACCCGTGTCAGTGAGGGCTAGCCTCTTGACTTTGATGGGGATGGGGACGGGTACTTGGTATAGCTCTAGTAGTGAGAGAGACAAGGGTTAGTTTGGCCAGGCCTCTGAGCTGAGACATTGCCCCTTAGATGGGGAAGACTGGCAAGGGATGGTACCTCCTTATGAGCTTCTATCATGGAGCCCCACCCACCCGTGTCCCTGTGCTTTCTGTACATCTTTCACCCCATGAGAGACTGTGTCAGTGAACAGATTCCAACAACCACTCCTCACAGAGCCTCAGAAAAAAACCTTCTGAGCCATCAGAGGAGGTGAGAATTGATGTGGGTGTGGTGGGGGGGGGCTGCATTCAGGAAAGAGGGACTTTTGGTTAGTGGCCCACAGAGGGGAGACAGCAGAGAGAGTAAAATATCATTTTAAAGAGGAAGTGAAGGCACGGGCATGCGAGTCTATAAGGAGAAGGACAATTTATGCCCAGGCACGAGCACAGTTTGACATGGGGATAATGAAAAAACGTAGGTCATTGTGGATGACTTAAGCCTTCAGCAGCTGAAGAGAATGTATGAAATGCAGGGGACATTACACGGTTGGCAGCCCCGCACATCTGCAGAGGGACAAGTGAAATACAGTGGGCCATTCTTTACCATAAACTGTGGTTGCTGGAGATGCAGCCCAGAGAAATTGTAATTACAGTGACAGAGGAATCAGCGGTATTTAAATATTCATGAACAGAGTCTGGGGTGATCAATCTATCTTTATTGTCTGAGCCTTCTCTCCTGTAATAAATAAGTAGTTCCACACCTCACCTTTCATTCCCCGAGCTCGACACCTCCGTTACAGAACCGCAAGGTGGTTAACCCCACTCCTACCCCCTCAGCCCACAGGGATCGAAGAGTGGAGTGTCCCAGGAAGAGAACGGTTAGCCAATGGACATGAGGCTAGACCAAGAAAGGCCTGTTCTTCCCAGCCCAATCCCCAGAATTCTCCAAGAGTTGGTTTTGAGCCATTCCTGGGCAAGCACTGATGACCGGCATAAGGGTGGGAAAGTCTCCATTCTGACCCTGGAGGTGTTTCTTGTGGCCCTGTCAGTCAGTACAATACAGTGGTGTCATTTAGCCCTGTGGTATGTGCCCAGTGTTGAGACTCTTAAGACCAGACCAGAGCAGAAGTCCCAACCTAGCTACTTCTAGCTGGGTGATCTTGGGACAGTGGTTAAGTATCTCTAAGCAACTCATTTGTAAGATAAGCATATCTTTCATCAGATAGTTTCTGTGGCCATGTGACACGGTCTCCATGATGTTCTCAGATAGCAATAAGAATACGGCAATGTGGACCATATAAATGACCCATTTTTTTTTTTTTGGTTCTTTTTTTCGGAGCTGGGGACCGAACCCCCATTTTTTTAAATTGTGCTTCTGTGAATGAGAGACCAAAAGTGTTTGTTATTCTTTGAGGATAGTGAAGGAAATGTGGCTTAGTTGCCTGGGGAACTAAAAGGGAAGCATCCACAGGAGGATGATGGAGAAGCAGGGCTTTGAGGGATCCTTCGAGTTCACCAGAGAAAGAAGTGAAGAGGAAGCAGAAGAAATGCACTTAACTGGGAGAATAGGAGGGAGATGATAGTGGATAACATTGGAGGAACAAAGAGAAGTTCTCCAAGCTGGAGGGATTTTTTTTTTTTTTTTTTTTTTTTTTGAGGGTGGAGAAGCTAGGCTAGAGTGGTCCTTGGCTCGGAACCAAAGAAAAGGAGGAAGAGTTGTATTGTCAGGCAGGGTCTTAAAGCCCCCAACTCTGCCCCACACTCATAGGGGCCTGCTTCCTAAGGGCTGTTGCTCTTTGCTGGGCCAAACAGCCTTTTTTTTCCTGGGACTGGCCATTACCCGTGGATGACTGTGGGGCCGCAGTAAGTCTGCATGAACACAGGGACTGGCTATTTGTGCTGTGGACATCCATCAGATGGTGCACATGGGCAAACGCAGGACACTGAATGCACCCTGCCGTCCCCTGAAACAGAGGCGGGAGGAAGAAAAGGTCTGATCCTGCCCATCGTTCTCACAGGTGACCACCCATATGAGTGTGAGTTCTGTGGCAGCTGCTTCCGGGATGAGAGCACACTCAAGAGCCACAAGCGCATCCACACAGGGGAGAAGCCCTATGAGTGTAATGGCTGTGGCAAGAAGTTCAGCCTCAAGCACCAGCTGGAGACGCACTACAGGGTTCACACAGGTACTCGAGGGCCGGGCTGGCTCTGGGACCTGGGTGGCGACTGGGAGCAGGTGGTTGTTTGGAGAAGCCCGAGCAACCATGGTTCAAGGCTCAACCAGAGAGAAGGGTCTATTAAGAGATAATGGGGAAGGGGGCGCGAAGAGATGGCTCAGTGGTTAAGAGCATTGACTGCTCTTCCAGAGGTCTTGAGTTCAATTCCCAGCACCTACATGGTGGCTCACAGCCATCTGTAATGGGATCTGATGCCCTCTTCTGGTGTGTGTGAAGACAGTGTATTCATATAAGTAAAATAGATAAACGAGAGAGAGAGAGAGAGAGAGAGACAGAGAGAGAGAGAATGAATGAATGAATGAATGAATATGAATATGAATATGAATATGGGGACTGGAGAGATGGCTCGGTGGTTTAAGAGTGCTTCCTGTTTGGACCACAGTTTGGTTCCCAGCACCCACATTGGATGGCCCATCATCATCTGTAACTACAGCTCCAGGAGATCTGATGACCTCTCCTGGCTTCAGAGGTCACCACATTCATGCCCCCATGTACACAAATAAAAATAATTTTTATTTTATATTTTTGATTTTTCAAGGCAGGATCTGTGTAGCCCTTGGCTGTCCTGGAACTCTCTCTGTAAACCAGGCTGACCTCGAACTCACAGAGATCCACTTGCCTCTGCCTCCACATACTGGGATTAAAGGTGTGTACCACCACCATCCAACTTAAAAATATATTTTTAAGAGATAATAAGGTGGTCTGAGTACCATAACCTTCCTCTGAAGGCCAAGGCAGACATTACTAATCAATTATGGCAGATAATAGTAATCAATCGCAATAGTGTCTCAGGGGCCCAGTCAGCCAGTCCTCTAAGCAGTCATACTATAAACCATCCAGGAGTGTCAGGCAATATGATGCTTATTTTAAGTCCTAAATTAGAGTGAAGTTGGCCAGAGGGCATAGCTAAGTTATAAGGGTCAGGAAATTGTGACATTAATTTTGGTGTTCTGACGTGAAAGGAGCCAGTGTAAGGTTCCACCATGAGAGTGCTTCCACATTCCTTTTCACGTAGTAGAAAAAGCGTGAGTCTCTGTCTTCACTGGGGTCTGAGGACAGACAGGAGGACAGGGTTCGGAGTTAGAGATAGAAGAACCCTAAGACTGGCCTCTGCTTAATCGGAAAGCCTATTTATTCTCCGTTTTTTAAGTTCAGTTGCTTAAAATGGGCCCCGGTGGGAGTATTGACCGGATGGCAGTGGAGCCTTGTGTCTTTGGAGAGCTGGTTGTTAAATACCCACCCCCTGTAGTCTGCTAGCTACGGGGAAGGTAGCATTTTCCGTGAGGCTGAGAGTGAAATAGAGCAGAGGAAGATGGTGCCCTCTCTGATCAGTAGGGACAGCACCCAGTCCACACAAGGGTGTGGTGACCTCAGCTGGCTTAGGAGACAGAGTAAGCTGGGGAGGGGCAGGCAACCAGCAGATGTAGAAGGTAGAGCTGTTAAAGAGTTCAGTCTCCTTGCCTCAGCTCTGTTTTTCTTGCGTCTGGCTTAAAGCCACGGGAGAGGACAGGGTGCTCATTGCTGACACATGAGTGGCCCAAGGGATATCCCAGAGTGCCGGGGTTTCCTCAGTCCCTTGTTGTGGGATGTGACCTAGTGGGCAGATCATTAAGTGTATCGGCAGTGTCTATTGTAAATAGCCGGTCGATAGTTAGATCACTTTGGCTGTTCATTACTGCATTATTTGCTGGGGCCTCAGCACGGAGGAGTATCGATAGCTAGATAGCTGACCAGTTAATTACTGTATTGAAACAAGGTTCCCTTACATCTCTGCTCAGCTCCAGGGGACTCTAGTGGAAGGGAGGTCTAGATAGCTGACTAGGGTGACTAGGGTGTCACTATCGTGCACTCTTAGGTTCTCTGTTCTGCCCCTCCACACAGTCCTGGACAGGAGGCAAAGCCCAGGAGAGGTCCTTAGAGCATTAGTGGGTAGACGGCCCTAGATAAGGTGTGTTTGGAGGATTGATTTGAATTTCCCTACCTCTCCTCCTTTCTGACTGTAGCTCTGAAAGACTCTATCCATTCTCCTGTTCCCTCTGGGTGGGCTTTGTTATGAAGAAGGGCTTCAGGGACTTGCTATCCCTTCCCACAGCACACACTTTTCCTTAGTGAGATGGGAAGACACCCCACCTTAAGACAGCAAGACAAGGGGTCAGAGCTTCATGGGCAGTCTTCCCATTACTAGTCACCTGCCTGTTTACAGTAGTCACAAAATAAAGTAGGGGTGAGGTGCCCCAATTACCAGACCACTACGCCTGTGTGGCTAGCGGCTACCCTGTTGGATGGCCCAGCCGTTGGTCTTGGGAAGTTCTGTTAGAGACTGCAGGGCTACAAAGGTGGACATTCTCCAACAAGCTCAAGGATGGCCCAAGGTACTTCTGGTCTTCACATTCCTCTGTCGTATCTTGTCTCTTTCACAGGTGAGAAGCCCTTTGAGTGCAAACTCTGCCACCAGCGCTCCCGAGACTACTCGGCCATGATCAAGCACCTGAGAACACACAATGGTGCCTCACCCTACCAATGCACCATCTGCACGGAATACTGCCCCAGCCTCTCCTCCATGCAGAAGCACATGAAGGGCCACAAGCCGGAGGAGATCCCGCCTGACTGGAGGATAGAGAAGACATACCTCTACCTGTGTTATGTGTGAATGGGGGACACACCCCTCCCCCCAACATATGGTAGAGCCATGGCAGGAGCCAGCAAAGGCAAGCTAGAGCGAGACAAAGTGGAAAGACTGTGGAGAAAAGGAATAACAGAAAAGAAAAGGGGAAATAGAAAAGAGAAAAGGGGGGGGAGTAAACTTGGTTGTTATTTGGCCTTGGATTATTTCCTGGGGCTCCAGGTGACCTGACTGTCAAACCACTGGCCCTTCCTGGGGTCTCTGCCCTCCTTGGTTCTCTTGGGTGGGTGGGGTGGGTTTCACTCATTCACACAGTGGCATATTTTTCTCCTCTCCACAACCTAGAACTTCCCTTTCTGTTCAGAAATGGAAACCAGGAAGCAGATGTGAGCGTCTCTGGTCAGAACTATGGCCTCTGCCCTTATGCCTCCTTTCCCTTTCTCTGAAGAGGATGGGAGGGGAACAGAGAGGGGAAGCAGAGATGGTAGAGGGGTCCCCGGCTGATACTCAGAGTGGCACCTCTGGCATAATGGGGATAGTGTGGGAAGGGAAAGGCTTTCTACTCTGCACAGCTACAGCGGTGCCCCTCACAGTCTCTGAGAGTCCCCTGGCTCTCCTCACCCTTCAGCTTCTTGTACCTGCTTTTGATGTCTGATCTCTGGTCACAAGGGGCTTACACCCTCTGTGGATCTGGACTGTATCTTCCTTAGGTCCCTCCTAGGGAAAGCTGTGTCAGATTCCAAAACCCCTTCCTTCCTTCCTTCCTTCCTTCCTTCCTTCCTTCCTTCCTTCCTTCCTTCCTCCCTCCCTTCCTTCCTTCCTTCCTTTCTTCCTTCCTTTCCTCCCTCAGCTTTCAGAGAACACAGAAAAAAATAAAGCAGGCGTTGTACCCCAGCCAAACTCCCTCACGAGCAAGATTCCTGCTGAGCTGCTCTCTGCTTGCAAATGGAAACAAAATCAAACAAAAACCAACTTAAATATATTCCATCCCACCCTCCAAACAAGTGCACATCCCTGCAACCCCAGCTTAGCCCCTAGGGAAAGGAATCCCATCATCCTATGGAAAGGTCCCATTGCCCCAGAGAAGGAGCGGATGCCCTGCCTGAACGGAGTGGGAGGACTGACCACTGGGAGGACATTGCTCTTCCTGAGGATCCTCTAAGCACAAGGAGAACCCTAGCTCTGGAGATTAGCACCAAAATTCCTGGCTCAGGGTGGAAGTGGTGGGGCTGCCCCCAGGGAGCTGGAGGGGAGGAGCTGATGACGCTTTGGCCCCCTTGTTATGTTCGCTTTTAGCACATTGTACTTGAATTACCTCAGTTTCATTTTTTGTGACCTCATGAGCTTTTGAATCTTCTATCTCCTCCTCCCCCCACCCTTGGATAGTGGGGAATATTTGGAGGAACAGGAAGGGTGTGATTTTCTGTTGTGGCGTAAGTTAATAGTTGGCTTTGAACTTGACCTGGTAGAGGCCCTCTGGGTCTTCTGGCTGGAAACTGTAGGGAAAAGTGGACCACTCAGGATCTGAATGGAGGCCAGGAGGGCTGAGAAGGTGGTGGGAGTGGAGAGGAGGATGATTGGGTTCTCACCGTGTTTCCCTGTAGTGTCACTAGTCCGTCGTGCACCACCCAGGGCTCAGATCGTCAGTGAGCACCCAGCATTAGTTCAGCCTGAAACACTCTGGAGAAAGGTCCCACTGGTCTTAGAATTATCTGGGCCGTTTAGGTTCCAGACGGCCTGTACAACCACGTGGTCTCCTCCTGCTGTTAACCCTGCCAGAATTGGTTACGTTTTCATGGCTGGTTGTGTGCATGAGGGGCAGACGAGCCAGGTTTTGTTGTACTGGGTGGGGTAATGTTTTCCTAAAAGCTACCTCTTCTTTTTGTCCAGTCTTTGGTTCCTTCTGCAGTTCTGTCTCCTCTGCCTCCTCCAGCCTCCCCGCCCTGAATTTTTGGAAAGCACATTTGCAATCATCCCCTTTGCTTTGGGATGGGACTCCCCCTCCCCGCTTCATTTCGTGCTTTACGTTAGGACACCTTTGTTTTTTTCCCTTTCCTTGTCTTCTTTCTCTGAGAGAGTAGTGGCTGTGTTTTGACCTTAGGTTTTAAAAAGTGGTTTAGGAAAGCTCTTGGCAGGGGCAAAGGGCTGGCAGAAAATGACGGAAAGTCTGAGGAATGGGCTCTGCGGTAGCCACGCCCTATTCCTCAGCCACGCCCCCATCCCGCCCATTTTCCCCCTACAATTTCATCCTTCGTTTTTATCTGAAGGCCTTAAAAAAAAAAAGAAAGGAAGAAAGAAAGAAAGAAAGAAAGAAAGAAAGAAAGAAGGAACAAAACCACGTGTTGGGAGGATTTGGGTTGGGGGCGCTTGACTGGTGCAGACCGGACTATTTTGGAACAGTAGAGATGACTTTTAGTGCATTAGGAAGTAAAAAAAAAAAAAAAACAAAAAAAACAAACAAACAAAAAAAAAAACAACAAAACAACTTTAAGCTTGAAATATGTGACCAGAACAGCTGTCGTGCTTATAATGTGAAGAGAGAATCTTCCAGAGGAGAGTGGTCTTTAAAAGTCATTAGGCACTGTGGCTTCTTCCCCTGACCAGGCGGATAAAGTGTGAACAGCTCACCTTCAGGGATCTGTAAATCCCAGAGAACAGTATTTTTAACAGTAAGGTGTCCATTCAGGATGGGTGACAAGAGGAAAACCATTCAACTACTCCATAGAACTGGCTGGTCCCTTGCTCCCCAGCCCTTCCCACTCAGCCTGTGCCCCAACCCCTGCCCGATCATAAACGCTTGAGAGGGCTGAGCTGACCTTTGCAAACTGTAATATTTTTGTAGTATCTGCTAGTTCTATAGGACTTTGCTCTTTCCTTTTGTAATGTGAATGGTGGGAGGAGATTTAAAAAGAAAAAAAGTAAAAAAAAAATAATAATAAGTTCACGGCCATCAACAGCAAAGTCTGTGTGCGTGTGCACTTGTGTGTATGTGTGTTTTATGTCGTGTGTGTGTGTGTGTGTGTGTGTGTGTGTGTGTGTGTGTGTGTCTGGAGGTGAAGTCAGGAGTTACTGTCTGTGCTGCTGTCTCAATGTTGGTTGGTACTCAGCCTGCCCTGTCTGCCCCTAAGGGCTCTGGGATCCTAGTGGAGGCAGGGACAGCTTAGAAGGGACCTTCCTTCTGTTTCCCTTGGAGCCAAAACACCTCCCCAGCCCCTGTGTTCCACCATGCCTTTCCCCCAGCTTCCCATTCAGAAAAAGGAAATAGTTTTGAAGTTGACAGGGCCTTCTCTGCTGGGCTTGATGGCCTCTGGGCAGGTAGGAAGTTGTCGGGAGCCTTCAGGAGCCTGGAGCTGAGGAGGCTAGAAGGGTGGAGGCACTTTCTTTCCCAGGGTAGCTTAAACCATATTTGTGCCACTCCTCTTTGAGACTTCTGGATGGTCACCTCTGCCTTTGGCTGTGTTGTTAACAGAACCCGGGAACCCCCGACTTGCTGCTGCCTTATCTAGTTCAGTGACCTTCTGCCCACCTAGCAAATCCAAGCTGCTCACCGGTCCCTCCCCCTACCCAGCTTCTACGAATGAATCCCTCCATGCTTCTGAGCACACTGACTGCCCCCCACCCCTCGGTGCTTCTCCCCTGCTCGCTCCTTTGCTCATTTAAAGCATTAAAATCCTATTTGTACATAGGATAGACAAATATATATATATATATATTATATATATAGAAAGAGATATAGCAAGAGAGATATAAGATAGAGAAATGTCATTGCTGCTTGGTTGCTTTACATGGAGAAGAGGAAGGCAGATCTGGGGTACGAGGGGTGGGTTGGAAGACTGGGGGAACCCAGTGATTCAGTACAATCCAGGGATGCCACGCGGGCTTATTTAAATCTTTGTGCCTGAACAGTTTTTCCATGTTGAGGGAAAAAAAAAAAACTGCTTCTGAGTTTTACGAGTGTATGGTATGCTGCCAGGTACAGTGGGTGCAGCTGGGATGGGAGGACCAGGGTCCCTTAGAGGAGAGAACAGGAAGCACTTTCAGTCCGGGGCTGTGGTGGGGGAAGTGGAGCGGGTGGACTTTTGGCCGGTCCCCTAGCCAGCCAGACTAGGGTGGATGCCGGCGACACCCACGTGAGAACTGGGGTTCTGTTGGTTTATTTTTCCCTTCTGCTCGCTCTCTCACACCCCCCCCCCCCAATCCAGCCTTGTCCTCTCCTGGAACTTCTGACCTGGCTACTGTGGCTGCACTTAACCCAGAGGTTCCCAGAGGAGGACAAACAGCAGAACTAACGGGTGGAGGAGGATGGATGAAAGAGAGATGCCCAAGAAGAAGGGTTCCGGACAAACAGAATAGATGGGGTCAGGGGAAAGAGTGAGGAGAAGGGAGGAAAAACCCCAGCAAGCCTGCCTGCCAGCAGCTCTGAGTCCTCGGCTCCTGGGTGGCCCACTTTGCAGACAGGGTCCCTCCTCCCCGAGTGTATCATAGTACTTGTTCACATAGTGTCATGCATGAATCCTCGTAAGGTGAAGAACCGTCATGATGCACCATGCCATCGCCCTATATATAAAGATAAAAATTATATATATATATATATATGTATATGTATGTAAGTTATAGCACTGAGGGCCCTCTGGCCCTGCTGGACCAAGCAAAACTAAGCCTTTTGGTTTGGGTGTCATGTTTCTTTTTTTTTTTTTTTTGCTTGTCTGATGTGCGAGCACAGGTGCCAGTCCAATTGCTTCGTATCACGGAATAGTGTTTTAAATTCATCAATGTTCTAGTTAATGTCTACCTCAGCACCTCCTCTTAGCCTAATTCTAGGAGGTTGCCCAATTTTGTTTCTTCAATTTTATTGGTTCTTTTGGTTGTTGTACAAATCACTCTTCCCACCCTTGACTCCTCCCTCTTTCACCTCTCTCTTGTCTCTCCCCTCACCCTCTCCTTTCCTCACATCCGGCCTCCTTCCAGTTAGCCCCATCCCCCTCCCCCCCTTTGCCTTCACTTTCCTCTAGTCCAGATTGCTTTCTGTCCACTTGGAAGTGTGCTCCCCACCCCGTTGCCGCTTACCCACACCTGCCTTCGTTCTGTGTAGATTGACGCGTTTCTTTGTAACTTCAGTGTTTCTGACAAGACTTTAAAAAAAAAAAAAAGGAAAAAAAAATGAATTTACTGCTGCAGGTTTTTTTCTCCATGTGTCACTAAGTGAAGTTTGTGCCTTCTATAGCAAAGAGAATATTTTTTACATCCTACTAACAGTAGATTTTTTTGTAGTGAACATTTTTTGTATTTTTATTTATAAGTCTCATAAGAAAAATAGCGATGTTCAGTTGTATACCTTGAATCTGCAGTTAGAAGAGAATAAAGTTAATTCAGTTGTCTCTGGCTCCAAGTGTCCTTTTTAAAAATGTGCCTCGATCCCTTTCTTTTCTGCCTTTGGGGGGAACACACTGGAGGAACTGGGATTTCTGCCTAGAGCTGAAGGAAAAGTTAACGTGTTAACATTAAGCCCTGATTATTGATTGATGATTGATTGATTGATTGATTGCATTCCTATGATTTGGTGTGCCGGTGTGTGCACATGTGCACAGGTACATACACAGACATCTGCTGTGGGGCACACACAGCAGTCAAAGTACAACTTCTCGAAGTCCGTTCTCTCCTTCCACCGTGTGGGTTCTGGGGATCATACACCCATCCTCTCCAGCACCTTCCTTTGCCACTGGGCCATCTCAGCCCCACATTCAGCCATTTTGCATGACACTTCAATGCCACATTTACAAGTCACAGACCTAAGGATTGAACTCTGGTCATTAGGCCTGGCAGCAAGGGTCTTGGCCCACTGAACCATTTTACTAGGTCCCATTCTTGCCTTTAAAATGTTTCGTTACATTTTATTCATCGTGTGTGTATGTGTGTGTGTGTGTGTGTGTGTGTGTGTGTGTGTGCGCACTCGCACACCCCCATCTGCGCATGCACTTGTGCCAAGCACACGTGTAGAGGTCAGAAGACAACTCTAAAAGATTGAAGAGTTATTCTGTGTATAAGTGGTTTTTCTGCACACTTGTATGTGCACCCTGTGTATGCCTGCTGCCTGCCCTCTGAGGTGAAAAGAGGTCTTCAGATGCCTTGGACCCGGGGTTAGAAATGACTCTGAGCCATCAGGCAGCTGCAGGGAATCAAGCCTGGGTCCTCAGCAAGAGCAACAAGTGCTCTTAACCACTGAGCCATCTCCCCATCCCAGAATACAACTCTTGGGGGTCAGTTCTCTCTGTTGACAGAGTCCTGGGAATTGAACTCTGGCCATTAGTCTTGGCAGTAGGTATCATATCTCACTGAGCCATCTCGTCGACCCAACAGCCTTGCTTTTGGGGGCTTGGGCTGAGAAGCAGTGCTAAATATATGAATGCTGTTCGACCTTAGAATGATGTTCTAAGTGACATTTTCATTGAGTAAAACTCTTGCACGAGTGACAGTTTCTGCACTGGGAATTCGGGAGGCAGCACTTGCTGGGCTGTCCTGTGTTTCAAAGTGAGTGGTGACCACTCAGTATCATGCAGGGAGTACTCAGTGATCTAACCACGTCCAGATCAGATGCCAAAGGGGCTGCTCTCCCTAGGTGTGAGGTATGATCTCCTGTCGTCTTCACTGTGAAGCAAGCTTCCTCGCTGTCTCTACACAAAGCTTCCACTAGAAGGTCCTTGGCTCTGTGGCAGGCATGACCTGTTGAAAAGCTGGAGGGTTTGCTCAGTGGTCTAACACCTGCCTGACCTAGCCTGGGGCTCCATCGGGTCCCCTGCTGCAGGTGAGAGTGCCACCTGGCTCATCTTCAGCTCTGTGTCCAGTTCTGCTCACATCCTGTATGCATCTGCCTTTCTTCTCCAGCACCATCCACCTTCCCACTGAGACCCAGATGGAGCTCAACGCATCGTCACCACAGTGGCTCACACTTTAAAACTGAGCCCAGTCTGAGTCCCTGAACTTCCACTGTGTGTGTGTGTGTGTGTGTGTGTGTGTGTGTGTGTGTGTGTGTGTGTGTTTTCCTTCCAGTTTTTATTCTCCTAGGCCCTGGGTCTGCTGGCTGTCAGGCTGTTGAGCTGAGAGACACTGAAGTCACACTAACCCTAACACCCTCCCAGGAGAAGGCATCTTCAGAGCCCTCCATCCTCTGTCCTCCTCTGATCCTTCTTTCCCTTCTCTCTCCCCTCGTCTCCCACCCAGGTTTGCCTCTCTTTCTCACTCCTCCATTTTTCCCCCATTACTCACTCCCATTTCTACATTTCTTTCTCCATGTACCTCAGTCCCACGTCATGTTTCCTGCTTCTGAAACAACAGTCCTAAGCCAAAGATGTATATGTTTTGATTGGGACTGCTCCCCTCAACCCTTGCTCCTCTTGGCCAAACCCAATCCCTCCCCTCTGCACCCTGCCCTTCCCCCTCTGCACCCCACCCCTCCCTCGGGCCTCAGCTTTCTCTTGACAGATGGGAGGGCAGTGGGCACTCCCTCTTTAAAACAACATTTAATCGCCGTTTTCTGTTCTTGGACATCAAAGCTGGGGCTTAGGCACTGCACTGAGGTCCTGGCGGCGCGGGCTCTTGGGGAGAGGAGGTGAGTGAATAGGGGCTGGCTGAATGGGCTTTGTGTGACCGCCGGGGTCTGCCTGCTTTACATGCTCTTTGACCCAGATATGATCTCATGGAGAGAAAGGGGCCCGGCCAGGCCAGCCTGAGAACGCTCCTGCGAGGCCTGCCGCAGCAGCCCCTCCTCCTCCTCTGGGCAGCGGGCCGCAGCTGCCCTCTGCCCCAGCCCTCAGCATGGGCAACTGCCTCCAGGGCAGGCCCCGCCAGGGGTGGGGGTGGGGCGGGGCACGAGGCTGAGGTCAGAAGAGGGGACAGGCAGCTGGAGAGATACAGCCCCAGGTTGGGCAGATAGAGATCACCCCACTTGTGTTTACCGGCTTGGTTGGCTGGGAGCCTCCTTCACACGTTTACAGGACACCCGTGAGGTTCCTTCCTGTCCAGTGCTCTCTGTCACTACTACCTAGGTTCTGGTGCACCCTTGATGGCTCTCTTTTTAGTGGCTTTGGATGTTCCCCAGGGAGCAGAGCCCAAGCCCGGAGTTAACAGAAGCCCAAAGAAGATCCCCAAGAGTGTAGATGGTGAGACAAAGAAGAAGGAATTAAGGACTTCTCCATGTCACCAGCACCACCACTCCCTCCACCCATAGCCACAATGCCTCCCATTCCGGCTGCTAGCAGAGTCCCTCTGGCCCCAGCATCAATCCATCCTCCCTCCCCTCTTCCATCAGGTACTTTACCTGCAGTGAATGTATCCCCCACCCCCAGCCCCCTTACAAACAACCTATCAGGTTTCAGAAGAGTTTCTGGTGGTTCTTCATTGCTCCTAGGATAGGGTCCAAGCTCCCCAATGAGACCTCAATGGCAGTCCCTGCTGGACACCCCAACCTGTCTTTTTGATCCACCCCTACCTTGCTCTTGTCAATTTGACCACCAGGGTGGTTTTAGGAACCCAGCGTCCTGTGCTCTGCAGCCTGTGTTACTCTGTTTCACCAGCTGAACAGGGCACAAAGCGAGCTTCCCGGTCCTCTCAGCTCCCCCACCACCTTTCCCAGGAATTGGGTGCCGGGCTATGCAGACCCTCCAACCCAGCATTTGTCATGATTACCGCCATCTAAGCTCTCCGTTGTCCCCATCCCCAGACACCAAGCTCTTTGAGGTTAGGAACCATGTGTTCTACATCTCCGTGTTCCTAGAACCTAGCATTGCACTTGGCCGGTGCCCAATAAATCTTTGCCGACTATGTGGAAGGGGAATAAGGGAAGAAGAGAGGCAATAGCTCTCTGAAGCTGAGGGTGTAGTTGCCAAGGGCGAGGGAAATGAGCTAAGTAGGAAGAAGCCCCACTAGATGTCCACCTCGACATCTCCCCATGGCACTGAGAACTGATGTTCATGCTGGAGGTGGGGGAGCTCAGGGTGGGCTCCTCTCTCCCTACTCCTGTGCCCGTATTTGTTCCTAAGGTCACTCTAAAGGAAGAAGGCGTAGCAGGCTCAGGAGAGATGTGTTTTATAGCTGGGGGCTGCCTGGCTTTGGACCTGTCTAGGGAGAGAGGTTTCAATGCAGACCAGAGATCTTTGCCCCATCGGGAGGGCCCCGCTCTCTCTGTGCTCCCAGACCCAGAGCTACAGATCTCCAACCACTCCTCACCCAGAGTGCTGGTCCGGCCGACTGCCCTAGGCTGCTTTCTTTGCACCCCAGGGGTGCCTGAGTGAAAGTGAACTCTCTCATTTAAACCTGACTCCGAAGCCCTGCGGCCCCCTGCAGAGCTAATCACCCTGTAGTTCCAAACTGATTGCTGTACACTAGGCTTAACCCCTCCTTTATTTATTTACCGACTGTATTAATAGCAAAGCTGAAGCGCTTTCAGCGGCTCCTCACTGTACCCCTCTGGCGGTTCCCTGTTGCCCGGCTTCCCTAAGCCTGACATTGAGCCCCCAAACTTACCACCTTAACTGAATTCTCTGGGCCAGACAGTAGTGAAAGACCATGGTTTTTGTCCACACCCTACTCCTGACAAGCTGGACTCCTGTCTGACTCTTGGGCAGTGAGAGAGACAACAGTCGAGCTCACCAGTTGGAGGGGTGAGGGGGTGAGTGGGGCAGGGGGTGGGACACCTTTCATCTACAGGACGTGTAATAAATCTGTTTCCTTCAGCATCATAGCTCTGTGAAGACGTACTAGCATTGGCTTCCCTTTACAGTAGACAGAGTAAACAGAGGCTGGGACACAGACACATACACACACACACACACACACACACACACACAGACACACATAGACACAGACACACACACACACAGACACACATAGACACAGACACACACAGACACAGACACACATAGACACAGACACACACACACACATAGACAAAGACACACACACACACACAGACACACATAGACACAGACACCTACATACACATACACAGACACACAGACACAGACACAGACACAGACACACAGACACACACAGACAGACACACAGACACACACAGACACACACACAGACACACACACAGACACACACACACACAGACACACAGACAGACAGACAGACAGACAGACACACACACACACACAAGGTTCCTGTTAGGGGCAGAGCTTCCTTTCCATCTTCACTCAGGGTTGAAGGGTTGACAGTTTTTAATTCTGTCACCTGTTCACACAGCACCCACCCCTTGTCACCAGGAAGGAATTCCTCCATGTATTGAGTCAAAACCCACAATCCCTGTTTGCTG
This sequence comes from Rattus norvegicus, assembly GCF_021556685.1. NCBI lineage: Eukaryota > Metazoa > Chordata > Mammalia > Rodentia > Muridae > Rattus > Rattus norvegicus. Next base: position 56,695,980 of record NC_141541.1, on the reverse strand, counting down.
CCACACTCACGTATTGGCCAGAATTTGCTGGAAACCAGGGAACATTCCAGGGTGGGCCTGGGTCAGGCCTCATTACCCTGGTGACTCACCCACCTGAGGAAGTCCTTGCAAGGACAGTCAGCTACAGTATCTGTGACAAGGTACCTTGCCTCTTTCCGTTCTGTGGTTCAGGAGGCCCAGAGCTGCCACAGACACCGACAGTTTCTCTGGTTCCCTCGAGTCCTTGAGGCAGTGCTGGGTTCTAGCCATGAGATTCAGTGGTATTCTGAAGACCAGAAGGGCCTCAAAAGGACCTCTGGAATCAAGCGTCCAGCCTCTACTTTGATTCAGACCAGTTCGGTGGCTGTCACATTGCGTACCTCTGAGGAAAAGGGACAGTTGGGATTTAGCAAGAAGAACCTGGGATCCGTAGTCAAAAGGATGCTGTATTTTGGGCCAGCTCTACAATGCTCTGTATGGCTTTATTCTGTATTAAGACTCTCCAAGCTGGGGGCTGGAGATGGCTCAGCGGTTAAGAGCACTGTCTGCTCTTCCAGAGGTCCTGAGTTCAATTCCCAGCAACCACATGGTGGCTCACAACCATCTGTCATGGGATCCGATGCCCTCTTCTGGTGTGTCTGAAAACAACTACAATGTACTCATATATAAAGTAAAGAAATCTTAAAAAAGTATTAAATTATTTAAAAAAAAAAAAAAAGACTCTCCAAGCTCCCCCTCTTCAACAATTTTTAACCCATCTACCCTCAGGCATTTGTTATGGCAACAGGAGTAAGACCTTTAGATCAGCTTTCTAAAGACACCTGTGACAATATAAGCTATAAGGGGATGGGGCAGGCACGGGATGACCTGGAAGGGTAGTTGGAGGCCCGGATGTCTCTTCCTAAACCAGAAGCCTCTTTGAGTGGCCTGAAATGACCAGCGTGCCTATCTGGAAGCATAAGTCGGACTCTGTCTCCACCTAGTGGACAGTGCTTGAAGGTGCAGCCACTGCTCAGGCATCTGGAAAGCGGGGTATTTATTGTCTTGGTTGAGTGAGGATGAGCTAAGCAGGCATATCAGAGACTATGATTCACACGCATAACTTGCTAAGGGGAGGTCAAAAGGGTCTTTCCGGAAGTCCTCCTGAGCCACCATATCTTCACTCTTCCCTTTTTCTCCCGTTGCACTCTTGGTGATCCCAATTCTCTCAACCCTCAAACACTAGTTCATACTTAACCCTCACCTCACCCGGAGGGATGACCAGACTCAGATGGACCTCAGACCCTCAAAGCTTCTCTACCAAGAAAGACCCAGGCACCAATGGAGCTGAGCACCACCCCCAGGCTGGCTAATAGGACAGGACAGGAGACTGTGTATGGGGACCATGGGGCAACCTATGTCCCTGTGTTCCAGAAGCTTCAGAAAACCTAGAAATGGAGTGATGTGGCTGCTTCCTGGTTGTAGGTCTGTCCCTCCAGGAGGATCGGAAGCCTAGCCCTGCATGGCCCCTCCTTCCCTTGCCCATCTCCAGCTGGATTGATTGGCCTCAGTTCTCCAGACTGTGGCTCTCCCTCACTTGGATACCCGAGTCCTCAGCCCATGGGCCATCGCGTCTCTTTCCTCTTGCCCGTTGGTACTCTCTGGCCACCTCAGACATTTACAATTGAATGGGTTAAAAGATGCCTCTCAACACATTTCTAGCTATGACTCTGGTTAGCTCTACATAATCTCAGAGAAAATCACTGGCTCTGTATCACCTGTTAGTCCTCACCCCACCCCCACTCTTTTAAAGCCGCATTTGGTTTTTTAACTCCATACCTATTGGGGTGGAGGTGGGAGGTCTTCAGGATAGAGTGAGCTTCTAGTGACCCCAGGTGGACAGAAGAAGGAAATGCACACATGGCGTCAGACTGATAAAAAGACCTTTCCCAACCACTAGCTACTTGGGAAAGAAGGGAGTCACAGTGTCAGAGGGAGGGTACAAGGGACCTAAGAGACACTGACCTGACTCTTAGAAATCCCTTAACAATTGCCCTCCCCTGTTTTCCCCCATCCATCTCACACACCAGAGCTTAATCTTCCCGTTAATTCTCCACAGAACAGCTGAGATCAGGCTAGGCCCTCTAAATGAGATTTCTCTGATCTCAAAGAAAATAAAAAGCAAGAATCCCACAGGTAGCATAGCATGAAGCGCCTCTCACTTCAGGCTCTCTGTCTGCCTTCAGAGGCTGGGAGCTACCACTAATTCCCAACATGGACAAACTCTATGAGGGAAGCCCCCTGAGTAATGAGGGCTTCTGGGATACGGGGATAAAGTAGGGTATCTGTGCCCTGTCAAAGGTCAGCCCTTCCTCTTCTGCTCAGCACCCCACAGTCTTCTAAAGCTCTTGGCTCATGCATTGCTCTCTGGGGCCCCGCTTCTCGCCAACCTGTTCATTCGCAATGATGGAAAAATAGTCTTTCTGCAGTTTAGGATCAAGGATCTGTTAGTTATCTTATAGCTAACCCAAACCTTGGAATTTTCTTGGAAAGTTGCCATCTGTGGCAATGTCTACTCACATATACTAATCCTGGGTTCCCCCACATTACCCTGGACTTCTGTAGGCTAGCTAGGTCACATATACTAATCCTGGGTTTCTCCACATTATTCTGGACTCCCATAGGCTAAGGTCTATATTGGGCTTGGCCTGAGTTTCTTGTTATTTCATGCAAGAGTTATGCTGAATGTTTTAGCCTCTGCCTATCACAGGACTTCACTTTTCTCTCCTGAGGCTTGAAAGCTGTTTGAATGTGAAATGTCCCTCACCGGGATTCATGTGTTTGAACTCTGGGCAGCCAGCAGGTGGTGCTGTTTTAGAAACTTGTGGAACCTCTAGGAGGTGGAGCTTTGCTGGAGGACATAAGTTACTAAGAGAAGGCGTTGAGGTTTCATGTTCCACCCCACTGCCGGTCCACTCTCCTCTTCTTCCCGGGAGCCTTAAACTGTTGCTTTCACAGAGAGGTCTTCCTTACTGTGATAGATTACAGCCTCTTTTAAACCATGCACAGGATTCCAGGAAAGGTTCTAAGCAATGTGGCCACACTCTACCTCTCCGACCCACTTCTTTCCATCATCCTTTGACCCTGGTGCCTAGCTTCACTGCCTTCCACTTGTTTCAAGGATAGGGCAAGCTTTTACATGAAGCCTCCCCTGCCCTTTGCCAAGATGTCCTTGGCCTCATAGACCTATGTATTTTCCCTCCTTCACATGCAATTCAGGTCTCAGCTCACCTATGCCTGACCCTACCATCCCAAACTTGCTTTTCATAACAGGCAGCACCATCTGACACAATCCTCTTGTGTGTGTTTACGGCCCTGCTGGCCTTGTTTGTACCATATGCTTGCTTACAAAATATGCTTGCCACACAACTGTTATTACAGCCAATGCTGATATTTATTTAACACCATGATTTGTCATCTGTTGTCTTAGGTCCCTACATCCTTCCCATTGGAGTATTCTATATTAGCTGTTAATTGTACAAAATAGGGGCCAGAGAAATGGCTCCTCAGGTAAAGGTAGCTGCTGCCAAGGCTGATGACCTGAGTTTGGTCCCTTGGACCCACCCCATAGTGAAAGAAGAGAACCAACTCCCACAAGATGCCTTTTGACTCCACCTCCCACATTAAGTATATAAGTAAATAAATAGATGTTAAAATGTTAAAATGTGTACACAACTGTACAAGACAACGGCTTTTACTGCGACCGTTCTTCATGTACACACTATAGTTTGTGCTGGTTATTTTTTTCTTGCTATGCCAACACACCTAACACAAGCAATTCAAAACGAAGGAAGGGTTTATTTGGGCTCATGGTTTGAGAGTGCAGTTCATGGTGAGGAAATTGCGGCCCTGAGGGCGTGACCACACGGCATCAGAGCCTGGAAGCAGAGGCAGGTCAATGCATGCAACTGGATTTCGTTTTGTAGTCAGTCCGGACCCCCAGCCCATGGAACAGTACTTCCAATGTTCAGCTGGGTCTTCCCTGCTCAGCTAAACCTTTGTGTAAACATCCCATAGACACATACCAAGAGGCGTGTTTCCATGGCGATTCTAAGGCCCATTAATCTGCTGATGAAGACTTAACCATCCTATTCTCTGATAGTACCCTCCCCCCCGCCCCCATCCCGTTACCCTCTCTTGTCTTAAAGGCTTTATTGGAAACACTTTAGAATGAAAACTTCCAAAGACACCCAGGAGCTTAGAGAATAAAATGACGAACACGTTGTGAAGCCCATCATATAGATGCAAGATTACAAAGACTTTTTTATCCCTGCTCCATCTTCCTCTGTGTTGTGATTTTTGGTTCCTGTATAAATATATAAATATTTAATACCGAAGCTTCCACATCTCACAGTTGTTTTCTTCTACAAACTTCCATAGTTTTTTTTTTTTTTCCTTTTCTATTTTGTGGAGCTGGGGACCGAACCCAGGGCCTTGCGCTTGCTAGGCAAGCGCTCTACCACTGAGCTAAATTCCCAACCCCTCCATCGTTTTTTAGAATGAGTTTTCACCTGGACATGGTGGCACCGACCCTTAATCCCCAGCAAATGGATTTCTGTGAGCTCAAAGCCAGCCTAGAATCTTTTATAGCCAACGCTATAGTGAGACTGCCTGAAAGAAATAAAAAGAAACGAAAGCTTTCCTCTGTAGTGGCCATGTTGTTCAGGCGCTTTTAAAGATTAAGAATGAGGGGCTGAGGAGATGAGTAAGGACACTGGCTGGCCATTCTTGCCTAAGGTTTAATTCTTAGCATCCACAGGGTGACTTACAGCAGTCTCAACTCTAAATCCAAGGTCTCTCTTCTGATCCCTACTGGCCTCTGTGGGCACTGCATGCTTATGGTCCACATACACTCATGCAGGCAAACATTCATACCCACAGAACAAATGTAACTAAATCTTCTTTTTAAAGATTAGGAAAGGCTCCTCAACCACTTTACGTGCAGTCTCTGTTCAGATTTTCAGGATTGACTTAAAAACAACTTTTCGAAGTTTGTTTATTAAGGGGCCAAAGTAGGTCCACACATTGCATTTTTTTCTGACAAGGGTTGTTGATTGGCTGAAGGCAGGCATGTGAGACTGTGAAAGTTCGCACGAGGGCTGGGCTGTGGAAAGAGGGCTGGGCTGTGGAAATGGTAGGTATCTGGGGAGATCCTAAGGAAGGCACTCACCTGGTTGGCTCAGCTTTGGGACAGCAGAGTGGGGACAACTGGCCTCTGTGAGATGTGGAAACTTCGCGATAACTGATGGGCTCTCTCCCTTTTACAGAGTCACTGAGGTGATAACTGAGAGCAACAGAAGAGCTAATCGCTCCTCTTGTCTTGGTCCTTTGGCTAGTTCCTCCCAGATGGCCAGAACATCTGTGTAACCGCCCCCCCACACACACACACACTTGTTACAAATCTGCCTCTTTATCTTGTATCTTCTGGAGCTTGTGGGAGTTGGTCAATCTCCGTGTACCACTTACTGTGGCTTCCACACCAGCCGTTCAACAAAGCTCATAGAGTTTTGCTCTACTGGTTCAAAACACAGCAGAACACATACGTGTGTCTGCTTAGCAGCTTTTCCCATTGTTGTTACAAAATACCTGCAAAAGCTATTCAAGGAAGAAAGGGTGTAGCTTGGTTTACAGTTTCAGGGGCCATGATTCATTATGTTAGGGAGTTGTGGTGGCAGAGATCTGTCAGGAAGCAGACAAAGGTGAAAGAGGTCCTCAGCTCACGTTTCATTCAGTCTGGGGCCCCAGCCCACAGGACAGTGCTGTCCGAATTTGGGATGGGATGGGCCTCCCTTTTCTCAGCTAAACATTTCTGGAAACATCCTCACAGATGCACCCAGAGGTATGTTTTCCTGGTGATTCCAAGTCCATCTGAGTTGAGATCAAAGATCAACCATCACAGATGCGTTGGCTTCTTTTTCTGGGACCCGCCCTGAACCGGTTCTAAATGAACTAGTGAGAAGGCAAGCAGGTAACTTCGGCAGGCCAAGTTGCACCAGGACCACATTTCCTGTTTGCCCTGTGCTAACTTAGAGCTCTTGGGCCCGGACATGAACATTTCCTAATGGGTGCATTAAATTCACAATGAGAGAAGAGAAGCTCAAGGGTCTGGAGGATGCAGGCGTGAACTCTGGGCGAGGAAGGCGTGAACTCTGCACAGAGTAGAGTCCCCCTGGGGCTCCTGGTTTCTTTCTTAGGATCTGAGCTCCCGCCTGCCTCTTCTCACTTCTGGAAGCACTTTGTTTAGTTATCTTCATCACAAAGGTTTCTCCAACACGTGAGCTCAGCTTTTACTTACCTGAACACTTATTTCTCTCTCAGCTTTGAAGGGTGTTCTTGTTGGATATAGACTTCTGGGCTGATATGTTTTTTAGTTTTGTTTTATTTTGTCTAGAGTGTCTGCCCTTGTCTTCCCAACACCCCCGTGTGTCTGGTGGGAACTTAGCTGCCATTCCCGTTACTGGTCTCCACAGAGCCGTGACCTTTCGCTCTGGTTGGGTTCACAGTTTTCAAAAGTTAAAGTCTGAGGTGCTCAGGTGTGAGCTTCCTCAGCTGGAGCCTGGCAGAGCTGCCTGGGTCCAGGGGTTCTTCATGTGTCGACCAAGTCTCGGGAGCTTCTAATGCTTTTGCCCTGTGTCTTTCTGCCCCGCCCCCTTTACTACAGGAAGTCTAACCCTAATTATGCTGCACACTTTTATGTTTTCCCACAGGTTTCTGACATTCTGCTTATTGCATTTTGGGGTGATTTTTCTCTTTCCTCTGATTGCATAATTTCTTTTTTTTTTATTGATCTTTTGCACACCCGCATTTCGTTTCATATGTGATGATCACTTTGCTTATAACATCTGCCCCACTTTCCTTCTCTTCTTTCTCCTCCCTTCCTCAGCTGATTCTCTCTCTGCTTTTTTTTTTTTTTTTTTTTGGTTCTTTTTTTCGGAGCTGGGGACCGAACCCAGGGCCTTGCGCTTCCTAGGTAAGCGCTCTACCACTGAGCTAAATCCCCAGCCCCCTCTCTCTGCTTTTATGTCACCTAAATTCATAATATTTGGTATCTTTGAGCAGGCATATTTTTTTCTTTTTTCTTTTTATCGGAGCTGGGGACCGAACCCAGGGCCTTGCACTTGCTAGGCAAGCGCTCTACCGCTGAGCTAAGTCCCCAGCCCCAAGCAGGCATATTTAAATCCAGATTCCTCGTTTGAGAGGAAACAGGGTATTTGTCTTCGTGAGCCTGGCTCATGGCTAAATATGGTGATCTTCACTCTCCTCCTTTCTCAGCCAAGAGCGCCGTTTCTGTCTTCTGTTTTCGTACGTCTGAGCGAAAACTCCAGAGTTCTGTAGTTCACGTTTTTTATCCTTCTGATTGGATAACCTCTATATTTCTGTTTCCAACTTTACGGATTCTTTTTTTTTTTTTTTTTTTTTTGAAACCTACAGCCTGCTGTTAGTGTCATATTGCAAACTCTTCATCTCAGACATTAAATTTTCATTCTACAACTCCTTTAGAATACGATTTTTTTTAAAAAAAAAAACTTTTTTTCTGTCAAAATTTTCTTTTTGTGGCTCATTAAAACCACCTTTTCTTTAACTCTTTGAACACATTCACAATGACTTTAACGTCCTGGCCCATTAATTTTAGCATCTACAAGTTGTTTCCACTGAGACCGTGTCATTTTACAGATAGCGGTTTCCTGTTTCTTGACATATTTAGCGGGTTTTTCCCCCTGAAGGCTGGGAATTGCTGTTGGGATGGCATTAGAAGCCTGGATTGTGCTATTAACCCATTAGAAGCATTGACACCTCTCCTTCCCCAAACTGGTTTAGGTCAGTGTTTTCATCAAAGGAACAGAAACCAAACGAGATCAGAGCGGATCTGGGGAGACAGCTCAGACGCATCCAACAGGTGTTTTAGTTTGGTTTCTGCTGCTGGGTTCCAACACCAGGACCAAAAGCAACTTGGGAGAACACAGGGTTTATTTGGTTTACAAGTCATGGTCCATGGACAGAAGCTAAGGCAGGAACTCGATGCAGCATCTGGAATAGAGACCACAGAGGAATGCTGCTTACTGGCTCTCTCTGGGACTCAGTCAGCTTTCTTACCCCGGGGTAGCACTGCCTGCAATGTGACGGTCCTCCCACATCCATCATTAATCAAGCCCACAGGCCAACTTCACAGAGTTGATTCCCTAAGGTTCCTTCTTCCCAGACCCTAATGTGTGTTAAGATGACAAAAACTAACCGGACAACGGACACACATAAAGACCTGAATTCAGATTTCTAGGATCAGATAAAAAGCCAGGCCTGGCTACTTGCACAGTAACTCCCAAGCCTGTGGGGAGCAGAAGAGACAGAAGGCTTCTGGGAGTGCTGGCTACCAGCCTAACTGAAGTATATCAGTACCTGCAGATCAGATTCAGGGGGAGAACCTGTCTCATGGGAATAAGGCAGAGAGTGAGAGGAGAACCAACATTCTCTTCTGGCCTCCACGGGAGCTCATGGGTGTCCACGCATGGCCACACTACACACACATGCACACGCTATGCACATGTACACTGCACACATGTACACAGACAGATACACACACACACACACACACACACACACACACACACAGGCTGGCAAACCAACCAAATCACCATGAGGAAGCCTCTGTTTCGGATTGAACTGCTTCCTTCTAAAATGATTTGTTAAGTCTTAACCTCCTGCTTCAGAGTGTGACCCTTACGGGGGGCGATTAAGTTAAAACAAGGTCCTTAGGGTGGGCCCAACTGATTTCTTGATAGAAGCAGGAGACGCACACAAGGGAGACACACACGAGGAGAATGACACATGAGGGTGTTCTGCTGCATCCCAGGAAATGTCCAAGACGTCCAGAGAGCGCGGGAGCCGGAAGAGAGCGGGACACACTCCATACGTAGCACACACAGTGACACAAGGCAAATGCTATACAGCTAGCTACTGCCTAGGATGTACTGACTCGGAGAGAGATCTGCACATGTTCAGCCCAACACCTTGCACTGCGAACGGCTCTCACACCCCTGGGTCTGTCTAGATACAGAGGGATGAGCTGTATCTCCTTGCCCCTTCCGGGCCAGCTCACAGCTTCAACACCTGCCCCTTCCCATCCCCACTTTGAGGAAAAACACCATTTCCAACTGTGAGTGCCGCTTCCTGCGTCTCCTCATACATTTGACTTGTTTTGGCACCCGTCCTTGCTTTTCCGTCTCCTGTCAAAATATTTAGTGTTTCTCTGTCAAAACCTCATCCACTTTTAGCTACCACCCTGTGTCTTTCACAGGCAGGCTTGTTTTTTTCTGCAAGCTTGTTTTCGCTCCCTGTCTACACTCCCTCTCACCTCAGCTCACTCAGGCACTGTAATCTGGCTTCTGTTCTCTGGCTTCAGGGATGTGCATCTGCCGTCTTTGGTCTTGATTACTTCTGTCCTTGTGCTTTCCTTAGACCTATTTTAGTAACATCTTCATTGGATGCTTAACTCATCTGTTAATGCTGTTTCCTGTTTACTAAGTATTTAAGGCTGTGAATTTTCCTCTCTTTAATTCAAGCTGAACTCCCCCCTCCCCCTTTGTTTCCTCATCTATCCGAGTGTTCGGGTGAAAATTATAGCAATTGGGGGTAGCAGCTTCCCTTGTTTTCTTATTTTTGACATCGATATTACTCTGTGGCACTTTGGTGTGAGGAAATACTGTATCGTTTTTAATTGGGGGGGGGGGGTTTGGAATTCGTCTGTGGTTTTCTGTATAGTCATGGCTGTCCAATTGGTAGCTTGAAGAGAAAGGATATTTTCCACCTCTAGATTATAAAGCTCTCTGTGTTAATTTGTTAAATTTGTATCAAGTACATGATATTTAATGTGCATGCATGTGTGTGTGTGTGTGTGTGAGAGAGAGAGAGAGAGAGAGAGAGAGAGAGAGAGAGAGAGAGAATCCATGCATGCAGAGGTCTGTACAGAGCACTGAGACTCTTCCTATCCTTCTGTCCTCCTTACTGCCTTGAGACAGTCTCCTTATTTAAACTGTACCTTGCCTTTTTGGTCAGGCTGGCTAGCCAGTGAGTTCTCAAAACCTGCTGGTTCTAGTCTGCCAGTGCTGGAGGTGCAGGCATGAGTAGGCATGCCTGGATTTTATGTGAGCGTCAGAGATGAGCTCAGGTCCACATGCTTACGGAACATGGGTTCTTACCTGAGACATCCCCTTCCAGGTTTTTGTATCCCCAGTAATTTAGGGAAGCACGGTCAGAGGAAACCTCTACTTTCCCCCTGGATCGAGTACGTAGCGCCAGAGCAAAAGAGATATTTTTTGTGATTGTTTAATAGCCTAGCACACCATGAGGAAGGGATGGGAGAATCACTCTTCTTGTGCTTGAGTAAGTGTATCAGTCTGGTGCTGACCTAACAAAAGGCGCCACTCAGGCATCCTTACTAAGAACATTTTGTTCTCTCATAGTCTGGAGGCTCCAAGTCCAGGATCAGAGTCTTGGTTACCTGGGTTTCTCCCGTGCCATCTCACCTTGGCTTGTGGGTGGCAGTCATGTGGGTGGATATTTTGGCCTCCTCTCTCAGTCCCTGTCTGCTCCCTCTCCTCTCCCCACCTCTGTATGTATATGTCTCAGGGGTCTCTCTCCCATTCTTACAATGATGCCAGTCCTATTAAGTTAGGGTCCTATCCTTAGGACTAAAGGCTCTGTCTCTAAATACTCACATATGTGGTCTGATCTTCAGTAGATAAAAAATTCGGGAGCAATGGGGAATGGGAATAGGAAACAGGAGAAGAGAAGGGTGGTGCCTTCCCTCATTTCTAGCACCAGATAAGTGTCTCACCACGGTGGTAGTGGGGACTCTAAATCAGATCTTACATCTCCAATTGTTTAAATGGGCTCTTGAAGAACAAATTCAGTTCAGCCACATGACAAATATTCCTTTCACAGCATCTGTTTCCAGCCCAGAGCTCTCTGTGAGTCCTATACCTGAATCAGATTTCTATTAGGGTTCTTCAGTCTCAGGCTGAGCATGGTCCGAACAAAACTCATCACTTCTCCTCCTCTCGCCGCTCCCCACCCTGTAAGGACACCTATTCTGCCTGTGTCCCCAGTACTATCAGCATCAATCACTGGTCTGGGACAGAAACCAACGGGTTGTGTAGGGAGGTGTGGTTCAGTAAGTACTAAATATTAATACCTAACGTGGGCTTAGCAGAATGCTTACTTAGTAAGTACAAGGCCTGGGTTCAGCCCCCAGCATCACAGAAATATCAAGAGTGGTGGCGCACATCTGTACTCGCAGACGGAGTCATCCTAAGCTATGGAGCAGTTTGAAGCCAGTCTAAGATACATGAGACCTCATCTCAAAAGTAAAAACAAACACCCAATCAAGGCGTGTTCATCTTCTCACTGGTACCCTTGGCTGTTCACAGTGGGGTTATTAGACACCAGGCAAGCTACTTAAATGACTCAAAGACTGTCTACAGAAGAACAATAAGGAGAGAGGAGGAGACTGGGGCTCTGACCTATAAGCCAAAGCCACCGAAAACCCTGGGGGCGCAGAGGAGGGAAGTACAGGGATCTATTGGAGGTGACTAGACAGGAGAGGTGACAGAGGCAAGTAGCTACAGAACGGAGGGTTCAGGAAAATCCCTTCACTGACTGCTTTGTCCTTCACTCAAGTGTTTAGGGGTGGGACTTGGGTGTGGCTGGGATGTGGCTGGATTCCTGAGAGCAGTTTGATCAGGGCAGGTCCCGAGGATCAGGCAGTCCTTCTGGGAAGGACTTTCCATGGCTCTTAGGGAGGCCATAGCACCTAGTGGCTCACACAGCATCTGATAATCTTGCAGGCGAGTTTTGAATTCACAGTAGGTATCTACCCGGATGCCATGCTTGGCTAGAATCCCTTGGGTGGCAGATTTCTTCATTTCTTCCTGAAATACTGTTTGTTAAAAGAAGTGTGGGTTTTTTGTTTGTTGTTTGTTTGTTTGTTTGTTTTGCCCAGGTAAGGTTTGGGGGATAGTGGAGGACCATGCGATTTTCTTTTTTTTTTTTTTTTTTTTTGGTTCTTTTTTTCGGAGCTGGGAACCGAACCCAGGGCCTTGCGCTTCCTAGGTAAGCGCTCTACCACTGAGCTAAATCCCCAGCCCCATGACCATGCCATTTTCAAATTAGATCTTCATTCCCTTCAACCAGCACAGACTGGAGTGTGGGGCTGGGAAAGTGTGATGGTTGGTTTTAATGGTCAAATCAACACAATCTAGAATCACCTGAGAGAAAGACCTCTGCGAACATCCATGAGGGACAGTCTTAATTATGTCACCGGTATGGGAAGACCAGTCCACTGTGTGCTACCGTTCAACCGGCTGGGGATTCAGGAGTGTGTTGGCAAAGCCAGGCTGAAAACTAGTTAGTGTGCATGCGCTCATCCATTGACAGCTGGTCTTGACTATGGGTGTGACGTGACTAGCTGCTCCAAGTTCCCGCCAGCCTGACTCCCCTGCAGGGACAAACTGGGACATGACACTGTCAACAAAAATGAATCCTTTCCCCCTTAAGCTGCTTTTTTTGGGCATTTCCTTACAATAACAGGAAATGATTCTAGGGAGTTACTGGCAGGAACTAGTCACCTTCAGAGTGTAGATCCTCCCTGAAGGAAGACAGTCACCGTCCCTGACATATGTGGTGGGAGACCCTGAACACCTCTAAGTTTCTAAGTTTCTGGTCCCGAGCTGGCTTCTCTGCTCCTCATCCCCAGCAGAAGAAGCTACATGGCATCAGGAAGTGTAGGCTCCTTCCAAACGTAGTGTGTCCTTAATGGTCTTTACCGTTCTGCCTGGTTGTCCCCATGACTAGTGAGAATGTCATAGTGAGTGGCTTTCCCTAGATTTGTCCCTAGAGGAGAAATGGTTAGAGCATTAAAATCAAATAGTGGGCATGCCCTAGTCAGCTGAAATTGCCAACTTGGATGGGGAGTTGCTGATCGGATGAACCTGTGGGCATATCTGTGAGAGACTTTTGATTATTAATTGATGTAGGAGGGCCTGGTTCACAGTGAGAAGCATCATCCCTAAGCATTTGGCCCTGGGCTGTATAAGGACGGTGGCTAATCATGAGCTAGACAGCAAGTCAGAGAGTGAACCAGCAAGTGGCGGTCATCTGTTGTTCCTGCCTTGTCTTCCCACGGTGATGGACTGTGACCTGGGAGGGTAAGCTAAAGTAAATTCTTCCCTCCCCTAAATTGCTTTTGGCTGGAGTGTTTTTATCACGGCAACGGAACAGAAATGACAGGTGTCTTTCCACAGTTCCCAGAAGAAGAAGAAGACCCAATATACTTCCCCAATTAAAAATTTCCCACAATCGAATTTTCTAATATCTGTGATGCCTGCATCAATTCAGTTGTTACTATAACCACCACCACCCCCGAGACGAGACAAATGAACAGGATGCAGATAGCAGCTAGTGGCATGCCAAGTTTAATAGCCCACTCTCCTCCCCGGATCTGTGGGCACCCGGCTCTGATCCTGATACACGTGTACATCTGAGCAGCGCAGAGGCATGCTTCCTGCTTGCAAACCTATTCATAATTTGTTTATTAGAACTACAGAGACAAGTAGTTCCTCGTGTGTTCCAAAAAGGCCCAAGACTTCCAGGAGCTCTGCCATCTGAAGGCGTTTAAGAAGCAGTTAATTGCACAGGCATCAGATGGCAAAAGCCTGCAGGTAGGCAGATGGGTTCAGGCAAGAGAATCGCTGCCCCACTGAACAATAGGTTAGAGGCTGGGCCAGAGGCAGGATTATAACAAGACCCCTGGGTCCAGGCGGTCTTTTCTCCTCATGCCCTTTTTATCTTGCAAGTCTCTTACTGGGGTCCAAATGCTACCGCAGTTTTATGTCAATTCTGATCGCTGAAAGTGCGGTTTGAGCAGGTCCCACACTTTCCATCTGGGCCTCACTCTGTCAAGGAAGGTTCTGGAAATGCAGCTGATACTTAATGCCTGTTCATTGATTGGCTTTTGGAGCGTTAGATGATCTCCAAGGGCCTGCTTGGTAGTGAAGAATGAAGAGAGGAGAGAGCCAGTGACCTCATGAGAGCAGGCCTGTTCTTCCCTCCCAGGTAACCATTTCCACACACTTTTCCTGCCCCCCCAGCATCCACACTGAGACCCTAGGGCCGTGAGTCCAGATGAAACCCCTCACTCCAGAGTTTATATTTCCAAGTTGTTCACTCTCTGCTGCCAACTCCAGCCAGTCTCGAGCTAGGTTAGAAGGTGTCTTAGTTAGGGTTTTACTGCTCTGAACAGACACCATGACCAAGACTACTCTTATAAGGACAACATCTCATTGGGGCTGGCTTACAGGTTCAGAGGTTCAGTCCATTACCATCGAGGCGGGAACATGGCAGCATCCAGGCAGGCATGGTGCAGGAGGAGCTGGGAGTTCTATATCTACATCTTCATCCAAAGGCTGCAAGGGAAGACTGGCTTCCAAGAAGCTAGGACAAGGGTCTTAAGTCCACACCCACAGTAACACACCCACTCCAACAAGGCTGTACCTTCTAACAGTGCCACTCCCTGGGTCAAGCGTATGCAAACCACCACACATGGGCTAGAGTCTTTGAAGACATGTGCTCCTCCAAGCCTGGCATTGGTTCTGAGAGTTTAAAATGGTTGTAGTTTGAATAGAAAGTGTTCTTGTGTTTGAATGTTTGCTCTCCAGTGCTCCTCCAGTTCAGGGAGGTGGCTGTCCCTTTGGGAGGCAGGACCTATGTAGAGGCAGTAGGTTATCGGGTCACTCCTGGCCTTGCTTCCATGTATTTTCTACTTGGTCTGAGGAGATATAATGTGAACAAAGCATCCTCGCTCTCTTGCAGCCTCAGCCACAGCTGCTCCCGTTCTGGTTCCCTCCTTTCCTCCATGATGGGCCATATGCTCTGGTACCCTCTCCTCCAGGATGGGCTGTATGCACTTACCCATGAGATCAAAGAAATCCTCCTCAGGGATTGGGCGAGGAGAAAAGTAATTAACACAGAAGCAGAAGTGTAAAGGGATTCTGCGGTCAACATCAGCTATCATTCATTCATTTACGCATTCACTCGTTCGTTCAGCTCCTCTGTGGCTGTGGGCTTTCCAGGAAGTCTCCGTCACTGTCTATGGAGATAAGACGGTCTTGAAGCTGAGAACACAGCTGAGGAACGCGTCTGGCGTTTGGTCTCCAGGGATGAAATGGGCGTATTCACGGGAACAGGGAAAGGTTTAGGTTGTTCTTCCAGGATGCATAGCTCACATCCAAGGGTTTAACAGGAGCATTGTGTAGAACTATCCAGGAAGATGAGGACTAGGAAAGAAGGGAAAAAGAGGGGCAGAGAGGAAGAGAGGGTGGAATGAGCCTACCTCCTAAGAAAAGGGACAGAAATAGCTGGCTAGAGACAAAACTGGAGCCATAAAGGAACTGTGACACAGTCCGGGCCAGAGCAGACACGACAGGGTGACAACCCGCTCATCAGGAGCGAGTTTTCAGCTCTGATTGGTAAGCATCCCTGTTATCTCAACAGCAAACTCCAGAACCTTCACCCCAAACCTGAGGAATCTCTGCAGGCCTCACAAGGTAACCTTTGCCTATTAAGATCTGCAAAACACAGAGAAGCCCTTCTCTGGGGTTGGGACTGGGGGATGGAATCACTGGTCATACACAGATGGTGGGTGGAATAGAATCTTTCGACCTCGTAGAATTTCAGAGAGTGAGGAAGAGCCACCATGGTGCCTCCATTCCCCAGAAATATCCCTTAGAGTTGATCTCAGATCCCGATAGCTTTACAACCTGCAAACTTAAAAATAAATACAGAACTGAGAAGCTTGTCTAAGAACCAGTTTTCTTTATATATCCACCCAAGTGATATACCAAGAAGGCTGTCAGTAAGACGTTAATATTCACGACCACGTGGTTGCTGGGTAGGGCTGTGGCAGGGGACGCTTAATGGTCAAGGATTAGAAGACCATATGGCCTCAGCAAATCTATGGGTTCGTAAGGCAGCCCTGCTGAGTTCAGGTAGAGTCTCTGTTTCTCCTTGTACTTGCTTGGGTTCTTTGAAGCCATGAGTTAGGCAGAGGACAAATGGCCTGAGTGTCAGGCATCCTCTGTAGAGAGAATACATAAATAAAACAAACACAACACAGGGCCAGTGGTCCCTAGACTTGGCCAGTAACTGGCCTCATGGTCATATCTCCATTTGGTTTTGCTTTCTTCATTTGTAAGATGTGTGACAGAGAACCTGGCAGTTTATGAGAGGGAGAGAGTGGAGAATGACAGGGAACATATGTTTGTCCCATGAGCTGAGCATCACCCAGTAGGATGCGCCTTCCCTTCCAGAAAGAGTGTCACAGCCAGGTACCCCGGTATTACAAATGACCTGACAGAAACTAGGATGTTCTAAGTGATGCTTGTGTGCCTCGCTTTGGCTATCAGACTCTTGGAACAATGGACCCCTGAGAAGTTGATTTCCCATCTCTCTCTCTCTCTCTCTCTCTCTCTCTCTCTCTCTCTCTCTCTCTCTCTCTCTCTCTCTCTCTCTCTCTCCATTAACCTGCTTTATCCAGAGCCCTCACAGCAAATGCTTTCCACGTCATTATATGAGATTGCCAGGTAAATAAAGATCTTTATTTCAAACAAGGAAATTTACAATATACTCCACTACCAGCTTGGGATGGAGGAAAAAGTTGGACCAGAGACCTGAAACTACATTTCCCCATAAGTTTGAGGGCTTTACAGGTTTCTATGGACTGAAGAGGGGTGAGCTCCCACCACCTCCTTTTAAATGTAATTTGGGATTTGCACAGTGCTTTTAATGATCCTGGGGGGTTGTGTCTAGAATCCTACAAATTCTAGGCAGATGCTGTATCACTAGAGCATGGCCCCAGCCCTCTCCTCTTCTACTCTTGCCTCTGGGATAGCCTTTCACTAAGTTGCCCAGACTGACCTTGAATTCCTTCCTTCACCCAGAAGGGCCTTGGGCTCATGATTCTCCTGCCTCAGCCTCCTGAGTAGCTGGCATTGTGGGCCCGTATCACCAGGCTCGGCTGGCATCTGCACAGTTTCTGGGCTCATGCACTGTGCCCTCCGTTGTTACCCCTCTGAGGCTGAAGTCTTGCCTAATGAAGTGGCAAGCTTCAGCACAGGGCAGTGTGGGGGTTCACCTTCCGTTTTCTCCTGGCTCTGTGATCTCTGGTGTGACATCAATATCTCAGAAGCTTACTTTCCTCTTCCTGAAGTTGGAAACCACAGCTGTGCTGGCTGGTCTTGTCAGCTTGACACAAGCTAGAGTCATCTGAGGGAGCCTCAATGGAGAAGTTGCCTCCATACAATCAAGCTGCAGACCAGCTGGTGGGGCATTTTTTTGTTAATTGGTAATATGGGAAGGTCAATTCACTAAGGATAATGCCACCCCTGCACTGGCGATCCTGGGTGTTGTGTTGGAATCTCGGCTCGTGTCCAGACAGACCCCATCAGGCCAGTACAGTTCTACATGAGAGAAGTTCATTTCGAGGTGGTGGTGGTGGTGGTGGTGGTGGTGGTGGTGGTGGTGGTGGTGGTAGTGGTGGTGTGGAGGAGGAGGAAAGGACAAAGGGAGAAACAAAGCCAAAGGGAGAAAAGAGAGAGAGAGAAGGGGGGAAGGTCAGGAAGTGTCTGCCATATATTTAGGCTGTGACATAACCACTCGCAGGTAGAGGTGGGAAGTGGACTCTGGGGACGTATGGTGATTGCCATGGCAACAGATGCGTGGGTCCCTGTGGCCTACAGGTGATGTCACCGTCATTGCTGGATTCAGAGGTGACCTGCAACCGTAAAGCCAGTTCCCAACTGTAAGGCTAATTCTTGTTGCCAACATATCTCCCTTTTTCTTGTCATAAAGACAAGAAAAAAGCGGGGAGAGAGAAGCCGATGGTGAAAGGGGAATAGAGATGTTGTATCTCTTAAACTGCTTCCTGCTGTCTAGGGGTGTCATCAATTTTGGGGTGTAGCTGACTTTCACCATGGGGTCTACTTGGTAAACGTTTACATCAGTCTCTTCCATGGATGGCGGCTCCTCAGTGACAGCGGCTGGTAATTCTGTAACAGGAACTGATTAATAGTTTGGTTAGAAATCTTTTGTATCTGTCATTGAAGGAATGTAGAAACAAGATTAATGAGGCAGGGAGCGAATAGTAACGCCAGGAAGTCGACTAGAAAGGTGCTATGAAAGGGAGTATCCACTTTCGTACAGGGTTTTCCAAAATCCAGGAGTCAGAGGCCTCATGTTCCTTGAAATTCTGCATGTCTGAGTGTAGCTCCTGGATTTTATTTCTCACTATCCCGAATTGGTTGACATAGAAGCAGCATTCTTCTTGGAGGAACAGGCAAAGACCACCTTCTTTAGCTGTCAGACATCCAGCCCCTGTGTCTCAAGTTGTTGATAGAAAATGTGATTTGTCCATGACCCTAGCATGTGTATCCAGCAAAACCAATATGGGCAGCCCCCATATTTGTCTGGCCATTTTTTTTTACAATCATCTTTTGTCTGATAGAGTCCAGTAATTGGATGACAACAGGAGAATGATGTTTAGCAGCAGAGGGATTCTGGATGTCCCAGACTCGGGGGTGGGGTGGAGTACTCTACCTGAGAAGCTGGTTGCGGGGACAAAGGAAATAGAGGCTCCCAACTTTGCTGGAAGATCCCTTCCCAATAAGGGGACAGGACATGCTGGCACTACCAAAAAGGAATGGGTGAGAGGTGCACCCCTAAAAATGCAACGAAGTGGTGGGGTCTGGTGAGGAAGGTAAGGTTGTCCTCCTATCCCAACAATAGGAAAAGAAGAGGGAGAAGTGGTCCCCAAAACTCTGCCAGGACTGAATAAGTGGCCCCAGTGTCCAAGAAGAAGGAGATGGGCCACCCACATACCATGATGACTACCTGGGGCTCCCTGCTAGTGATGGCAGTGGTTGGGGCAGGGGGAGCTTGGGCCTCTTTTGTCATCAGCAGAAGCCTAGGAAATTGGCTGGAAGGTTATCTAGGAATGATGTCCCTCTATCCTGCACAACATGAGGGCCATGTCTGTCCTGCTGCCACCTAGGCCATGAACCCTTTGGCTTGAAGAAGTTAGGGCAAGCCCTCGCCCAATGACCTTGTTGACCATATTTGTAGCAGGAGCCTGGTGGTCTCTTCGCCTTAGAAGACCAGGAGTCTGGGGCAGTAGCTGGGGCTGGTCAGACAGCCTTTGTCAGCATATGGTATTTTTGTCTGCAGGGCTTTTCATCTCTCTTCATGGTATACCTTGAAGGCCAGGGCTAAAACTTCTGCCTATGGACTTAGGAGCCCCTTTTCCAGCTTTCTAAGTTTGGCTTTCATGTTGAGATATCTCTGGTGAGAAGGAGAAAGTGAGGTGGTGGTTTGGGTTTTCAGAGGCATGGAAATGGGTCTGTGGTGGAAAGGAAGCAGTTCCTTAGCTGGATGGAGGGTTGTAGCGTCACCTGGTGGAGGTTTCATGGCTAAGAGAAGTTGGGTTGGGGAACAAGAGGAGTACAGGGAGGGGTTGGAGTGAAGATAGGTAAACGCTTGGGCATAGGGAACCTCTTTCTATTTACCAGACCCCTGACAGTATGTATGAAGATCCCATAAGACAATTGGATCTAGTATGCCATGAAGTGGCCATTTGGAGCTGTTGTCTAGTGGGCACTGAATCCAGACCTTATTGTAGAGGTGAATTGGTTTTGATGCCTTCAAGTCGGGTGTTAACTTCAGAGAGTTGAGATTTTCCAGGAGGCATCCCACTGGGGAGCCTGGAGGTACATTCGGAGACAGTGAAGCACCCAATGGGGAGTTACTGTATTATTTGAACCGGCGTCCTGAGAATAATTCGATAATGAAATTTCAGCCAGGCTAGATGTTCAAGTCATCACCTGGACCCTCTAGAGGCTACAGTGAACCCCGTACTCATAAGAAAGCGTCTCTACTTAAGCCTAGGTATTTCTGAACGGACTGCAAGAGCCCGGAGGTGGGGTGCGAAAACCACTTTTGAGAGTGTAGTCATCCAAGGGTCGAAGTCCTATCTTGTACATCAGCTAGGAAGGCTGGTCATAAAGACTGTGGCCATAAAACGCCAACCCCTTAGCCCATATGGACTGGTCAGTCCCTTTTAGGGAAATCGGGGCCCTCCCCACCAACTGGAGGAAAATCCTTGGCAATCTGCTGATGTTTGTGAGAGAATTTTAGCAGTCTGGTAGCAGGAAACGTGAAACTATGGTTGGTGTGGGCCTGTCCGAATGAGAAAGCCCCATGGCAGAAGCTAGCCCACGGGGTGGACTGCAGCTGCAGCAGTTCATGTGGTGGAAGTCTGAGTTCCACAGGGGCCCGGGTGGCAGTGGTCTGCAGCTGCGGTGGCAGAAATCCACATGGCCAAGTCAGTGACAGCGGTAGCAGCAGTGGCAGCACTGCTGTGGCTCAAGGCCCGAGAGCAGCTGAGCAGCCCCTTAGTGGTGGCTGGGGCCCCACAGCCAGTGGGTGCAGGAGCAGTAGTGACGTCTGTGGTCCAAATCAGTGCCGCGAGGTGGGTGTGTTGGTGGAGGGAGAGCGGCTGTCAGAACCCAGAGGGTACAGCAGCCACGATTGCAGGCTGCGGTTGCAGCAGTCTGCAGGGCAATGTGGAGGTCGGTCACATTCTCCGCACACAGCTGGTTTGTATCCGGACAGACCACACCAGGCCAGTACAGTTCCACATGAGAGTGGTACATTGTGGGGGATGGGTGTGGAAAGGTCAATGGGGACAATGGAGACGAAGTGGGAAAAGAGAGAGAAGAAGGGGCGAAGGTCAGGAAGGGTCTTACCACTTGCAGGTAAGGATGGGAAGTGAGCCAGGTGGACGCTGCGAATATATGGCGATTGCCATGGCAACAGATGTTCGGATCCATGTGGCCTATGGGTGATGTCACCGTCATCGCTGGATTCAGAGGCGATCTGCAACCATAAAGCCAGTTCCTGATTGCAAAGCCGGTTCTTGATGCCAATACTGGGTGCTATAGGAAGGTAGGCTGAGGAAGCCATGGGTAGAAAGTCCGGTAAGTTGCACCCCTCCGTGGATCAGGTTCCTGCCTGACTTCCTCCAATGGTAACTATGATGTGGAAGCATAAACAAAATAAACCCTTTCCTCTCTCAAGCTCTCTCCTCCTCCTCCTCCTCCTCCTCCTCCTCCTCCTCCTCCTCCTCCTCCTCCTCCTCTTTCTCCTCCTCTTCCTCTTCTTCTTCCTCTCTCTCTCTCTCTCTCTCTCTCTCCCCCCCCCTTTCTCTTCTCTTCCCCCTCACCTCTTCCTCCCTCCTCATGGCAATAAACCTGCCTTTTTATATTCAAAAATCAATCATCAATCAATCAATCAATCAACCCTTTCCTCCCCAAGTTGCTTTTGGTTGTGATGTTTTATCGTAGCAACGACAGCAGCCCTCCATGATATTATGATACCCCTATTGAAAATGAAGGATCCCTGAGCTGGGCACACAGAGAACAGGAACCTAATCCAGCAAGGCAGGTTCTTTTTGAAGAAATGGTGATCCATGACCCAAACCAGGCTAGCAAGCATGCATGGACACGATGGCCTTTGTCTTACTTGGCTGTTTCTCACTGGGTGAGCTTCAACCCCATACTAGGCTAATTTGGAAAGCAGGGCTGTAGAGGGAATACATGGGTTACACGGAGCTTGGGAAGTGAGGAAGCACACCCACAGCCATTAACCTGGTTTTGAGGAAAGACTGACTTCCCCACACCCCTAAGGACACATTGGTGGTAGACACATATACAATGTTATATATAAAGATAGGGCCCGTCTAACGTGTATATATGAGTAAGGAATTATGAAGAGAGCTAGCGTATCTGTTTTGTTTCTCACTGCTGTGGTAAAATGTTCAACAAGAAACAGTTTAAAGAAAGAAGGGTTTGTTCTGGCTTCTAGTTTGAAGAGATCCTCCTGTCATAGCCAGGGAAGGCAGCAAGGATGGAGGTCACACACAGTGGCCTTAGCAAGAGGCTGTCAGGTCACACTGTGTTACAGTCTAGAAGCAGAGCAAGAAGGAAGTAGGTCCATGTTTGTCTGTAAAACCCCAAGACAGACTCTCAAAGGAGACTCTACCTCTTAAAAGTCCCACAACTTTCAAAAACCACACTGCAGGAACCTTGCAAGGGCATTCCACCTTCAAACTACAGCAGCTAGGGAAGCCTGAGCCACCCCATTTCCCCATCGGGGAAAGAATTTTCTCAGGAAATGGCAGCGTTCTTATAAGCCAGAATTTGAGAGGCAGAGCAAAGGAAGGGAAGGGTCCCATGCTGGTGGGGAGTAGGGTGTGTGGTGGGTGTATACTAAGACCAAGCCAGAAGCTCTTCAGGAAAGAACTAAAGGTGCTTGGGGACAAAGCTGAGCTGCTATGGTCTATGTCGAATGTTTCCCAAATACCTGTGTATCTAAAGATTGTCCCCAGATGGGACCTTTCTTTGGTGGAGCCTTGTGGGAGGTCTTTAGATAACTGGGGAAAACCTAGAGTCTTGGAGAAGACCATGGGACCCTGAGTCCTTCTTTTTCTTTACTTCTTGGCTGCCGAGGTAAGCAGTTTGCCTCTGGGCCATTACTATCTCATGGTACGCCATTGCTATTATTACCTTCAATGGAGGCTCCTGGTCTTGAATGAGAACCCCTTTGTGGCTGCAACAGCTTTTTTCTTCTTGTTTGGAATTAATTGGTTCAGGCATTTTGTTGCAGTAACACATGAGCGCAGAGAGAGACAGTGTCTCAGAAGGCACTGCTAACACAGTGAGTACCTGGTGTAGCTGAAGAGGCCAGTGCTTCTATTCAGACAGATGAGTGTGGAAGCAGCAGTTGACAGGAATGGCTGGTGATGAGAAGTTAACTTATCCAGTAAGTATTCAGTCAGAGGGGAAGAATCTGTTCCTGTACCCCTAGATGACAACAACTTCAACTTCAACAACTTCTTCTTCTTCTTCTTCTTCTTCTTCTTCTTCTTCTTCTTCTTCTTCTTCTTCTTCTTCTTCTTCTTCTTCTTCTTCTTCTTCTTCTTCTTCTTCCTCCCCTTCCTCCTCCTCCCCCTCTTCCTCCCCTCATCCTCCTCCCCCTCTTCCTCCCCTCATCCTCATCTCCTCCCCTTCCTCCTCCTCCTCCCCTCTCCTTCCCCTCATCCTCATCTCCTCCCCTTCCTCCTCTTCCTCCCCCTTCCTCCTCCTCCTCCCCCTTCCTCCTCCTCCTCTTCCTCCCCATCCTCCTCCTCCTCTTTCTCTTCCTCCTCCTCTTTCTTCTCCTCCTCCTCTTCCCCTTCCTCCTCCTTTCTCTTTTTCCTCCTTCTCCCCCCCCCCATTTTGGTTTTTGAGACAGGGTTTTTCTGTGTAACAGGGCCCTTTCTGTCCTTGACTCACTTTGTACAGCAGGCTTGCCTTAAACTCACAGAGGTCTGTTTGCTTCTGCCTCCCCAGTGCTGGGATTAAAGGCATGCACCACCATATCCAGTTCATACTATTGAAAGGATAGATACTGCTAAAAACAGTCTTAAAAAAGTTCAGGGGTGGGGGACTTCCAGGCACATTGGTGCATACCTTTAATCCAGCACTCAGGAAGCAGAGGCAGGTGGATCTCTGATGTCCAAGGTCAGCCTGGTCTACAGAGTGAGTTACAGGGATTCAGATTTCAGAGCAGGGCAGGCAGGGAGGTAGCTGGGAGCACTGAGCTCCGGAGTCACCACAGTCCGTTGGTCAATATTTACTCAGCTTCTGACACCTGCCAGGCACAAGGACTGTGAGAATGAGTAGTAACTGTCACCACTGTCCTCTCTGGGCTGCCAGGGACTCCTAGTGGCCGTGCTGCAGAAGTACGAGGGCACGCATGGACACACCTAAGTTGAGGAGATAAGGGATGCTTCTCACAGAAGAAGTTTGAGTTAAGAGCAGGTACTGCTGTAGGCAAGCAGTTTGGTGGAAGTGGAGGTGGGTTCTGGGGTCCGAGGCAATGAAAGTGGAAGAAATGGTGTAGTGTAGGTGAGAACCACAGACAGGTTGAAGACATGTATGGGGACTGGATGAGAAAATGTCGCAGGGCTCTCGTACAGAGAGACCAGAGCTTGAGGCTTTCTGCCACGACGGCGCAGTGTTAGCTTGGGCCAGCACTGGTTTGTCAGACTCACATCTGAAGACTGATTTCCAAGAGCAGCAGGACATAACCCCCTATATCCGTCTTTATTTCCCTATACCGTAACATATGAAGGGACCCTAGCCAGCCCCAGCTTGGCAAACAAGGCTGTGGCAGGCTTTGCCCTCCCTTCACTTATTCCCTCAGCCTTGCTAAAAACTCTAGGATTCCATTCCTAAAGCTAGTCACCAAGGTCTGTTTTTTAATTTGGCCACTTCTCCCTCCTGAGGCTGACCACCAAAGTATTGAAGTCCAACAATCCAAAGCCGCCTTTTGACTGCCCTAATTAACCTGTCCAATCCAAATCAAACACCCCATCCTATCAGGACATTTCCCCTTTGTCTTTATAAACGGTCATTTGCCTATGAGCCACATCTGTGTCCTCTCTATCCAGAGGCAGTCCTTTGTCCTCTGGGTTAAGTACCCCTTCCCCCTCTCCCGTCTCCCCTGCCCTCTGTCTCCTGTCTTTGTCTCTTATTCCCTGCCCTCTGTCCCTCTGGGGCAAAGGGATCTCCTTTGTGCCGAGAACTTGGTCTTGGGGTGTTGCACCAAATGCTAGTCCCTCTGACATACATTTTGACTGTGCAATCTATGTTCCAGGGCCGTGGCAGAGACACTCATGTGCACGTGGATACTGATCATGTCACTTGACTTCCATTTGCTCTGGAGGGATTCTTGTCAAAGAAACAGGCGAGCACCAAACACAGCCGTGTGCCTGCTGTGGACGGCTCTGCCCTCATTCTAGTTGGGTGGGGAAGAGGTGGCGGATAAGACACTGATGCTTTTGTGTGAGAATCCACGAAAAAGAATAAGCAGAGGGGCACCACAGGGGATAACTGAGGCTGGGGGAGGCTGTGAACTGGGAATTGGTAGAAACACATCAGAACTTGAGCTCCCATAGGCAGACGGCATGAGTACAGGGTGTATATACCTGGTGCTGAGCCCAAAAGCCCGCCTCGCTCTGTAGCAGAACTCCTCAAAAGTAGAACAGGAATTGCTTCTGGAATCCAGATGTGCTGGCTCATGCCCGAGAGCCCACCATGGAGGAAGCTGAGGCAGAAGAATTTCCATGATTTTTTTTTTTTTTTGGTTCTTTTTTTTTGGAGCTGGGGACCGAACCCAGGGCCTTGCGCTTCCTAGGCAAGCGCTCTACCACTGAGCTAAATCCCCAACCCCGAGGAGTTGCCTTTTAACTCGTCAACCTTCCCTTCTTCCCCTCAGGTCACCCCCTTGAGTATCTGTCTCTAATTATGGATACTGGCCTGTAAGGTGTTTTTTTCTTCTGGTCATAACAAAATGCTGCTTGGACCTTGCCCTGTAGCCATGACAACCAGAGCAGTACAATACAGAGGTAGCCAGGTCTGTGGTGATGATCATGGCATCGCTGATACTCCCTAGGGAGGGCCAGAAGATGTTCTGAAAGATCCCCGAAAAGAGACCCTTTCTAAAGTCTCGGGAAATCGCGGACCCCAGACACAGAGAGACCATTTTGGATGTAATAAGCAAAGGTGAGGTTTATTACGGAGATCTATTACAGGGATCTCCGGGTCGACACATATCCTGCGCAGGAGACAGAGGTGTCGACCCCGAAGCTCAAAAGTCAGGGGTTTATATAGGGAAGGCTAGGGGGTTTGGCGAGGTTACACACAATTGGCTAATTTCTGGCGCGGCTATAAGTGATTGGCTCATTTAAACATGGCAGTGAGATTACAGCACAGCAGGAGAGTACGTATTGACTGGAGCGTACAGGATTTTAGGAGCTAGGGGTGTATCAGGGTTTGAAGGACATCTGGTTAAGGTGTGACTCTGAGTAAGCTGGGGGAGGTGCCCTTCTGCCAGATGGTTAGAGTCAGTCCTGATAGCTCGGACTGGTTCCTGCATTCCTTTTCTTTATCTTTATGGTCTTTTAGTCCTAGTGGCAGGGTGGGGCTGCCTGAACTTGCTTTTCACAGTGTTTAGCCCTGAGTCTGAATTTTGAAACTTATTCTTTTAACTTCATATTTTTAAACCTTAAATCTGTATAATTTTCCTTTCAGTTCCCCTTTATTTCAGCTCTTACTCTATCCCCTAACCCCAAGGGAAATTGGGGAATGCTAAAGAATATGGAAGTGAAAGGTTGATCAAAGGCAGGACTTCATGATGCAGCCTCCATGAAGTTAATATCCATGATAGGTTGGGACTTTTGTCATGACGAAGCTGTTTGGAGCCATCTACTCTCCTGTAAGTAACCCCCTACCTGTGCTCTGCAGGAAAGGCCAAAACAAAAACCAACCAAACAACCAAACAAAAAAACCAAACCAAAAAAACACTGGGCTCACCGAGCTGGATTTTGGTGAAATCCTACTTTGATCTTGCACTGGTGCCCTTCTGGGGTTCATGGACATGGATTTACATCTTTCCAGGAAATCTATTAAGACACAGTGCCCTTGGGAGGCTGAGTTTTGTGTTGCTCCTTCAGGATGGCTCTCAGAAGAGGGGGAACCAGATCTGTTTTCTTCGTTTTTTCTTTCTTTGGACACAAGGGGGCAGCAGAGCTCTGATCTTAGCAGGCTGCAGGGTCAAGGTGGCTAGGAAGATTCTTTTTCCCTCCCTCCGTTGCTAGACCACTGCCTGCTCTTTGCCTCTTGTCCTAGATCTCAAGTCCTGAATGGAATGATCAGGAAGAGGAGGGGTACAGGCAGCACGGAACATCCGACCTTCACTTGAGCGAGTGCAGTATGTAGTCTGCTGCCTCCCCAGCAGACGCTTGAGGTCCAGGAAACATAGTGGTGGTTGGTGATGGGAGGGTTCAGGCAAGGGGCCAGACAGTGTGATCAAGAGATTAAAGTCAAGAAACCATGTGGGCGCCGAGAGAGAGTTCCAGTTAAAAGAGGAAAGCCCTTAGTGTCGCAACCAAGAATAGACTCGTGCCCCACGAGCTGGCTGCGTGCCTCTTTGGCCAGTTTAAAGTGCTTTCCAAACAACTTGGTGCGTTTCCGTGCATGCTTTTGGAGAGCTGACTCTGCAGGCAAGGGTCAGCAGGGATGGGGAGTTGGGAAGGAGAGTTGGAGCCCAGGAAATGGACTTTAAAGGGGTCTTTTTTTCTTGTGTGGGTGGAGCTTCCATTTCCTTGGGCCCAAATAAGCGATTCTCTGGCAAATTGTGAACCGATGGAGAAACCGATGAAGAAGGCTAAACTGATGAGCGACGCCTGTACCTCATTCAAAAGAAACACAGTTTCAGAAGCAAAAACTACAAGCAAAAGAACCTGCTTACCTAGGGTCCATCAAAATTAGGTTCCTGATGAGGGAAAGCCACCATTTTGATGGAGTCAAACTGAGTAGGCAGACCGACAAAGGAAATGCTTGCAACAGTTAAAACCCAGTGGCCCAGCTAGCAGAGATAGAGATGTTTCTGGGTTGCAGCAACAACAAGATAAGCAACGACCAAAAGGACTGAGGGTGTGGCTGGGAAGTTTACAGAGCAGATTTCTTTTGGCAGAGAGAATTTAACTTTCACCAGTTTTCTTCACTAGTGAGGAGGGACTGGAGGGAGGGCGGAGTACAGCCAGACCAGCGCCCAACCTCCTTGTCCTAAGGGACCAGCGGATGATTTTGCTTGGGCCAGATTCTGCAACCTTCTGAACCAGCCCCATTTTCTCTCCTATGGCCCCAACTCTGGGATCCTAGCTGATCCAAGAGCCACCCGCACAAAAGAAGAAATCTGAGTGTCGAATGAATGGCGACAGGCTGCCTCCCAAGCCTCCACTCGCTCACTGGAGGGAACACAAAGAAAAGTACTTATTTTGTGAAGCCCTGATTTGTGGGGCTTGTCATGTTGTTTAGCTTAACTCACTGACATGCAGGTTCAACTGCAGCCAAACTTCTCAGAGAAAAGCAAGAAACATTAAAGTGTGTATAATGTTTAGAGGCTGATGCAGCAGCTGGTAGGGGTTTGATCCCTGTGCCCTGGACCGTCCACTGCCGGACCCTACTTGTCCCTGGGGGTTGGAGATGAGGCGGCATGGAACTAACAACAGAGGCTCTGGGAGCAGGTGATAAACGCTGCAGCAAGCCCATTTGAACACGGCTGCAAGCTCCTTAACACCCTACACCCATGCCCCATTGGTCCCAAGGAAACATCTCTTTCAAACAGCAGTTTTCAGCTGGCATCATCTGCGTCAGGAATCCGTGATCTCTCAGGCAGTCCTCAATTAGGTCCTCCTGCAAGAATTGCCTTTGTGACTGACTGCACACACACACACACACACACACACACACACACCTGCCCCTGGAGTTTATGCAGAGGTGGCCACCTCCATTCCTCCTACAGGGATATTGACTGGGGTGGTCTGACATGGTTGATCTGGTGGATATATTAGGGCTCAGCCTTTCCAGTGCCGTTAATCTATGTCACATAAATGTCTATTCATGTCTATGCAGAGGAGACATGGATGTCTGTAAAGCCTATAAGATGGCCAGTGGGTGAAGGAACTCACAGTCAAACATGATAGCCTGAGTTTGATTTCTGGGACCCACGGAGTAGAAGGAGAAATGATGTTTTCAAGTTGCCCTCTGACCTCCATACTAGACACACACACACACACACACACACACACACACACCACCACCACCACCACCACCACCACCACCACCACCACCACCACCATGAATGATGTAATAAAAAATTTGAATCTTTCTCTCTCTATATTAACATCTCAGAATGACTGCCTATCTGCATCAGAATGGAATTGGGATGGGAGAAAGAAAAAAAACCCAAATGGCTGAGATTCCCTCCATTCTGCAGTTTCTTAGTTCATTCGCCCTCTGGCAGGAGTTTTCGAGATAATCACAGGTATCCATCTCTGAGGCTTGGTTTTCTTTACAGAACCTGATTCCCAGCAACTTATTACGTCTAGCCTTATTTTTTAAGCTTGTGATCAGCTTTTAATATGGTTTCTGATTTAACGGGCATTTTTCATTTAATCATCTGACCTCATGTTTTTTTTTTTTTTCAGAAACAAAACAATAAAAGAAGTACAGCAACCTTGGTCCTGACATCTTCTACTCAGATTATAAAACTGTTTGCTTTTGACCCAGGCAGATACATAGAGGGAGAAAATGCTGAAATAGCATGGCGTCCGTCAGCGTTGATAGGAGCGGGACAGATGTTCCCCACAGGTATTTTACCACTGCAGTAATTAGCAGGAAGTAAGACAGAAAGCGTTGGAATGGGGACTAAGGCTGCTTGGTAGAATACGTGAAGCTCAGGGTTCCACCTGAGCACAGCATGAAGCCAGGTGCCTGTAATCCCAGCACCTAGGAGGCATGGACACGAAGAGGAGTTCAAAGTTCCAAGCCAGCTTGGGCTACACAAGACCATCTCAGAAGGAAGGAAGAAGAGAAGAAAGGGAAAAGTGTGTTTGTGTGTGTGTGTACATGTGCATGTGTATGTGTGTGTACGTGTGTATATGTATATAGTATGTGTGTACGTGTACATGTGCATATGTGTGTAATGTGTTCATGTTTATGTTTACATGTGTATGTGCATGTATTGTGTGTATGTGTAGATAGTATGTATGCATATGTATGTGTGCATGTGTGTATGTGTGTGTATATGTATATAGTATGTGTATGTGTCCATGTGTATTGCATGTAGTGTGTGCATGTGTATGTGTACATGTGTATATGTATGTAGTATGTGTGCATGTGCATGTGTACATGTGTATGTGTGCATGTGTGTATGTGTGTATATGTATATACTATATGTGTATGTGTACATGTTTATATGCATGTATGATATATGCATGTGTATGTGGACATGTGTATGTGTGCATGTGTGTATGTGTATATAGTATGTGTATACGTGTACATGTGTATATGTGTGTGGTATGGTGCATGTATATATGTACATGTGTATGTGTGCATGTGCGTATATGTGTGTATGCGTGTGTATGTGTACATGTGTGTGTATAGGAGAACAGCAGAAATATTTAGAGCAGAGAGAACTGAAAGATAGGGTGAGTAGTGTTAGCACGGGCAACAGCATCACTCTGGGAGGAAGAGGAGGGACGGGAGTAGGCAGAACATCCAAATAACTCAGAACTCTCTGGGAACTGAGGAAGCTCTGCCAGGCTGCTCTGGGCTTTGGCACTGCATCTGTCCAGCACTCATGGTTCCCACAGCATGGTGGCTGGTACCAGCCTCAGCCAAAAGCCCTGACCCCAACTGTCCTTTCTATAGGTCACAAGCCGTGTAATGAGGGTGGATCTGGAAACTGGCCTGCTTTAGCTCAGCTGTCTTTCCCAAGTAGTCTTCAGCCATCCCACTCCTAAGCCAAGCAGATGCCCACTAACAGCGCTCCTGTCCAGTCCCTCCTAGGCAGCCCTCTCAATGTTTACAGAAACCCACAGTGTGGATTCCAGAGCCAATTTAAAACTTCAAGATATGTGGTCATTGATCACATATTATGTAGCGTGAGCATGCGCAACGTCAGGGCTGTGTCTGATGGGGCACCTTCTTGTAGGCTACAAAAACATGGTTCCCTGCTGCCCTGCAAAGAAGGCTACTCTCACCAAATGTAGCCATCAAAATCTGAGTCGGAGCTCGAAGGGCCACATACACTTGATGACTTATCATTCTTACAATATTCATTATTAACAGCTAAGCGTATGAAAGGCTCCCAGATTGACAGCTCTCCTGATTGGCCCCAGATTGCTGCTTCTTCTATTCCAGGAGTTATTTAATCTGGCTCTAGTTTGGAATCCTGACACTGGTCTGTATATAGCATGAGTTTACACAGAGAACCAGAAGAAGTGTTTGTCGACACATCTCTGCAATATAAGTGAATAACCACTTCCATCATCCAGGCTCG
This sequence comes from Rattus norvegicus, assembly GCF_021556685.1. Taxonomy (NCBI): domain Eukaryota; kingdom Metazoa; phylum Chordata; class Mammalia; order Rodentia; family Muridae; genus Rattus; species Rattus norvegicus. The sequence goes on along the minus strand of NC_141541.1, from coordinate 56,664,912 downwards.
CAATTGCTGGGGTGTACCTGAGGTGTGGATCTTTTGGAAACAAGTGGGAACCATGGAATATCAAAAGAAAACTCAGTTTCCTGGGACTTGCATTTACACCAACACCTTCTAGGGCTTCTAGTCTGGGGCTTCTTGGTTCTATCTGTTTTCCTCCCCTCCATTCTGGATGTATTTAAAGATTTGTTTGTTTTACTTTTATTTATTTATTTGTGTGTGTGTGTGTGTGTGTGTGTGTGTGTGTGTGTGTGCTGGTGCCCACAAGAAAGACCAGAAGAGGGTGCCAGATACCCTAGAACTGGAGTTACAGGTGATTGTGAACTGCCCAGGATGGATTTGGGGAACTGAACTGTTAGATGCAAGCTCTTCTTTCCAGCCCAAATGGCCCCAAGGCTGCTAAATGATTTGGCCCCATTGGATCAGAAAGCAAAAGAAGCATGCTGTATCCTGCAGAGAGGAAACCTGGATGGGGACCTATATTATCTTTAATACTCTTGAACTGTAAACCTGTTTGAGATGACTATGTTTGGACATAACTGGATTTGAGTGGTGGCAGGTCACTTGTTTGATTTGATTAGCGTTTGAGAGAAAAACTACAGGGCAAGCAAGCTGCAAATCCTAGTAGCTGCTAGAAGGAAGGGGATGGAGAAAAGAGAAAGTCATAACATTGAGTTATAGTTGGCAGTAGAAGTCAGACAACAGCTGTATGGAGAAAGGTGGGGTGTGGTGGGATGGGTCCACAGAGAACTTCCCAAGAGAGAAAGCCCAAGAGAGAATCAGGGCCGGTGTGCCTTTGGTTTTGATTGTTATCCAAGGAAGAGACAGAAAAAAGAAAAGTTAACACTTTCCGGGCAGATCTCAGAAAAGCAGGCAGGTTTGGCTGTAAAGACTTACAAGCAGCTGAATACAGTATAGGTAGGTGGATGGATGGATGGATGGATGGACGGACGGATGGACGGACGGACAGACAGACAGGCAGGCAGACAGACAGACAGACAGATAGAGCAAGCATGAGACCAAAAGTTTCAATCCATTTTCGCATAAAGATGACTATGGGGTGGATCATGGTTAACACTGCAGGATCTTTGAGGTCTTCCTTTCTCCTGCACCTATAGTCTATAGTGGGGTACAGTCCCTCCTTCCTCCAGCTGGCACTGGGGCAGGGGGGTTCCACTTGCTGACAGTTGACATGAACACCCCTTCTTCTTTTTGCAGCCTTTCTACTGCTTACACATCCCTAAACAATAGTTCATTTTTGCCTGCTTTGTGCTTCATAGAACGGGAGACTACAAGGGCTTCTTGTGATTGGCTGCTTTCACCCCACGTCGTTGGGAGCATCCCCAGCTGATGCTGGCAGCTGCTGTACACGCCCCATTCTAGCCCATTCCCACTTTACGTGCTCCATTGTTGTGGGGCAGTTACGTCGTGGTTCCTAGTTGACTGCCATGGCGCATCTTCATTTTCCATTTAAATGGCTTTGGAATCAGTCACAAGACATACTTCCGGGCATGTCCCTGAGGACATTTCCTGAAAGGGTTAACTAAGCAGAGAAGACTCAGTCAGCCTGGGTGTGGGTAGCATCATCTTACTGACTGGGGTGAGGGAGGAGGTCAGCCGAACACCAACACTCATCTCTCTCTGCTTCCTGTCTGTGGACACAATGTGACCACCCACACCACACTCCTCCCACTATGCCTTCCTGTTGTGATGGCCGTACAACCTCAAACTAGTAGCCAAGATAAACACGCTCTTCCATAAATTGCTTTCGTAAGGTATTTAGCCACTGCAACAAAAAAAAGTAATATAAAAGGAGTATTCCAAACAATGCTGTAAAGAACACCGTGGCTATGCCCCTGGATTTCTCTGGGCATGTACCTTGTAGTGCAAACTCTGAGTCTGGTGTACACACACACTCCTGTCGGTGGTCGATGTGAATAATAAGTTCTTTTGTATATTCTCTGACAAATGTTTTTGGTTCTGGTAACAAGTCATTTGTGCCAGTTTGATGCATATGTAGTAAAAGTTCACTATGATTTAATTATATTTCATTGATGAAATTAAGTATCATTTTATAGGTTTTTTGGGGGGGGCGTTCCTTTGTTATAAAAGGTCTGTTCAAGTCTTCTCTTTCCATTTTTATCGTCTTTTGAGTTTGCAAAAGTGTTTTTTAAAATTCTGTATCCCAGACAGGCCTGGTGGCTCACACCTTTAATCCCAGCACCTGAGAGACAGAGGCAAGGAGATCTATGTGAGTTTGAGGCCAGTCTTGTCTACATAGCTAGACCGTGTTTTAAAAAATCCAAAAATAAGTAAATGAATGAACTCTCAGTCCACTGTCAGCTCTATATGCATAGCTTTTCTCAGCCTGTCAGTTGACTCTCCTATCCCTCGACATGTGCATGGAGTGGACATCTTTAACTGTCACATATTCAAATGTATAAGTCTTTCCCTAATAAATGGCTTTTGTTTTTGGAAGAAATGCTTCCTGACACCCAAGGCTAGGACAACATTCTCCTCTATTCTCTGAATCTTGAGTCTTCTGCTCTGTACATATAACTGACTAATAAGACTTAATTGATTCCTGCTTGCAGTGCGAGCCGGGGCTCTCACACCGTTCTCCTCCCTACAGATACTCAACTATTCCTGGGCTAGTTATCTCTTTCCCTGCTGACCTGAGTGACCTCCCAAGTATATGTCAAATGTCTACAGGATGGGTCTGTCCGAGGCCCTCCACTCTTGTCCATGGCTGGATCTATTCATCAAACCCATTGCCAATACCACTCGGCCTTAATGGTGATAGCTATCTAATAAGTGTGTATGCCTGCCACAGGGAGTTCCTCCTGCCTTAGTCTTCTTTCTAAGAGTTCCCACACTTGGCCCTTGGCACTGCCATATAAATTTTAAAACCAGTTGGTCAAGTTCTAGGAAAAAAAAAACCTATTGGGATTTTAATTGGGATTTTACTGAGTCTATAAATCAATTTGCAGAGAACTGACATCTTTACAATGTTAAGCGGTCTGCTCTGCAGAGTGGTGTTTTTCTCCATTTATTTAAGTCTTCTTTAATGTCTTTCAATAAAACTTGATACTTTGCTCCATTAATGTCCTGTATATATTTGTCGTAGGTACTTCATATTTTTTTAGTGTCACCATGGGAAAAGCTGATTTCGAACTTCATTTTAAAACTGTTGCTAACGGAAAAGAAATTTGATTTTGCCGGTTGATTTTGTACCTGGAGGTGTGGCTTCCTGTGTTCATTCTGGCAAATTTGTAGCTACTTTTCATTTCCTAAATAGGGGACCATGTCCATAATGGATCCTCTCCTTCTCTTTCTAATCCTAGTGTTTCCTTTATTTTCCTCATCTCCTGTAGTTGCAGTATTTCTGGTAGATCTTTTATTAATATTGATAACTGTTGTAGGATGTAGTCGTGTATTCCTTTAATCCCATTGTAACAGGAGGCAGAGTCACATATGTATCTATGAATTCAGGGCCAGCCTGGTCTTCGTAGCAGAGTCTAGGCCAGCTGGGTCTGCATAGCGACACTCTATCTGAAAAACAAACAAACAAACAAACAACCCTGATCATTGTTAACACACATGTCTGACCTTAGTCAAAGAGAAAGCTTGCAAATGCACGGTCAGTCAGTAAAATGTCTGCGCGTGATCTTTATCAGTGGGTCAAGGAAGCTCCATTCTATCTTTACTGTGGGAAGTTACTATTGTGGACGGACACTGAAACTGAGCTCCAGTTCCTTTGCACCTATTGAATAAATCCAGTCACCTCCCTGGGATGTGCCAATGCGGTGGCCAGGACTCATTGAGTTTTAATTGCTGGACTGTCGTGAATCACAGGCATAAACTGCTTTGCTTGTGGTGTAGCTGTCATGGGAGAAGGCCTTTGAATTAGCCCTTCTCTAAAACAGGGCTGTGGCCTAATGGAGTCACGGAACCACTCCGTGCCTCAGCCTCTGATGACACAGAGGCAACAGTCCTAATTCACACAACTACTGTCAGATTTAGTTACATGTACGGAGTGCTGCAGGAAGTTCTTGGGAGGTATTAAGCACCACAGAAGAGTTTTAGTGCTTTTACCGACGAGACAGTAGTTAATTTAGAATTTTTGCAAGGGTAATTTTTAGTTTGTAACATTTCCTTTTTGCAAATCACCATGGTATTTGTATTTTTCCTAAACTTATAACCATAGCTGTTGAAGAATTATGTGTGAATATAATTTAATCTTTTCTTCCTTCTGTCTTTTGTGTGCATGCATGCCTCTGTGTGTGTGTGTGTGTGTGTGTGTGTGTGTGTGTGTGTGTGTTCATGCCGCAGCACATGTGTAGAGGTCAGAGGACCAAGTGAGGGAATTGGTTCTCTCTGCCCAACCCCTTCAGAGCTTGTTCTCAGACTGTTATACTTTCACTGTGGAGCTTATTCACCTAATTTCTATAATGAACTGGCCTGAAACCAGTTGTAGAATCTTCCTATCATTTAAAATCTGTGCATCAGACAAACTGGGAGGCATTCCTCTCTTCATGAGTAAATGAGATATTAGAATTTTATTCTCCTTCCTGATGATGAATGTAGGAACTTGGCTCTTTTTATCCCCTTGGCCATTTGGAAAGGCCATAATGGAGACGCATTCAGTAGATGATCAAGAGAAACTGATGTGCACAGAATAGAGACCTCTAGCCCCACAAAGACAGGCAAAAGGACACAGAAACAAGGAAAAAATAACAAAGCTGTCTGGTTTTCTGTTGTTGTTCTTGTTTGTTTTTGTTCTATCAATTAGACTTCCTGTAATTTGTTTCTATTATATTATCAAAAAAAAAAAACTTGAGATGGGGTCTAACTATGTAACCTGTATGTGTAGCTATGTAACCTGTATATGTAACTATGTGACCTGTGGGCCACCTTCTATTCCCAACCTTAATGGAGATTCTTTGGGTGAGTTTCTAAGCCTTGTAATCAAAGAGCCCTTGCTTAATCACGACCCATGGGATGCCTGGAACTTAGGGCTTTTGCATTTGGTGCAACAGCTCGGACTGGTTAATCAAACACTGTTTTGAGCAACCACTTCGTGATGCAACTCATGAGGTAGAGCAGGAAACACAGACTCAAGGCACAGCCCCTGATCTACTGGTCGTTACGTTTATCACTTCTATGATAGCTGTGAGAAAAACAATTGACAGACAAAACCAGGAGCAAAGGCATACTGGTACAGAAGGGTCTGGCTAGGCAGTGTGAGTTCTAATTGGCATTGTGAGTCCAGAAATGGAACAGGAGGAATTCTGTAAGGAAATTGAGGTTTCTTGGAGTTTACTTTGAAACAACCGACAAAATTTGAATTCACTGGGAGCTGCCGGGAGAGTTTTGGAGGTGTGCAGAGCAGTGGCAGAGGTAGGAGATGCATTGGGCTGGCCTTGAACTCACTATGTCTGTGGCCAAGGATGAACCTGAACTTCTGACTCCTAGTGCTAAGTGCTGGGACTTCACACATGCAGCCCCATAGCAGATTTATGCAGTGCTGGGGAATCAAGCCTCAGGCCAAATGCATGATGGGCAAGCACTCTACCAAATGAGTAGTTGTGTTTCCAGCCCTTAAACACGTTTTTTATTGATTAATTTGATGTTCGGACATTTTATAGTATCTTTTGATTATTCTTTGGCAATTTTGTAATTCTTACCATGCATCCTGATTATAACCATCCCCGGCGATCCCTTGCCACTCCTTACACACCCTCCTTCCATGTTCACAACCCCTCCCGGCTTTAGAACTCATTGGGTCCTAGTGGTGCTGCCTGCTGGCAAGTTGGCTGCTTGCTGGCTTGGCCTTGTGCAGATCGCCGTAACTGCAGTATGTTTAAGAGTGCAGCAGCCATACTGGATCTAGGAAGACACTGTCCATGCAATCTTTCCAGACTCCATATGAGATTATTTTTCTCTAGCCAGCATTCCTTAGCCATGAGCTCCTTTCCTTACCCCACATTCCCTCTTTTGTATGTTCAAACTGAAACCATTCTGTGGGACTCTTCCCCACCCCTCCAGGAAGAGTCCTTGCAAGAACAAGAAGATGACTGGATTGTTTGGAGATGACTCATCTCTCTGAACCCAGGGTGTCTTCCAGGAGTTAATCACCGTGGGGCCATTTCTCCTGTCTGCAGTTCTGCAGCCGACCTTCACCGCCGGGCAAGAGGGCTGTGCGCAATGCATGTCCCTCCCCCTGCCACGCCCCTCTTCTCTTAAGCTCCCTTCTCCAGCAATTTCATCACTTCCTGGAATAGTCTGAACATCTGCAGTCTATTCACTGTTAATATTTAGCAAACATATGTCTCTAAGGCATGGGCCGAGCTGGAGGAAGATTGACAGCTCTAAGACTCCAAAAGCCAACTTCACAGGGTGACTCCCTGCTTCTGGAGGAGGAGACAGGAGAGCATCGGGCTGGTGCAACAGAGCTGAGACACGATGGAATCTGGCTTCACCTCCAAGGACACTTATCTAAGTCATTTTAATCCTCGAGATTACTTGGAAAAATATTACAGCTTTGGGTCCAGGCACTGTGCAGAAAATGAGATCCTCAGACATCTGCTGAAAAATCTTTTTAAGATATTCTGCCTGGGTAAGTTTGTCTGTCTAAATAAGAGTCACAGTGTGTCTCGGGGGATTACTGGACTTGTGTCTAGTCGTTGCTGTTAGACAGTCTCTTGGCAACACTTACCTATTCAATGAGAATAAAAGTCAATGTTGGCTAAGCTGTTTTACATTTTACAAAGTTATTTTATGTCTTTTGTCTTGTGTATGGTTGTGAAAGTGGAGGCCAGGGGCTCTGAGTACTATCTTTGTAGCTACAGGGACTTTCTAGGTGGCTTGAAGGAGCCACTTCACCTCACAGAACAGTTCAGAGATTCTAAGAGAGCTGGGTGTCGGGGGCACAGGACTCAAGAAAGGAAGATTGGCAGATCTAAGACTCCAAAGCCAACTTCACAGGGTGACGCCCTGCTTCTGGAGGAGGGGTCAGGAGAGCATTGGGCTGGTGTGTGGAGCTGAGACGGAATCTGGCACATCATCTCCAGCCTGGACTACATAGTGATTTTTCAGCCTTGTCCAAAAAAAAAAAAAAAAAAAAAAAAAAAAAGAAAGAAAGAAAGAAGGAAGTTTAATTCTTCTATTCTTGATTGAAAGGAATATTTGTTTACTCACGAGGTAAAGATCTCCCCAAATATTAATTTTTTTCATTTATGCATCCATGTAAGCGTATGTGTACATGCCCCATGCTGGTGCATGCATGGGGCCAGGAGAGGACATCAGGTGTCCGATTCCACCACTCTCTCCACCTGTGTCTGTGGGCTTGTGTGCTGGCTAGACTGGAAGCCAGTAAGCCCCAGAGCCTCTCCTCTCTGCTCCTCTCAGAAATGGGATCACAGGTATTTGTGAGATGCCTGACTTGTTACACAGGTTCTGGTATCTGAATGCTGGCCCTCATTGCTGGACTATCTCTCCAGTTCTTAAATTCAGTTGTTACGCAATAACAACAACAACAACAACAAAAACAAAAACAAAATGGCAGACTCTCAGTAAAGACAGTATAACTTCAGCTCTGCCTGTCCCCTTATGATGCCTGATTCCGCGCCCCTCTTCTATACCAGATGGTGTAAAGGGAGAACTCCTGATTGACATTGGCTCTGGCCCAACCATCTATCAGCTTCTCTCTGCCTGCGAGTCCTTCACGGAGATCATTGTCACTGACTACACAGACCAGAACCTCTGGGAGCTGCAGAAGTGGCTGAAGAAGGAGCCAGGAGCCTTTGACTGGTCCCCAGTGGTCACCTATGTGTGTGATCTTGAAGGCAACAGGTAGAGGGATGGGTATCTACTCTTCAACTTTCTGAAGGGAACTGGTTGTTTCTACCAGCCAAAAATATGCAAAAGAAACTCAAAGACAGGGACCAAAGGGAACTCCAGATAGAGGATGAGAGCCCAGGAGAGTAGCTGGGCTGTCAAATGTACCACCTGAGTACTATTTTATTACCAGTTATCCAACACAAGGTGGGGGCTCTACGCGTACCTAATGCTCACACCACCAGAAATGGCAAAACATTGACAGGTTTTTTTTTAACCCAACAGAAAAGACATGAAGCAATTATGGGAAAAGAATTAATAACTCCCCATCCACAAAGTTAGAAACTTTGGGATCTGGGAGATGATCAGTGGATAAGGTGCTTGTCATAGAAGTTGTCCTTTCTCTAGTGTGTCTTCTTAGCATCTTTATTGAAAACCAACTGGCTACAGATACGCGGCTTAATCCTAGACTGTCTGTTCTGTTCCATTATTCTGCATTTTCTGGGTTCTGTTGTTTTTATTTCTGTATTTTTTTTCTGTGTGTAAATACCATGCTGGTTTGGTGACTATAGCTTTGTTGTTGCTGCTGCTGTTGTCCAAGTTAAGTAGTGTGTGATTTCTGATATTTTCTTGGTGCTATTTGGGCTTTGTGTGTGTGGTTTCCTAAAAATTCTAGAATTGTTTTCTAGCCCTGTCGTTAGTGTTTTAAGAGAATGCTATTGGCTCCACCGGTTGCTTTGGGTAGTATGGTTCCTCCTCTCGGTTCTTCAGATCTTTCCATTCTGTTGGTGTCTGCACTATTCTCCATTGATGTTTTTCAGGGTAGAGATCATTGGCTTGTTTTAGCTAAATTCATTTGGAGGTTATTTACTTACTTATTTATTATAGCTGTTGAAATAAGATTGGTGTCTTGGTTTCTGTTTTAAATAATTCTCTATTGGGGCCTTAGATAGTCAGGTGAGGGTTCTGAAATGTCAGTGCTTCTTGGTTAATGGTTAAAGGAACTAACATCTATCCATCCATTCATCTGTCTACCCACCCATTCACCCATCCATCCATCCACCCAACTATCTATCCATTTATCCATCCATTTATCTGCCCATCCATCAGTCCACCCAACTATCCATACATCCATTTATTTGTTTATCCATCCATCCATCTATCTACCCATCTATTCATCCATTCACTCACCTATACATCCATCCATCCATCCATCCATCTGTTCATCCATCCACCCACCTATACATTCATCCATTTATCATCCATCCGCCCATCCATCCATCCATCCATCCATCCATCCATCCACCCATCCACCCATCCCTCCATTTATCCATCTGTCCATCTACACATCTATCCACCCACCCACCTATCCATTCATCCATCAATTGATTTATTCACCTGTCTACCCACCCATCTATCCACCCACTTGTTCATCCATTCATCCACCCACCCACCTACCTACCTACTCACCCACTCATTCATCCAAAAACCTCGATGAATAACTGTGATGCACCACATGACACTAGCTCTTAGGCTGGAGCAGAGAACGAGATAGGAGAAGACACCTTTCTGTCCTTTAGTTCCTATCAGAAGTCTGATAAATGTCTGATCATTTAGGGCCTTTGAGGTTACATTAAAGATTATGGTATTTAGTAACAAGTTGAAAGGCTGTTTTCATATGTCAATTTAACTTAGAAACCTCTTATACACCTAGCATAAGTAAAAATACATTTTCAAAAATGAAGGTGAATCTTACTATTCTTTTTTTTTTTTAATATGAAGTGTCTGATATTCCCCAGGACAGAATTAACTTGCTATGAGCATTGGACACTATCATAACGTATCAAGCAAACAAGGAATTTACCAGGATTGATAGAATTTCAGAGAAAATTTATTAAACAGAAATTCTCTGCCACTTTGAGACAACATATTTTTCTGAAATCCAGAGCACATGTCCTGAAAGCCCTGGGAGCTGCATTCCCGCTTTGCCTAGACATCACAGCTCACATCTCATTCAGAGACGAACCCTTCAGTCTAGCAAGATACTAAAAGAATCACTTATCTCCCAGTAGAATCATCAGCTCAGAACAATTGCCTCTTAAGACGCACTCCTGTCCCCCATCACTTGGCCCGGATGAGGAACTGTACTTTTGGCAGGGAGTTATCCTCACACCAGATCCAGCAGCTTCAACTGTTTTGAGAGAGATAGTGATCCCATTCAGCTCATGTCTCTCTCACATCTTCCAGTATCTCTATCAGCCTACAGTCCATTTCCCCCAAAATGATTTCTTCTTTATCTGGAGATATTTCTTGTGCTGATGGCTTCCAAGGACAATATGAGCTGGCTGCTTTCTTCGACTGCTTTGGGAGTGCAACTCAGACATTTAAAAATCTTTCACTTTACAATTATTTGAAAGTCTTAAACATTCGGTTACTAAACCCTCACTGTAAACCATGAGGTATTAATATCATTAATACCCCGATCTGTCATGAGCAAGGAAAATGGACTCCTTTCTTAAGAAATGATATAAATAGGAGTTGGCCCGGTATTGGGAGCTTTAAGAGGCCTTGATGCTATCGCAGGGGGGCCTGAATTCAGTTCCAAGCACCCACATTTCAGTAGCTCACAGTTGCCTATAACTCCAGTTTTAGAGGATCCCTCTTCTGGATTCTAAGGGTACCACCCCCCTACACACGCACATAAAAAAGAAAGAAAGGAAATTTAGAAAAGAAATCATGGAAATGTGAGCTAGCCTTAGCCCTTGGAACACATCGCTTAGCCTTGGGATCTCCAGATTAGCAGTTTCAATGCATCATGTAAGCAGTGTGTTTGAAATGCAAACTCTGGGGCTGCAGAGATGGCCCAGTGCCTAAGAACACTGGCTGCTCCTCCAGAGGACCCAGTGTTAATTCCCAGCATCCACGTGATGTTAATAACTGTTATCATTCCAGTTCCAGAGGATCTGACACCCTCTTCTGGCCCCCAAAGGCACTAGGCACACATGTTGGTGCTCAGACATACATTCAAACAAAACACACACACACACACACACACACACACACACACACACACACACACACACACACACACACACACACATGCTTATTTGGTTTGTTTTGTTTTAAGAAGGAAAAATGCAGACTTTAGGCCCCACCGTTCATGCACAGAGCTTGGGTTCCTCATTCTATGAGATCTGCTGAGGTGACCATGTGGGTAGGCAGGGGAACTACACCTAGAACTAAGATTCTTGCAGATGCACTGGGAGGCACAGGGGAGGGGAAGTGAGTTATGGGTATGCTGCACAAGCTCCTCTCTCCACCTCCCACACAGCCAGTGGGGCCTGGGGAGGACAGAGACTTCCAGGTGTCCCCTTAGAAAGCCTGAAACACTGAAGAGGTGGCTGCTCTCCAAAGCCAGAGCTCTGCCTGCAGAGGTGAGTAAGGGTCGGGTATGGTGGTGTATTTTTGTTATCCCAGCACTCAGGAGGCAGACAGCAGGAGCATCGAGTTCAAGACCAGCCTGGAGCCACAGGATGAAGCTGAGCCTAGCCAGGGCTGCAAAGCAGGTGTTTATCTCAGTACTTTATTAGTCTAGCAGTCTGACACTTTTATTTATAAGTTCATTACAATCATTTTTTTATATTTTAAAAATCAAAGAAAAACACAAAAGGCCAGACTGTCACAAAACAAAATGAAACAGATATCATACTAACAACAATAGTTGGTACATAGTTCAAAATTATACACAACGGTGACAACTTTGTTCTTCAGGCCAGTGTTGTGTTTGTTGCAAGTGTCTCTGGGTTTTCGAACCCACAAAAAGCTCGCTGATAGCACTCCTCCTCGGGATCTTGATGGTCACAGTGACTAACTGCCGACTGACTCTTTTATGGAGATGTCTCTCTTTCTCAGCGAGGCACTCTCCCATCTCTCAAGCACATTATCTCTCTGCACATACTGATTGAATTGGTTAAGAAACCCTCAATTAGCCATTTCCATTCCATTATAAGCATCTGTTTATAAGTCTCAAAGGACCTGAAAGTCAGTGTACCCAGAATGAGTGATGACCCACTGGATCTCCTCCATAGCTAGTTTCCTGGCTCTTCCAATGACATCATCGGACAGTTAGTTGGACGACCCCAAAGCCTGGCGGTCAGTCTTGTCATTGCCCTCTTTGTTACGGACCACATCTAACCCAGGTCTAGCGTCTGTCCACTTTTCTTCCTGCGTGTTCCCTTTCATCAGTTTTATTCTTGAGATGCTTATCTCCCTCTGTATCCAAGCTGCCGTTCCTGAGGACGTAGACTCCCATCTCCACTATTGTCCTGTCACTCAATTCTCTACATCTTAAGACGTGCCGCCCATCAGGATCCCCTCCCTTTTTTGAAGCAAGGTCTTACTTGGTGGCCCCCATCTTGTGTTCTTGTTTCTGCTTCTGGGGTATTGCGATTATTGGCATGTGCCTCCACTCCTGCTCATGACGTACCTTCCAACATCACCCTTTAGATGTCCTAGGAGAGAAAGCAAAAATCCCAGTTTTGGAGACTCACCCCTCTCACAGTGTAGCCCTGGTATCCTAGAACTCGCTTTGTAGACCTGGCCAGCCTCAAACTCACAGAGATCTGCCTGCCTCAACCTCCTGATCCTGCTGAGATCAAAGGCGTGTGCCACCACACCTGGCCCAGGAAGGAAAAATTTAAGGATGATTGACAAAGCCTTCTGTTGTCTGGCACCCAGCATTTCATTTGTCTGATAGTCCAGGCTCACCGGCATACTCTTCTTATGTCTCGCACCGGGTGGCCTTTGTACGTGCTGTCTTCTCAGGCCGAACCATCTTTCTCCCCTTGCTCTTCTCCTTGCCTCAGACAATGACGGCGTGTGTCTACTCCACATCTCTGCTCAAACAGCTCCTTTTCTTTCCACTGTAGAAGAGATCAAGCCAGGACCCCAACATCCCATGTTCTGTTCCTCCTTGAATGTATCTGTTTCACTTGCATTTTAACGAGTAATCCCTAGATGAACTATTTTCTCTCTCTTTCCCTCTGTAACCTCCAGGAAGACAGGAGCTGTTTCTCTTTTGCTCATCCCTGAGTCCCCAGTATCTTTGAGTCCCTTAGTACCCATCCAGCACCTAACAGAGGTTTAAATGTAAGTGGAAAATGAACGGATGCGTCCTGTCTTTAAGACTCCACCCTGTACCTACATTTCCCACCTGATTCAAGTCTGGGCTGTACTGAAGGATTATGGGCAATCCTTCCTGCCTCTCGACAAGCTGGTTTGACTAATTTCTGTTATTGATAGACAAGGTCTTGTGTATCACAGCTGGCCTCAAGCTCCTTCTGAACATGAGGGTGACCTTGAACTCCCGATCCTCCTGCCTTCAACTCCCAAATGCTGGGATTTAGGGCATATGCCACCACGCCAGACTTCTTTAGCCTTTATTTCCTTGAGATGTTTTGATGGCTTTGCCACAGGAGGGTTTGTTGGAGTCTCTGGGGATGGGCCTTAGAGCAGGGGATCATAATGGAAAAAGCCCCCGTGGACATTCTGACTTAACAACATCTGCCTTGCCTCTCAGGGTAGGCAGAATCTCAGGATAACTGCTGGGTATGGGAAGACATCCTCACAAAGGGCTCTTGCCAGGAGTCCTTACCTATTCTTTCCTTCTCCTCCGTGTCCCTTATGCTTGTGTATGTGGTGTATTTACAGAGGAAATGGCAGCCTCTGTTTGAAAGGATCGATCTTTACATGGAGAGCAATGGCCAAGCTGCAGTTAGCTTTCTGTAAACCAAGCGCCATGCTGTTCTGGCGTGTGTTTATCACCTTCTCCTTGAACTAACTGTGAGTCTGAGTAGTAATTGCCCAGGTTTCCAGGCGAGTCCATTTCCCTGTGGGTGTTATCCACAGTCCTCAAGGAGCCCTGAGGGGTAATCTTTACACAGCTACCTTGGCAAATGAGTTCACCAGTGTTTGCTTCGAGGCCAAGGACAAGCAGCTACCTAGGCAGTGGGAGCGCCTAACAAATTCCCCTCCTCAGATTGGCAATTTCCCGTGAGCTTTCGAGATTTCACAGTGGGCTTCACCGTGTGGGAACAATTTTCGTCATCGTCTGACTGGCAAGTGCTAGTTCTGTGGTAATTTGCGTCTTTAAAATAGCTTAATACACAATAGAGCACAAAGGTCCATGCTGCTTCTGACGTAATCGATTAAATACACATTCTCACGATGTCCCCGACCTACGGTGACATTTTAAAACATCCAAAAAAAAAAAAAATCCCTACTAACAAACAACAACAAAAATCAAAACCGAACAACTCCCCCAGAACTGTCATGTTGTATTTCCTTAGCCTCTTCTATATACTTGCTGTGTGTGTGTGCACACTAGTAATTTCTGGTCTACTTTACCTATTTAAATCTGTTTCTCATAGATGCTTCTTGTTTAATTATCTGCTTTTCTTCTTAATATGTCCTGCCAAATTGTCTGCGTTTAGCAGGACTGGGCAGCAGCCTTGGAACAAGTCTCCCTACCTTCGGGATAACAGTTGTTCGACTCTGCCCAGCATGGGAAGGAGTTCCCAGTGCAGGAGATCTCAGCAGAGGAGATTTTTAAATGAGGAAAATCCAAGACAAATTAGGACAAAGTGGTTGCCATAGGACTGTCTTCATTCCTGACAGACCCAACCAAGGGTAATTTTAAAACAGACTTTTATCATTTTAAATTGTGTATATACGTCTGTGGGGACTGGGTACGTGCCACTGGGTGCAGGGACCCATGAAGTCCAGAGATGTCAGACCCTCCTAAGCTGGAGGTGCAGGAGGCTGCGAGCTGCTCGGTATGGCTGCTGGGACCTAAGCTCCGTTGATAAACTGATGACATCACTGCTCTGTGGTATGGATGAGGAGAAGGTATTTATTGTAGATGTGAGATGTGAGAGAGAAAGAGAAGGAGAGGGAGAGAGGGAGAAAGAGAGGGGGGGAGGGGGAGGGAGAGAGGGAGGGAGGGAGAGAGAGAGAGGGAGATAGAGAGAGAGAGAGAGAGAGAGAGAGAGAGAGAGAGAGAGAGAGAGAGAGAGAGAACAGCAGCCAGGGGCATCTAGAAGAATCCAAAGCAAAGAGGGAAAGAAGCACAGTGAATATGGCCAGCACACTAAACATGACAAGGGCTCTCTGCAAGACAGGGGAGAACAGCAGGGGTTAGAAAGCAGAGGAAACTTGGTAAGAGAAGTAGGGGCCGAACACACACATACACATAGACACAGACAGACAGATGGACAGACAGGCAAAGATATACACAAATAGACATACACGCATAGGCACACACACAGAGACAGACACACACACAAACAGACAGACACAAATAGACATACACACACATAGATATACACACAGAGATAGACAGAGACAGACACAGAAACATAGACACACAGACAGACAGGCAGAGACAGAGACACACACATAGACACAGACACACCCAGGCAGAGACAGACACACAGAGAGACAGACACACAGAGAGGAAACATAGTGAAAATAGCAGGGTTATAAGGAGATCGAGTAGCTGGGGGACAGAAGCCTGTGAGTTAGAGGGAGTGTGGGGCAGTGGTGGAGGTGAGATGGGCTAGGATGCTAACATGTGTAACAGGTACTTGGGATACTCTGGGAGCCTGGAGGCCAGCATGAGCTTTGATGTGCTGATGGGTACCACAGGTAGCCATGTGTCCCATCTGCCAGAGGTGAGGGAAATGACTCCTTTTGGTAAATGGGAATCAGTTTCACACATTTCTAAGGAATGCTGGCTTTTGTCTAACTGCCAGCAATGCCCCTGTAGTCTAGATTGATCTCACTGGACTGCCATTTGGAGTCTGGGGACTTGGAGTTTCCTCCCAGATCCTCTGCAAGAGCAGGCTGTACTCTCAACTACTAAACCATTTCTCCAGCCCCTGTTTTTCATTCTCTATGTAGAGACGAGTGTTTGTTGTAGAAATTCCCCCAGTAACACCTTGCCCTTTCTGTATATTTCTCACTCTCTTCTCCCCTCCACTTTTCCCCTCCTCCTCTTTCTTCTCCACAATCTTGCTACCTAACCCAGACTGGCCTGGACTCACATATGACCCACACCAGTCTTGAACTCACAATCCTCTTGCTTTACTTCAGCTTTGTGAGAGCTAGGATTGAAGGTGTATGTCACCATTTCTGGCAGCCCCTACAGGACCACGCAGAAACTTTGTTTAACTTTTCCCAGAACTATCTAGACTATTTTCCAAAGGAGCTAGACTACTTTAAGTTCTCACCAGCAGTGCATGCAGGTTCCTCGCCAACACTTTTTATCTGTGTTTTTCCTGCTAGCTCTCTCTCCCTTGTGGTTTGGGTATGTTTCTCCAATGGCTTCTGATACTTCCCTCTCCTGTGCTCATAATCAAGCCACTTATATGAAAAGTTATGGCAAACTCAAGGGACACTGGTGACTAACTGAATGCCCTGGGCTTAAATTTTTTAATCAAACACTCAGACTAGACAGCCACAGGCAGCTTCCCCCCACCTCAAGTCATTCTGCCCAGAGGCAGATTTATGTCTTCTTCAAAGCATTGGCTTTTCCTCATGACCAGAAGTTGTCCCAAACTTAAGGTTTTTCTTTCTTGGCTGAGGCTGAAGCACCCTCTTCTGTCTCCATCAAGCTTCGCCCTCACAGAGCCATCTCATCTCCCGGATCTGTGTCCGATGACAACGGGCTGAGTTCCCGAGTTCACAGCTGCGCATGCGCCAGGTGCTTTGCTAAGCGATTTCCTCTATGGGTTCTGCAGCAGTGAGCAGGGCTTCTAGTGAAGGTCAGGGTCTGGGCACATCACACACTCATACCTTCCTCCCTTCCTCTCTGACTTTCTGTTAGTTTCCCTTTTCTGGTTCCCCTCTCCAGTTTCTCTAGTGGATTCTATGTGTTTATTTACTTTATTACTTGGTTTCTCCCCTAGCAGACATAAAACGGATCCTGCGTGTCCGTTGGCCTTTCCATAGCTAATACCCGAGACGGTTGATTGCCACGAGAAAGACTTAGTTTAGCTCGCAGTTTCACGTTGCTTATAAGTCTTTGGTGGAGCATCGCTGTAAGAATGCCGAGAGAGAGAGAGAGAGAGAGAGAGAGAGAGAGAGAGAGAGAGAGAGAGAGAGAGAGCCTGCCTATGTCTTCTTCAGAGCATTATTGAGAAACGCTACAGCGAGCTCATCTGAACGCTGCTACAAGCTCCTTTAAATACCCTCCACCCGTGCCCCATTGGTCCCAAGAAAGCATCTCCTCTAAACAGCAGCTCCCAACTGGCTGGCACTGTCTGCGTCAGCAATCCTTGATCTGTCGGTCAGTCCTCAATTAGGTCCTCTGGCAGGAGATGTCTTTGTGGCTGTGTGCCCCTTGCATTTATCCAGCGGCTGCAACACTGTTCTTCCTACAGCATTGGTGATAAGATGATCAGTAGGGCTTTTTTTTTTTCCCTGTCGTTTTTTTTTTTTTTTTGAGCCAGAGGCTCTTATGGTCCAGACTGCCCTTGTACTCATTGGGTAGCCAGCTTCTGATCCTCCTGCCTCCACTTCACAAGTGCATGCTAGAATTGCAGACAGACAGACAGACGATTTATATGATGCTAGGGATGGAACCCAGGACGTAGTTTGTACATGTCAGGCAGACACTCTCGTCAACTGAGCCAAAGTCCCAGGCCCCGTGATCAACAGCTTCTAGAGCTGTTTCTGGGAGCTGTTTCTGTTTCTCCCGTCATTAATAGATAACTACTGTAACAACAGTCAGTCAACACTTACGCCCTATCATTATTTACTGTGTGGGGGTCAAGAGCTACCACCTCGAAGTTTGACAGAGGTCAAGGACAGTACTAATAATTAAAAAAAACTATTAAAAATAAAAGATAATTTCGTGGAGAGCAGTTTAGTTTTAGAAGCGGATAGGGCTGTTGCGATTATTCACGTCTTTTTTTTTTTTTTTTTTTTTTTTTTGCTTTATAAAGAGATTTGACCCAGCTTTGGATCGTACGGTGATATGCAGACACTAGATCAGGATGCACTTAAAGTCCACGCTGACAGACATACTCAAACCTGACCAAAGAGATCTGAGGTCCCCATATCTAGAGCAGCAGGCAACTCTGATGCTTGCCTGTTTTCCAGAACCAAGGGACCGGAGAAGGAGGAGAAGTTGAGGCGAGCAATCAAGCAGGTGCTGAAGTGCGATGTGAGCCAGAGCCAGCCTCTGGGTGGGGTCTCTCTGCCTCCTGCCGACTGCCTGCTCAGCACACTGTGCCTGGATGCTGCCTGCCCTGACCTCCCGGCCTATCGCACTGCCCTCAGGAACCTGGGCAGCCTGCTCAAGCCAGGGGGCTTCCTGGTGATGGTGGACGCTCTTAAGAGTAGCTACTACATGATTGGGGAACAGAAGTTTTCCAGCCTTTCCCTGGACCGGGAGGCTGTTCGAGATGCCGTGGAAGAGGCTGGGTACACCATCGAGCAGTTCGAGGTGATTTCTCAAAGTTACTCTTCTACCACATCCAATAATGAAGGACTCTTCTCCCTTGTGGGGCGAAAGCCGGTGGGATCTGAATGACGTCCTGTGATCCCCATTAAAGGCTTGCTGGTTCACTTCAGGCTGCGGCTCTGAATACGGTGCTCGCCGTGTGGTGTAGAAATTGCATGGTGGTAGTGGTGGGGGTAGGGGTGGTATCCCATGGTTCGGGGTTGAGTGGGCAGTCACGAATGAGCTCACGGACCATTCCTCTGTGTTCCATACACACATGGAGGCTATGGAACCCTCATAACTGAGAAACCTGGTTTCCTCTACCTGTACTCACAAAAGAAGGCTTCACTACCACAAACATGCAGTTACTGCCTGCCACACCAGTGAATCTCACATGAATCAAGCTCATACCTGCCTTCGGAAACATCAGTTATTCACCATTAACCTCCCAGGGAGCTGCTGCAGCTCTCTCTTGCGTTCTTCCTGGAAAGACTGGCATGCCCCAGCCTCCGATGCTGATGAATCTGCTCTGGGCCCAGCCAGGATCTAATGGATCCCCTACCAGTCTAACTTCAGGGATCAGAGAACAGCTGATCAGTATCTCTTCCTTTAAATTCATCCCAGTGGTCTGTTGTTTGTTTGTTTGTTGTTCTAAATCCCATTTCATTTTCAAATTCTACCACTCCGTGGATGTCTCTCCTTCGGAAGTTATCTAACCATCCTGTTCTGTGGATGTCTCTCCTTAGGAAGCCATCTAAGCATCCCGTGCCTCAGTTTCCTCACTCGCAAAATGAGACTGAAGTAGAACTGTTTGTAAAGATGATGGGAGTGAATTCCAAGCTAGAAAGAATCCAGAGGGATGTCTGATACTCACCAGGCATGCGACAGATCAATGCTGACGGCTAGATCACCATTGTTGTCACAACCATCCTAACCCCATCTTTTGCTATCAGTTGCCAAAGCAGCTGAGAAGAGACATTTCCATCTCCATGTAGGAGAGGAGCCCTTCACTGGGCTCTCCACTGGGGTGCTTGTCAAGAGCAGCCATGAGAAAACAGTTCCCACACCATGTGCCACCAGGTCCTCTCTGATTCATTGCTGGTAGTAAACATGTATAACAACCTCCTTGGGTTATTCCTGTGCCAGGTCCTGGGAATGTAAATGAAGCCCCAATGTCAGCTGACTCCAGAGCCCCTATCTTTGCAGACACAGCGACATGACCGGTGTTTCCAGATGCTGCCAAAGACAGTGCTCTCCGCAGTCCCCACCCAGAGTACTCTCCTTAGCATCTCAGCTCAGGATATCCAGCCTGACACTTCCAGGGAGAGCCACGTGGAGAAAGCTACTACCCTGCCTGTGTGTCAGAACCATGCTGCCTTCCCGCCCAAGCAGCAGAAAAGTTTTTCTGTCTAGACCAGGGTTGGCCAAGAGCAAATGCTTTCTGGCGTCATGGATCATACGGTCTTGTCTTGTTTGGTTGGTTGTTGAGAGAGGGGCTCATCACAGACACCGGTCTGCCTCTGCCTCCCAAGCCTTGATCAAGGCTACCCAACCCACAGTCGCAGCAGAATCAGCTATAGATGATGTGAAAGTGAAAATGGAGCTTCTCTCACTGAGTTAACTGGATAAGGAGATTTGGATCAAGGCTTTCAGTTTGTAGACCGGTTTGTGATCTGGGCTCGAAACAACCTTGCTTGCAGTTCAACAAATGTCCTCCGAACACTTTGGTTAGCTTGTGATACTCAGTCACAACCATAAGGGAGCTCAAACCCTATACAAGGGTCAGGCCAGGGGACAGGTAGGATATTGCTTCTCCCACACTCTGCCCATACCCTTTCTTTTCTGGTTGCTGTTTCTCTCCGTCCAAACCCCTCAGCTTGAAGGCATCCCATAAATACAAACGGAAAATGGGAAAACAAGCAGGGCAGGGGAGTGCCGGATGAAGTGTCCACTGCATCAATATTTTCACGCTGCAAGTAACCATCCACTGGGGTATCATAAAATCAATTGACAGTCACAATGCACATTATAAAAATGACAGAGAACAAACCGGGCCAAAAAAAATGCTAATAGCAGAGCAGCATGCAAAGATATTTTATGAGGTTTTGTTTTACGAATCTGCAGATCTCTCTGCTCACACGCTGACCCGCACTTAGACACAGCTAAGTGAGCACTGTAGGCAGCCTCCACCCAGAGTTAGCTTCCTGGCTGTGTAGCCATCTGAAAGATGCTTATCATATCCCCGTTAGTCATGTTTTCTTTTCATTTCTGTTGCCGGCAGAAATCACTCCGACAAATAGCGGGGTTACGGGAGAAAGGAGTTTATTTCAACTTCCAGTTCCAGGGTGCAGCCCACCATTGTGGGGGAAATCAAGGCAGAAACTTTGAACAGCTAATGCCACACCCACAGTCAGGAGCAGAGAGAAACGAGTGTGTACACAGCATCCATCGCTTGCTTGTTGATCAATGGCTCAGCTCAGTCTCTCCACTGTATTATAGTTTAGGACTCCCTGCACACACTGGGCTGGGCCTTCCCACATCGGTTGACTTAAGACAATCTCCCTGCAGACATCTCCCCAGGCCAAGCCAATGTAGATGATGCTCCACGGATGCTCTCATTCTATGTGATTCTGGGTTGTGTCAAGTTACCAGTTAAAGCCAGCCATCACAACTTGATGATTTGCTGCTGGGTTATGAGGTAGCATTTATTACTGACTGTGATCTTAAAAGGTTGAAAACCACGTGCCTAGACTCTGGGCTTCTGAGACGGGATTATGAGAACTTACTTTTTTTTTTTTTTCCTTTCAATGTATGTTGCTTCTTCCTCCTAAAGAATGGTCAGTGGCTCAGAGAAACTGACACACAAACAAATGTAATACCAGGAATGAGAGAAGGGCTGGGATGGGGAGATAGTAGTACTGGGTGCTTCGAGGTAAGATGCCAAAAACCACAGTGTTTGTTCTGCATCTCGAAGACTGAATAAGGGTGTGTTTGCCAACTAGGGAAGGAAGAGGAGCCTGAGTACAGTGTGTGCCGATGCATGTAATGACTTCTGCCAGTAGCAGATCCACCTTTTACTGGCTTGTTCTTTCAGTAAAACCCAGACCTAAACAAACATTTAGCTTCTGGGTGCTTTGTTTGTTTGTTTGTTTGTTTGTTTGCCTTTTCTGAAATCAAATAGACCAACCAAGTCATGAGCAAACAAAGACTCAGGGGTCACTCTGGTCCCAACTTGTAAATGTCTTTGACCTCTGACCATGCTGAGCTTTTTCTAGCAGGCGATCTGAGGGAAGTGTTGAAGAGTTTCACCCTGAGCAAACTTGTATGAGGTAGGAGACTGTACGGCTATGCATAAAGCCCTGGGGAAGAACAGGGAGAAAGGAAGCTATTAAAGAGGGGGTTAGCCCACATAGGGTTATGCAGCCCAGCCTTGGTAATTCCTATCATCTGGCTGTCAAGAGTAATCAAAGGACATGTTCATGATATGGCTTACCAGACTCCACTTTGAAGACTGTGACTGCCTCTAATTTTAACCACCGGCCAACTCAGAGATTCGAGGCAACCAGTAAATCATGTGGAGGGGAGAATGTTGGAGATTGAGGACAGAAAATATGATCATCATTAAGAGTACCACACCACTCTCATCAGGATAGAGACCCTTCTCGAAAACAAGGGCAACAGATGTCTCTCAGGACCGGATTGAAATCAAATGAGATGCCCATGAAGCCCTTCTGTAACCTGCTATATTAGAGATCTGCAGTATAATTAACTCCTTCTAGAACAGCTATTGAAACACAGGTTGCTCCATTCCTTAGATTTTCTTAATGAACAGAGTTAGGCTTGATCTTTGAACCTGCTTTGCCTTTTTATCCAAGTCTGCACCCTGGACACTCAGTATCCAACCTTATTTAGAGCCAGGCATCCACTCAGAAGACATTTACCACACTCTTATTACATTCTAAATCTTGTCTCTGGCTTCATTGACCTTAATCCTCGGGGTAAGGCATAGGCCATGGAGTCTCACAGCATCTAAAATGTATGTGTGCTAGTTAGTTTTAATTCTCAAAACAGCCACGAGTCATCTGAGAAGAAAGCCTGTATGGAGGGATTGCTTAGTTAGATCAGCCTGTGGGCATGTCCACAGGGGGTTGTCTTAATTGTTAATTGATGTCTACATCAATGCCCTTCTAAGGGTTCAGCCCACTATGGGAAGTACCATTCCCTAGGCACCTATGGTGGTTCTGGGTGGTGTAAGAAAGACAGGTGAGCATAAAGTAGCTAGCAAGCCAGTGAGCAGCATTCCCCCATGCTTTCTGCTTAGGTTTCTGCCCAGACTTTCACCAGTGTTGAACTGTGACCTGGAAATGTAAGCCAAATTAATCTTTTCCTTTCCTGAGTTGCTTTTGATCAGAGTGATTTGTTTATTGTTTGTTTGTTTTGTTTTTCAGCAACAGAATAAAATTAGGACAGTACACTATAACAGATCTTCTGGTGCTCAAGAATCATCAGCCTTTTCTGACAAAGCCCATCCAAACAAGACATGCGAGGCTTGTCTTACAGCTGTGTCTTATGTGCATAGCCCAAGTCTGTGCAGCTCAACTTTTTTATAAAAAAATGTCCAACTTCTACACTGCATTCTGAATACTATAGCCACACTACAGAGAAACACTGCTGTGAATGGATTCATGGATGCATCCTGCTTCATATTTTCCACTAGGAGTAAGAATCTCAACTTTTGAATCTCCCTGGCCAGTTTCACAAAGAATGGGAGCACATTGCTTGACCTCCACGAGACCAGCAGAGGGCGCACACGGCTCTTACTAAAGCCTTTCCAAGGCTGAGACCATTCACACCAGAAGGAATTTAAATAGAAATTAAACCTTCCAAAACAAGAAACCTATTTCCTTTGGACACTCTATTTATGAGGTTGCTAGGAAAAGGGGAAGAGAGCTCAGCACATTTTTCTCTAACAAAAAAAATATGTGATTACTTTTACACATTTAAAATTTTTTCCCTTTTGGGTCTATACACAAAATGCAAATTTTAATCACCCTATACAGAGGCTCTGGGCCAGTTTAGCATGAGAAATGTTGAATATGATATTATGAGGTTAACTTACCATCATCTTCTATTTCCTGTTTATTCAACAAAGGGACGAGAAGTTTTTGTGCTTTTGCAAATCTTTCAATATTTAAAAAAGAAAAAAAATCAAGAAGTATTTCAGTGGCTTTGGTTGCTGACGAAAAGATTAGGATCCAGATTTTAATTTTAATTTTAATGGTGTCTGATAAATTAAATGGGAAGACTTGGGCTGAATTGCAAACCTTTCACAGATTATTGAGTTAGTATTACCTTTGTTCTGACTTAAGTGTTGAAAACCAGAAAATAGTTTCTCTCCTGCTTAGTTATCATTTCTCCCCTTTCAGGGGGGAAAGAAGCCTTCGGATATTGAATAAACAGGTAGGTTGTTTTTAGCCAAGAGACTTTATACTCCAGAGGAGCAGGTATGCAAGGTATCAATAGGAAGACAGATGGTCCTAGAACAAACTGTGGCTGATTGCTCCTTACTGATCAACGAGAAGTCTCTGTTCCCCTTCACTTGTCCCACCCTCTCCAACTTTCTAAGCGCGGGGAAAGTTAAGCAGTTTAATATGACCTTTGCCCTTGCTAAATCAATATATCGACTACGTCTTTCTAATGTGGGTCAAGACTTGGAAAATGAAAAGCTAAAACCTTTTGTTTAATTGTCGAAAAGCTGAGACTGGGGTCAAGCCAAAGGACTTCACCTCCGAAAGCCCTGGTTTCCATGGCATAGCTGAATGATGTACCCTCGAGGTCCAGTGTTCTATGATTTTATTAATTAAAAACCATGCTTTCTGGAAGAGAATTCTAACACAAGCGCCACCTAAATTAATCTCATCCTTTAAGATTCAAGTAAAGGAGATGGGGTTGGAGCTCAGCCGGTATAGTGACTTCCTAGTATACACAAAGCCCTGGGTATCCCGTGAGATCTAGTATGGTGCCTGGTGCTTGTAATCCCCGCACTCAGGTGCTGAGACGGCCGGAGAGCAGAAGTTCAAAGTCATTTTCGGCTACATATGGAATTTGAGCCCAGATTCATATTGTCTCGATAGAATTTTTTTTTCCAAGTGAAATTAGCCCTACCTATCATCATTCACACACCCCTTAATTTCCTTCAATTTCCAGAGGGTGGGGGTGGGGGTGGCTTGTATTTTCCTGGTTACTCCTGGATCAGAGATTGCCCTGGTGTCTACTTTGCAAACCATCTCTTTTCAATCCTGACCTGATCTCTTCTGTATCTCACAACCTTGAGCCTACGGTTTACAGGAATCCTACTGGCTAGTGCGTGCTTGAGTTATGGGCTTGACCAAAGCTTCAAATTTCAAGATAACGGGGAATCATTCACTCCATAGGATGAAAGCAGTTTAAACTTGGTGTCTGCGTGAGGAATAGAGTGAATGGGGTGTATGTAATTATAAGGGGAGGTTGATTAGATGGCCTTGAATAAGCAGAGACTGGAACATCTTACAATGGCTGCCTCCAGGCCACAGAGCCAGGGAAGCCAGTAGCTGCCCAGGGTAAGAAGCTGGAAGCCTTGGAAAGAGAGGACATGTGGACACCAGCCCCATCCCTAGCCCAGAAGCTATCAAAGGAAAAAGTCGTTTTCTCCAATGGAGTCTCACTGAGTATACAAACCTAAGGGCAGGCCCCATACCCAGCAGTAGACGACCAACAACAAACAACAGCAAAATGAACTCAATGGTATTTTTGGAGTGTTTTGTGTTTGTTTGATTGATTTTTGTCTCATAATGCTTTGTCTGGGCATATTGTTTTGAACCTTACAGGTCTTTTGCTTATATATTATAGTTTTCAATCTTGTGTTTTTATGGGATTTCTGTGTGAGTAAATGCATGTATCTCTGTATCTACATGTGTTTCTTCGACATTTTCTTTGCCTCCCTTTTTTCTGTTTGCTTGTTCTCTCTCTCTCTCTCTCTCTCTCTCTCTCTCTCTCTCTCTCTCTCTCTCTCCCTCTCTCGGTTCTTTTTCTTTCTCTCCTTTCTGCCTTCCCTCTTTCTTCCTTGTCTTCCCATCTTATTGAATGGTGTCACCCACATTCAGTAGGGTCTCCCTACTAAGCTCACTCTCCCCCATGTCAATCATCCCTGGGAAACACCCTCAAAGACACATCTGGATGTAGAGAGAGTGTCTTGTATGGATGTATCACCTGTCAATTAAAAAGCCTATGGCCTATGGCTTAAGCAAGAAACAAAAGGTAGAACATCCAGGAAGCAGAAAGGATTCTGGGATAGAGCCGTGTGGGAGATCAGCCTAGGAAGATGTGAGGAGACAAATACATGGAGCCTGAGCACAGATAACCAGCCACGTGGCAGAATATAGGTTAAAATAAATGGGTTATTTTCCTTATGATACAGTAGGAGAATAACGTAGTTATATGGCCAGGTGTTTGTAAATATGTTTTGAGTTTGAGTTTTATTTCTGGGAGCATGGACTGGGAGATAGAACCAGACCTAACTTTTACATCCAGAAATATCTTACCAAATCTCTTAATCCAGTCCAGCTGTTACTCATCATAGGTGATCTGGGAGCCCGATCCCAGACACTTCTAACAAACCCAGGACCCCTGACCTCAGCAGGCCAGCTAGGGGGACAAAGTAATTGGAGAGATGAAGAGATTTAGTCAATATGGCCAAACTGAGGAAAGGAACCAAGAGGCCAGTGACCCAGCCCTCAGTCTCAGGTCCACCTTTGGAATTCTGATGTAAAGTTTAGGTCTAAATAGAGGGCTAAGAAGTCCTGGTCAAAGTGTTGTCCATCCATCAACCTTGTCTGGGTTCCAGGCTCTCCTGCAAGGTGGTCCAACAAGTGTCACCACTGTGTGACATCTCTTTTCTAGAACCAAGTTGCTATGTCTGGTTGGCACGGAGGCTTCAGCCTTTCCTTCTCCCAGCACAAGATTCCTGTGGGAAATTCCAGTTGCTGAGTTGTTCCAAAAGGATGATAGCCAAGAGGAGGGGCGCACATGTTTATTTAGAATCTCTGTGTCCCTGCCATGATGCCTCAAAGTCAACAATGTCTGAGTTACGGCTTTATTGCTGGGAAGAGACACCATGATCACCGCAATTCTTATAAAAGAAAACCTCTAACTGGGGATGGCTTACAGGTTCAGAGGTTTAGTCCATTATTGTCATGGTGGGAAGCATGGTGATACCCAGGCAGACATGCTGCTGGGGTGGGAACTGAGAGTCTACATCTGGATAGGCAGGCCATGGGAAGAGAGAGAGAGAGAGAGAGGCTGGGCATAGCTTGAGCTTCTGAAACACCCACAGTGACACAATTTCTTCAACCAAGCCATATCTACTCCAACAAGGCCACACCTCCCACTAATGCTGCTCTCTGTCCATAAGTCTATATGGGGCGTTTTCATGTACACCACAGCAACCAAGGTCAGATACCACAAGACCAATGTTTGTCAAGCCATCCTGCAAACACATTATTTTAATCCATATCCAAATAGAGACAGCAAAGCCATGATTTTCCCAACACATTGTCCCCGGTTCAGCCAAAAGCACACTGACTCCTTCCACAAAAGAGAACTGGGGTTTTCTGATAGTCTTCCTCTATTCCTGACACTGTCACGGCTCCCTTAGTCCTAACTTATTGGGGGATTTCTGCCCTTTACACATTATTCTGCCTCCTACCATCCCTTCTTTGGTCCCCAGGCCCTGCCTGTGACTGTAGCAGATGCTGTTCAGTCCCAAACAACTCATCATTTCACATCTTCAAACCTTGACGAAACCCCTGGAGCTTCACTTCCTTTGCGAAATCATGGTATTTTCCTTGAAAGGAACTTTTAAAATTGCATTTAAATTGAAGAGCAAGGGCCAGAGACAAGAAGGCCTTAAGTTCAACTCTATCTCAGATAGATGGACAGACAGACAGACAGACAGAAAGACACATGATAGACTTAAGTTCAATTCTATCAGATAGATAGATGGATAGACAGACAGGCAGACAGACAGATACATGATAGGTAGATGATATTTAGGTAGAAGACAGATGAGATGATAGATTATAGAGAGAAGATAGATGATAGATAATAGAGAAATGATAAATGACAGAGAGATAGATGGATGGACAGATAGATAAATGAATTTACCTCCTTCCTCTAACCAAGAAATCAGATCCTGAGTTTCCTAACACCCAAAGCAAAGAGAGGAAAGAGTGCTAGGAATGGTCATTAGTGCTGGTCAGACAGGACTACAGGTCAGACACACTCCTACCCTGACCTTCAAGTCACAGTCAAGGTGGATACAGGTGAGTAGCTTTATTATGTCACATGGTGTCTCTGGGAAAACATGGAGCCAAACCTGTCTTTGAGGGTTGACACATAGGGGAAGAGATTTCTAAGATAAAGTTGTATTAGTTAAAGAGGTATGTGTGTGAGAGAGAAAAAAACGCGGTCCAGATATAGAGAAAAACCACGTGTACAAGAACATACAGAGGACAGGGAGACCATGCACAGGCTTGGGGACTGTAGATGTAGTATGTACCCAGATGTGCCTCCCCCCACATCAGCACACCTAACCCCCAGCTGCTCTTCCTGTTGGCTGTCCACAGCACACAGCGGCTCCTTCTCAGGAGATGTGCTCATAACTAATGGGGGACATCTCCTCTAGTGACAAGCCACAGTCCTCAACCCATGGTCCTCTGATTCCAGATTTAAATAGCACGTCCTCCCTCCCATACGGGAGACCACTCGTTAATGCAGTTTGTGTTACTATGGCTTTGCCCTCATGCCTGGCACCCCCAGAGTCTACCTGATATCACATCCTTGCTGGGTCTCCCCTATTTCCCATCTTAGTTCCCCCTAAGTGTGATCCCTGAGGTCAGATATAGCAGAGCACGCCTTTAATCCCAGCACTCAGGAGGCAGAAGCAGACAGATCTCTGTGAGTTGGATGCCGGCCTGCTTTACACAATGAAAATCCTGTCTCAAAATACAAAAACAAAAAAACAAAACAATAACTAAATGGCATCTCCAATCCTTGGTCTGTGCTTCCGAGAAACAAGTTTTAGAGATAGTGCTCCTGAGGCTGAGGTTGCCAGGAGAAGCGGATTTGAAGTTTTCACTGATTGAAGCTACAGCTATTCTCAAAACATTTCCTCTGGCCCAGGGTTGGTTCCCAGCACTCATAAAAGGCATCTCATAACCACCTGTAACTCCAGTTCTGGGGATCCAGTGCCCTCCTCTGGCTTCCATAGGCACCTGCACATGTGTAGCGGACATAAACACACCAAGCACACACAAACACATAAACACAAACAAGTTCTTTTTTTCAAAAGTCCCTCAGGGATAGAGCCAGTTACACTTCTGATTCCGGGATCCAAGCTGAACTTGGCCTTCATCCACCCTCCTGACTTTTACAAATGCAAGGCACCAAGATGAGGATGTCATGGCTCTTGGGTGGTGTCCTCTGAGCCTCAATCTCAATCGGTGACTATATCTACCTCAAAGATAGTGATAAATTAAGTTTCTGAACCTAAAAGATCAGACACTGAATCGTGACATGGACAATTTCTGACACATAGCACTAAATACCCTAGTGTTTCTGTGACGGTTTGCATATGCTTGGCCCAGGAAATGGCACTATTAAGTGTGGTCTTGTTGGAGTAGGTGTGTCACTGTGGATGTGGGCTCTATGACCCTCATCCTAGCTCCCTGGAAGCCAGTGCTCTGCTAGCAGCCTTCAGATGAAGATGTAGAAGTCTCAGCTCCTCCTGCACCATGCCTGCCTGGATATTACTCTGCTCCCATTTTGATGATAATGGACTGAACTCTGAACCTGTAAGCCAGCCCAATTAAATGCTATCCTTTGTAAGACTCGCCTTGGTCCTGATGTTTATTCACAGCAGTAAAACCGTAACTAAGACAGTTTCCTTCCTCCTTTTACCCCATATAGATTAAGGTGAATGACTACCTGTGATTCAGACTGAGAGTTGGAACGATGCAGTGAGAGAACTCTAGTAAAACCCACTGTGAGAAAAAGAAGTGGAGCCCTTCTCCAACATGCAATGAGCCTTTCAGTTTCTTGCTCCTGGGCAATGAATACAATCTATAAATTAAAGATAATGAGAGCCCTACTAGAAAGCACAATTTTAATTACAGACAGTTAAGTGCGTTTTGGGCATTTGAGAAGAATCAAGTGTTTCACAGTTCACAGAGGGTCCTTGCTGGCTGAAGGGGAAGCTTGGCACTCTTGATAACTTAGTTATCACTAGAGGAATGCAAGATGGGAGGGAACCAGCATTCAAGGGGCAGTGGAGGACGGAGAAGTCAACCTTAATGCAACAGAACACCCCGTCGATGCTTAACCTACAGAGTCAAATGCTCAAGTCCCTGGGTTGAACTTGCTTCCTCCCATCCTTTGGTCTCACAAGAAACTATGAAGTGTCAGGCACTAGACTCTATAAAAATAAACAATTAATGTGGCATACATGGTCCACCCTCTCAGAACACTTAGTTGATTGGCAAATGCTGTGGGATAATGCTATACACCAAATCCATGTGTTGAAATCTAACTCAAGGTGACATTTCTAAGTAGCTTCTCAGATATTTTCAGGCTTGAAAGTCATTAAAGATGGATCCCTCCCTCATAGACAACAGTTATATTTCTGTTCTTGGGTTGAGAAATAGCTTCTAGACTGCCTAAAAGATTACAAAACTACCATCATCCAGATACTAACAGTCCTTTCTAGTAAAGGACTAAGAAATTCCATGGTTCCTTCCCTCAAGATTTAATCTTGATGGACTTGTCAACCACCTGCACAGAATGTCCTCTGCCAAGAAATCTGTTTTAAAGCTATTCTGGACACTTTAAGAAATAATGTAAAACTTACCTAAAAATGTAGGTTGGTACAATAGACTCTGGCCACTGGCCACTGGCCACTGGCCACTGGCACCCCATAAAAGTGTTTTCCTCTGCAATCGTCCATGTGCACTGGTCACTATCACCCCTTGACAGTTCCTCACTTGACTCTAATGCAGTCTGCCATCTATAGTATGCACAGTGTGTCTCCTCTGGATTCTTTCCACAAAGATCCCAGGATGTGGGGTAGGTGTGGACCAGCCTGGTCCTGCGACAGCTGCAGGAGATGGAGTCTGGGGGGGATGATTTGATCATGAAAATAGAGCCCTCATGAATGGGTGGAAAAGACACAGAGTGACGAAGCTCCACCATGTAAGACAACATTAGAAGACAGCCATTTGAAAACCAGAAAGAGGGCAGTCACCAAATGCTAGGTAGGTGTGTGTGTGTGTGTGTGTGTGTGTGTGTGTGTGTGTGTGTGTGTGTGTGTTCGTGTATGTGGGTACATGTGTGTATAAATTCATGTGCATATCTATGTATGTGCATGCCAAAGTCAGAGACAAAATCAGGTGTCATTCCTCAAGTTTTGTCTATTCTTGTTTGCAACAAAACCTCTCATTGACTTGAAACTGCAGAACTACCTGTCTCTCTCCCTTCTATCTTGCCATTGCTGGGATTACAAGTGTGTACCATCATGCCTAGAGTTTTTGAGTTCAGTTCCTGTGGCTCTGACTCAGATCCTCACATTTGTAAGGCTTTACCAATTATGTGGTCCATATCCCTTCTGTTGGGGTTTAAATCTCGGCTTGCGTCCAGACAGAACATACCAAGCCAACATGGTTCCACGTGGAGAGGTTTAATGAGAAAAGAGTAGAAGAGGAGAGGAAAGGCCGATCATGAGCACGTGGAAGGAAGGGGGGGGGTCAGGGGAATGGGGAGAGAAGGGACAAAGGAGAAGAGCAGGGAAGAGAAGAGAGCAAAGAGCAAGAGCAGGAGGAGGGGGCAAGCAGCCCCCTTCATAGTCAGGCACAGCTGACTGTTGCCAGGCAACTGTGGGGCAGAGCATACCTGCCTGTTGCCAGGTAGCTGTGGGAGTGGAACTCAGACAGAATACCAACACCTTTCAACAACCCCACCCACTTTACTCCAAAGTCCTGCCCTCACTCACATGCCTGACAATTAGAATGCATTGCATAAATATTTGTTAAGTGAACAGTGAAAATATGCCTTTGGGTGTCTCTCTCAGTGGCTCACAGGGCTACTTGACCTGTTCCTGGATCCACTGGGAATCTCAATTACCACAAGGTTGAATCAGCAAATACGTATTACTGTTCTTCATAGCTTAATATATGATGTTAATTCATTAACAGTGAACTCATGCCAACAGCCTTGTAACACACACTTGAAGGAAGCCTATCAAACAAACCTATTTCCCTGCTAGACATTTCACAGCCTTCTTGTACTTAAGAGAAGGTAACATATGGGTATAGAAAGATGACTCAGTGGTGAAGAGACTAGCCCTCTAGCAGAGGACCTGAGTTCCCAGTACCCACGTTGGGTAGCGCACAGCCACCTGTAACTCTAGTTCCAGACTATCCAGTGCCCTCTTCTGGTCCCCACGCACACTGTACTCACATTCACAAACCTACACACAGATACATAATTGTTTAAATGAAGAGGAGGAAGAGGAAAAAATAGAAGAGAAGAATAAAAAGGAGAAGAAAAGAAGATGATGAAGATCCCCTCCCCTCCCTTCTCCCATACTCCCTCCCCCCTCCCTGCTTCTATGAGGATGCTCCCACTCTCACCCACCCACTCCAACCTCAATGCCCTGGCATTCCCCTACATTGGGGAAACGAGCCTTTGCAGAACCAAGGGCTTTTCCTTCTATTGATGCTGGACAATGCCATCCTCTGTTACATACATGGCTGGAAAGAATCAAAGGGATTAAGAGACTGCTCCACCTGAGGATCCATCACATAAGACCCTTGATTCTTGAGAGTTTGTTTGAAGGTTCTAGCAATGGAGCGCAGCTACTCATATACCCTTGACCGAAGACCAGTCATCCTTTTCAGTTGAGCATGAGCACGCAGCTTCGGAAGGGACAGTTGCACATGGAGTAGTGAGGGAGGAAGGGGACACCCGTCTAGCTAGTCAGGTCAGCCGAATCAACTCTGGCGACCAATGTGGTAACAGATTTCACAGCCAGATTGCCTTCACATCCAAGCCCCTTGATTCTTAGAAAAAGGCAGTGAGTACACTTTTTTTTAAGTACACGGCAAATGAATTCAGATCTGCCTGCCTTTGTAAGCACAAACAATAAGCCAGCTGGGTGGGATGTCTCCAGTGAGTGCTGTGTCCATAATTCAGGGCAGGTAGTCATGTCTTTCCAGGAGCAGAAAGGACAGACTCTCTAGAGAGGGGCTTCTGCCTTTGCACACATATTTATGCCCCAGGGAGTGCTGGGCATTTGACTCAATTGCCTCAAGTAAGGTAACTAAAGAGTGAGCTCTGGTTTCCCCTAATGGCCTATCTGCCGGGCCTTGCTATGAAGACTTCGTCTTGGGAAAAAGCCAACCCTCTCCCTTACCCTCAGAATTTCTAAGGTCGTGTAGCCTCTTCAGGGGATGCATCTCTACTCTCTCCCATCCAGGGATGCTGCAGCTTTAGCCCAGCCCCAGAACCTCGGCTACCGTGCTCCGCTTAAACAAATTCTCTCTCGATCCTGGTTTGTATTAGGTAGAGCTTGTCCGATTCATCTCAAGACCATGTAAACAGTAAACATGGTTGACCAAAATGATAAAAGTAACTGAAATCTGTCTCTATTAACTCCACAGCAGCCTGAAGTTTTAAATTCTCCTCTAGATCGTTACTACTGGGTTACAATAGCTCCCACTCCTCTCCTCTCCTGTCCTCTCCCTCTTTCCTCCCCTCCTCCCTCTTCCACAGCAATAGGTTTCTTTTACGATTTGGGGTACTGTATCCTGGGACTTTCACCATCGGAAAACTGCATATGAATATAAGGCCAAGTAAAACTGGGCCATCTATGGCCGACTGTGCCATCACTGCAGTTTGAAGCAAGCAAACAACTTTTTACTCCAGAAGCACCCACAAATACTGAAGATCTGGAGGCTTCAGTGTGCCGTTTCTCTCTCTCTCTCTCTCTCTTTCTCTCTCTCTCCTAAAAGATGTATTTATTTAAGTATATAAGTACAATGTAGCTGTATTCAGACACACCGGAAGAAGGCATCTGATCATCTGATCCCATTACAGATGGTTGTGAGCCACCATGTGGTTTCTGGGACTTGAACTCAGGACCTCTGGAAGAGCAGTCAGTGTTCCTAACCACTGGGCCATCTCTCCAGCCCTGTCAGTTTCTCAAAGCATAAAGATGTTCTAAAGCTTCTTCTGTCTTTGGAGTCTCTTCTATTCTTCGCAGTACGAGGTACTTCCCATTTTCCCTCTCTGGTTTTTCTTTCCTTATAACTTTTGCCTCAGCTGGTGTGAGGCGTAAGTCGCTCTCACAGACGTGGGGAAGCAGGTAATGCAGAGGCAATGTCTCACAAAAGAAAAATGAGTCAGTGCCGGGCTCCTCCATTACCACGCTGCTCTTGGGCGTCTGTCAGGAGAAGAATGGGGTGTGTTTTGAGCTGTCAAAATCCTCTGCTTTTTAGAGGTAGGCTGATGGAGACAGTCAAGCAAAGCAAGGGTTAATTTTAAAGAAAGCATTCCATATTCTAATGCACTGCTAGGGCTCCATGCTGTTCTCCAAACCTGTTTGGCTCACCGGCTCTGTCCACGTGTGCCCTTCACTCTAACCTGACTTCAGTGTTAGCATCTTTTTATACTTGTTTTTTTTCTTTTCTTTTCTTTTTTTCGGAGCTGGGGACCGAACCCAGGGCCTCTACCACTGAGCTAAATCCCCAACCCCTATACTTGTTAACCACTTCATTTCAGAGAGCCCTCATCCAGCCGCTCCCTTCTCTACACTATAGCAAGCAGCACCTTCTCTAATTCCTATTGGATTATAAACAAACTGTCAGTTCTTTACCAGAAACACGGTATGTTAAGCTATTTAAACATTCCTTGAATAGATGAATGAAAGAATGAATTAATGATCTTTTAGAGATGATGCAGTATAGTTATGCTTTCGTCAATTAAAAAATAATTTTGGTGAAATTTCCCACTAAATAAATGTATTTCTTTTCTTTTTTCTTTCTTTTTTTTTTTTTTTTTTTTTGCAGTCTAAAGATTTAGGTCTTCCTTGAGTTCTGGAAAATTCTCTTAGTTTTTCTTGTTCTATTTCCTTCCCTACCATCTGACTATCCTCTCGCTCGGGAATGTCAGTTTTATCTATGTTAGAGCAGAGCTGCTTGCCTGAGCCTCTCCAAGTTCATTTCAGGCTTCCATCCGTTCGTCTGCTTGTATTCAGGACGATTTCTGTATGTGTTCCGGATAAGCCGTCCTGCAGAACAACTGAGCCCCACAAAAGGAAGGTTTATTTCTTGTCTACCTCATAGTTTGCTGCAGGCTGCAGAGTTCTGGATGGAGGACTTGAGGCCCCTTCTTCTCTCGTTGGTGCTGCTATCAATACGTGAGGACCACAGCCTTCAGGGAGGAGGACGGGAAGCCAGGGTGTGTAGTGCTCAGGGCTAAAACTCACTTCCTTTCATAGCCCAGTCCCATGTCCCCAGTCTCAGTGCCAAGACGGCCAGGAAATGGAATTTTCTTGTGTGCTCTGGAGGAAACATGCAAGTGGCAAGTGCATTCCCAAACTTTATCATATTTGGTTAATTCTTTCTTCCAAAAAAACTTACTCTCTTTTTTTTTCCTAATGTAACCTACTGAGTTTAAATTCCATTTTCCATCATTTGGAATATATAAAGTTTAATAGCCTCCTATTTATCTAATAATGATATTTTCTCACTTGTGGCTAAACACATTTGCTTTAAGCCTGTTAACAAGTTACCTCATTTATTTCTGCTTCCTTAGATGCAATGTGCCCAGTTTGTTGGCTGTGCTAAGCAGCTCTTAATAATGTAGATATCATGGTGTGCTTTGTAATTTTTATTTGAAAACTGTTCGTGCGTGGGAGTGTTTTTCCCCATGCTGGTCCTCTCTGTTGGATGCTTTCAGAATTGCCTCGGACAGATCCTCTGAGATGCCAACATGGAGCCAGGTCTCCGTATCGGGGACTAGGCATTTTGCTCCATTGTAGAACACTATGTTGTGTGGTATACCCACGGATAGCAAAGGCGTTATTCCCATTTTTATATCCTAGTCATTGTTTCCCATTGTCCCAGAAACATGATCATGAAATTTTGAGGTAGCCCCAAGTTCACTTGTGGAGAGTGTGGGCTCTGGCTTTTGCTTCTCATTCATTCCCAGGGAGCTTGGTCACTTTATACTGACGACTTGGCCTACACGTGTAGCTGGCCCATTTTTCTTTTCTTGTACGGCATATCTCAGTTCCTGCCACCTTTTCAGAAGGCCTGACCTACCCTTCCACCTGAATTAAGTGTGCTAGTGTCTTGGTTACCTGGCACACGTACTCTGTCACAGTTATCCGTGTCTTCTTGACTAGACTGTAAGAACTTTGAAGGTAGATTTTATTCCCTATGTATCTTGCTGCCCCAGTGCCCAGCACAATGGCTGTAGACTAAAGATACTTGGTACTGAAGAAATTAAATTTGAGATGTTTTTAGGACGTCTCAAGAGATCCAATTTTAACCATAGCCCAGAAAATGAGTCCCTAGTCCTACAACATAGTGTTTGTGGAAGATAATTTATGGACGTAACCGAAAGGCGTGCATTTGGACTCTGTAAATGATGCCCTGGTCTGCCTGTTTGTATGGTAGCTTGCGCGAAGCCTTGCGTTTGCTTTCCTCTTGCTCTTCTGAAGACATAATTGCTTCTTGGTTCCATATTTCTGTTGCTCATTACACTGTTCCGTACCATTTCATCCTGAAAATAAAACAAAATAGGATATTTAAAATTAATGACGCAAAGCGTCGCTCTTCCCTCTCCCCTCTCTCTGTCTCTGAACTACCTCTAGGCGGAATTAGCAAATGACTTGAACACAAGCCATTCTTTTTATTGGAGGCGGCTGGGTTTCATCAGGGCGAGAGAACTCACTGGTTAGAAGGAGCGCCTCGGAGCTTCTTCCCTGAGTCGCTCAAGTGTTCATCTACCCTACTGCCTCCACCTCACCCTGGCAAACTCATGATGGCTGCCTCTGTATGTAAGCTGGAAAGCCAATCCAATGTCTCCCAAACCAGGTAAGCGAGAAGGTGAAGTTTTTAAAGTGTGGGCAGAGTAGATCCTTCAACCTACAGAAGTTCTCAGCAGAATTTTTCCTCAAACACAAAAATCAATTGTCAGGAAAGCAGAGAGAGAGAGAGAGAGAGAGAGAGAGAGAGAGAGAGAGAGAGAGAGAGAGGGAGGGTGGGAGGGAGGGAGGGAGGGAGAGAGAGAGAGAGAGAGATTGTTATGGGTAGATCTGCCTTCAAAAAATGCTCAAAAAGCCAGGAACCCAGGTATGGTGGTGTATACTTTTAATTCTAGTGCTTGGGAGGCGGAGGCTGGTGGATCTCTGTGAGTTGGAGACCCAGCCTGGTCTACATAGTGAGTTCCAAGATATCCAGGGCTACATAGTGAGACAAACAGACAAACAAACAAATAAATAAATGTAAAATGAAGAGTTTTCTTCCCTGCTCAACCTCTCCCTCCCTCCCTGTCATGGGTTCTTCCTCTTCTTCCCTCTCCTACTTTCTTCTCCTTCTCCTACTGCTCCTCTTCCTCAGTCAGCAAGGTTTTAACTTGTTTCCAAGACTGGCCTGGAACTCACTCTGTAAACCATCCTGACCTCAGATTTGCTGTCTGTGTCCTGTCTCAGCCTCCCGGGTGCTGGAATTAGAAGGATGAACCACTGTACTAGACCTAAGACTTTTCTTTTTCTCTCCTTTTTTAAAGATACTTTTGTGTGTGTGTGTGTGTGTGTGTGTGTGTGTGTGTGTGTGTGTGTATACACTGTCACTATCTTTAGATATACCAGAAGAAGGAATCAGATCCCACTATGAATGGTCAAACCACCTTGTGGTTGCTGGGAATTGAACTCAAGACTTCTGGAAGAGCAGCCAGTGCTCTTAACTGTTGAGCCATCTCTCCAGCCCGACTTTTCTTTTTCTTAACTTTAATCGATCTAATGGAAAACTGTATAAAGCCACAATAAAAGTACGTTTGACTATATATATTAATGTTTGTGTATAAATGAAGCGATTTGTATCAGTGATTCAAGTGTTGGGAGTCACTTTGCCGCTTCTCTGAAGCAGAGGGGGAAAAAGAGAGAGAGAGAGAGAGAGAGAGAGAGAGAGAGAGAGAGAGAGAGGCTGAGTCAAGGCGGTCAGGGCCTGTTGGCAGATTTCCTGGCCCGCTAAGGTGTGGAATGATAAGAGGAGGTGCACCTGGACTCCAGGCTAAGGGGTGAAAATTCTATTGACCTTGGTGGAAGGTACAGAGGTTTTGGGGGGTAGGAACAGATATCTTGTGTATATTTTAGCAAAGTTGTTTGGTAGCTTGTGGCTTTGTTTCCCACCTCACTGAAGTATAAGAAGGCTATGAGAAATACACACGCTGCTGGCTAGTATTCGCCAAGCAGCCCTCTCAGATCTGACTGTTGCATCTTTTTTCTATCTTTCCCATCATCAGCCTCGCTTCCCCCTCAGAGGACTGTTTGACTTTGTACCGGCTGGGCTGGTATGCACAAGGCAGGGGAAGAACTATTATTACTTAGTTATAAGCTGGTTGTACTACCCATGAGGTAAGGTAGTGCTATTTGGAAGTAGAATTTGACTAATTGGACATGCGCATTGTGAACTCCATTGTGATGATTAAGTATAACTGATATACAAAAGGGGAAGGGAAAATGGAATAATAGCAAGTGACCAGGCAAGCCCAGAAATGGCAGAACAGAAGCGAACAAAGAACCAGAGCAATGAATAGAAATCAACAAAACTTAATGCAACCATACCAACAATCATCATGGACACCGGCAGCCCAAATGCACCAGCCAAAGGACAATTAAGAGTCTGTACTCAGATCAATAAGAGAAAACAAACTACAGGCTCTGTATGACAAACCCACTTTAATCATAAAGCCACCCAGAGATGAAAAGGAAATGGGTGGAGAATGATCTACCACGCGGAAACCAATCACAACAAACAGAACAGTGCTGATCTTAGAAGGTAACCAGTAAGGAGAACTCTTGCAAAGATGAGCTGAAGTCATCAGTTCTTAATGCGTGTGCACCTGGAAACAGAGCATCAAAACACGTGTGTGAAGTGAGAGGAGGAACTAGAGAGGCAGAAGCTGTTCAGAGTTCTCACTGCTCATGTAGAGGACCCGAGTTCAGTTCCCATCACCCACATCCGCATGCTCATGGGGACAACTCCAGTTCTAAACACACACACACACACACACACACACACACACACACACACACACACACACACACACACACGCTTTAAAATGAAAGACTTTCAAGGGGGAAAAAAAGGTGATTTCAATACCCTTCTATCAAACATAGATACAGCAGGCAGAAAATCCAGTAAGAATTTGATTGAACTCAAAACGCTGCCAATTGGCTGGACATAATGGGTTACCTGGTCCAATATGTCAGAGTCTACATTCTCCTAAGAATCATATGAAGTATTCACCTAGACAGAGTATATGCACTTTAGCAAGTATAGAAGAATATGAATCCCATAATCTCGGCTTTTAGACCACAATGAACTTAAACTAGCAATCAAGAAAAGAAAAACAGCTGGAAAAATCCCAAAATTCTTTGAGGTTTAAAAAACATACCTATAGATAACACAAAGCTCAGGGGCTTAATCTCAAGAGAATTAAAAAAAAAAAAACCTCAAACTGAATGAAAACAAAACTCAACCTACCAACTTGTTTGGGACACATCAAGAATAGCTCTAAGAGTGGGATCTGTGTTAGCAAAAATTGGGGTGGATGTAATCTAAAACCTTATAATTAAATTTTTGCCTCTGGAGACTAGGAAAAGAGCAAATTAAATTCAAAGTAGGTAGAACAAAAGTAATAAAAATGGGAGAACAAGGGGTTGGGGATTTAGCTCGGTGGTAGAGCGCTTGCCTAGTGAGCTCGAGGCCCTGGGTTCGGTCCCCAGCTCCGAAAAAAAAAAAAAAAGACAAAAAAAAAAAAAAAAGAGAGAGAGAGAGAGAGAGAGAGAGAGAGCAATTAACAAAGACTATCATTGACCGCTCTGCCTACAAACTGGATGACCAAGAGGACACTGACTCCTTCCTTAGAAACCACAGTCTGTCAAGGTTCATCCAAGAAGAAATAGACACTCTGAAATGGGCCATATCTGCAAAAGAAATGTAATCAATAGTTAATAACAGACATGTTACAAAAGAGTCCACTGGCAAATTCTACCAAATTTAAGGAGGAAACTCTACTAAATGTCCTATAAACTCTTCCAGGAGCCAGAAGCAGAGGGAAAAAGTTCCTCATGTGTTCTACCATCCAGCATCACCTTAGTACCAGAGCCAGACAAAGACCTTACACAAATATGAAACTATTAACCGTGGTCACCCAAGAAAGACACATGTAAAAATTTCTGACCACATTTTGAAAAACTAAAGCCAACAATATTCAAAAAGAAAAAAAGGATTATGTACCACGGTCAAGGGAGACTTATCCCAGATATGCAAAGCTGGTTCTACATTTAAATATCAGTCTATCATATCAACAGGGTAAGAGGGAACAGTCGGGTTGGGGATTTAGCTCAGTGGTAGAGCACTTGCCTAGCAAGCGCAAGGCCCTGGGTTCGGTCCCCAGCTTCCCCCCCCCGCCCCCCAAAAAAGAGGGAAAACAGTCATCTCGACATATTAATAGATTCATAACAAATGGATAATGAGAAAAACTTTTAGCAGTTAGGACTAGAGGACAAGGTCTTTACCTTGACCCTGTCTATAGAAACCCTACAGGTAATGGTGAGAAACCTACTTAACGGTGAGAAACTAGCCTTGTTCACAATGCAGTGTGAACACGTGGGCATCCAAATGTGAAGAAAGCAGTCAGGATACAATTCCTCGGCTCTTCCTAAATGTAACTTGAAGTAGATCTCAGAGCAAAACCACAATGTTCCTGGAGGCAACACATGAGGGAGTCTGGGCGACTTTGAGTTTGCCTTGGTTAGTTGGAAGCGACATAGAAAGCACATTTGTAAGAGAAGAATGAGCTAGACTTCGTTAAAATTAAAGACTGTGCCTTGTCTAAAAGTCCAGTCAAGAGAGCAATAAGAAAAACCATAGGTTAGGAGAAAACAATTGCCAAAGATGGTCTGATAAAAGTCGGGGACCCAAACTTTTGGGGGGACCCCTAGAACTCAGCAAGGAGCCAAGGGGCTTAAGCTGTAGATCCCCAAAGAACGCAGAGGGTGGCAAATAACTAGAAAAGACGCTCCACACTGCGTCACTGGGGAAACACAAACTAGAACAGCAATGGGAAGAACCCAAGGCTAGAACCTAGGACCCTGAGGGCAGGCAAGGGGGATTGACAGCGTGTGTTCCCAGTCAGAGGGTCAATGGGCCAAGTCATTTACAAGACAATCAGCTCGACTACTCTAAGCAGGTAAGCCGTGCCAGCAGCAACTGCACGGAGGAGTTCACTCCAGGAGGAAAACCAAGGTTTCCCTCAGTGGATGACTAGATAAAGACATTTTAGTATGTCTGGGTGATGGGGGGAAAGCTAAAACACATACTACTGTTTTGGGGGTGCAGATCACAGGTATGTTTAAGACCTGGTGTTTAATACACCCCCCCACACACACCCCATATACAAAATTACTAAATTGAAGAAACCCATCTAAAAAGGCTCTATCCTATACTATTCCAAATATTTGTGTTTCTACAGAAGGTAAAAGTATGGCTGCTTTTTATTTCTCCCTCTGCCTTGGAGGTGTCTTTCCCCTAGTGGCCACAAGATGGCTGCCAGTAGCCTTGGATAATCAGGCACATTCTTTGTGCACTGAAGGTAAAAGGTCCCTAGGTCAGTTTGTGAGGAAGAATAAGGATGTTCTCTTCAGAATCCTTGTCAACTACGTTCATGGGTGTTGTGCTTTTCTTCCTCCAGCCATGGGGTAGGAGGGGCTGTGCTAGTTGCTTGTTTTTAGACCGGACTGTGGAGTCAGCCTCCATCAAGAGCTGACGGCCTGGTTTTAATCCCTAAAACAGACATTGACCTCTGACCTCCACATGCATGCTATGGCCCATGTGTTTTTCCTTCCCCTAACCCCAAATAAATATTTTTAATAAAAATATCTTACTCTTGAGACACACACACACACCACCACCACCAACAACAACAACAACAATACAACACAACACACAGGTGAGGAGAAAAAGATCAGAGGGTGGGGAGAATGACTTGAACATGTAATAAATTTTTATAAGAAGAAGTCATGTCTTGACTCTGACCCTGCTCTACTAGCTCTTCTCTTCATGCCATTGCTTTCACTCAATGCTTTAGCCCCAGAATGATCTTTGTGTCCACTGCTGTACTGTCACTCTTGGGTGACACCTGTCACATGATAATCGTCACTTAAATTTAAAGTTCTATTTTTTTTTTTTTTTTGGTTCTTTTTTTCGGAGCTGGGGACCGAACCCAGGGCCTTGCGCTTCCTAGGTAAGCGCTCTACCAGTGAGCTAAATCCCCAGCCCCTTAAAGTTCTATTCTTAAGTTTTCATTTACTTATTTGTGTGTGTGTGTGTGTGTGTG
Organism: Rattus norvegicus; assembly: GCF_021556685.1. NCBI lineage: Eukaryota > Metazoa > Chordata > Mammalia > Rodentia > Muridae > Rattus > Rattus norvegicus. The sequence continues at coordinate 56,622,857 of NC_141541.1, read as the reverse complement.
TGTGTGTGTGTGTGTGTGTGTGAATGTGTGCATGAGAGAGAGAGAGAGGAGACAGAGACAAAGTTGTGAGCCTCCTGACATAGGTGCTGGGAACTGAACTTGGGTCCTCTGGAAGAGCAGCAAGTGCTCTCCAATACCCAGCCATCTCCCCTGAGGTCTATTCTTAACTCTCCTTTCCCATGTCTTTATCATTTTACCTTTTAAAGTGTTAAGACACTTTCTGTATGTAGCCCAGGTTGGGCTCAAATTCATGGTTATCTTCCTGCCACAGGCCTCGAACACGTTCACCTTTTTTTTTTTTTTTCAAGAAAAATACTATTTTACTAACCTCTCTTAAGAAGTATGTCTGAGGGTCTGGAGAGATGGCTCAGTGGTTAAAGATCACTGACAACTGTTCCAGAGGTCCTGAGTTCAATTCCCAGCAACCACATCTGTAATGGGATCTGATGACATCTTCTGGGGTGTCTGAAGACAGCTACACTCGTATATATAATAAATAAATTCTTTAAAACAAAAATGAAAATATGTCTGAGACAGGCACCGAGGCACACGCTTCAATCCCAGCATTTTGGAGGCGGAGGCGGAGGCGGAGGCATCTCTGTGAGTTCATGACCAGTCTGGTCAACATAGTGAGTTCCAGGACAAACAGGAGTACATAGAGAGACCATGTCTTGAATTTTAAAACAGTACATGTCTGAAATTCTACAACAATTGAGATACACACGCAACAATATACGTGTTTCTCTCTCTCTCTCTCTCTCTCTCTCTCTCTCTCTCTCTCTCCACACACACACACACAAACTGGAGAACGAGTGAGAGCGAGAACGAGAGAGAGAGAGAGAGAGAGAGAGAGAGAGAGAGAGAGAGAGATTTTTCTCTGTGTGGCCCTGCCTGTCCTGGAACTCACTCTGTAAACCATGTTTTCCTCTAACTCAGAGACCCGCCTCTGCCTCCCAAGTGCTGGGATTAAAGGTGTGACTAGCACACCTGGCCTGCACTGATACATTTTTAAGCACTGGAAACAATATACAATATACAAAAGACATGTTTAATCTTTCTTTTGATATTATTTGCCAACCCAGTCACAAGAAGTCATAAGAACGAGGCCCCGTATTGAGTATATCCCAGTATATCCCTTGTGTTTTACAAAAGAGCAAAACAAACGACACCCTCCCCCCCAACCCCCCCCCCCCCCCCCCCCCCGCAATTTGTTGCCTGTACCTGAAGGAAGGCTTAAGTGGCCAGGATAAACAGTGTCAAATAACAGTCAATCACCTGTCTCTGAAGTGGGGACCACAGGAGAGCTCCCCAAGTTTGGTGAAAGTAGTGAGTAGTGTTTCAAACCACAGTTTCCAGGACTCTATATACCCCCCTTCCCCACCTTGAGCCTAACTTTTCTATAACAAGGCTTAATTATTTGCCATTTTAACTGATACCCGAGTGATCCATAAACACAGTTGAGATCCACGGTTACGGAGCGTTTGCATCATAGCTTACCCACAGGCAAATTACAGCATGCAGCACAATCAACTCGGGCTTCCGAGCCTGGCTGACCCACTGCTCACTTAGCCAAGACAGAGGTAGGAAAAGCAGCCAGGTCTTGGTCTGAGCAGATGGCACCTTTAGGAGGCCTGTCCCGCCTACAGCCAAGCCAGTAGGAGTAGATGTGCTTGGTCACGTGACTTATAAGCATCTGCTGTGTTTTCTTGGGGGTGGACAGGGGAGGAGAAGGGTCGAGCTGCGGGCGAGTAGAGGGAAGGATGAAATAGCTTAGGAGAGGTCAAGAGAGCTGTTGATATTATATATATATATATATATATATATATATATATATATATATAAATCATACTGACCCAGTTATATTAACAATCCCTTTATTCCTTCCAATGCATATGTCCTATATGTAGTCAGGTATAAAATTGCATGCCCACTGCAATTACTTTCCTCTGTAGCTCCATTTTGACCCTGGCCTTTATGAAAGCTCTTTGGGTATTGTGTTGGAGGTGGGGTGGAGAGAGGGAGAACACCGTGGCAATAAGCTTCAAGCACTTCTATAAATTAGGTCATTATCGTATGAATGGCTAGCTGTGATATATTGGTGGGTTTGGAATCAATTTAATGGTGAGCACGTTTGACTGGAGTGGAAAGGAACAAGATAGAAAATAGAAGAGAACGAAATAGACCAGCAAGCACTGTGGGTAGCGTAGGTGCGTGTGCTTACAGTGAGTGGACTGCAAAATCCCCCCATCTGTGACCTTAACAACTTTGTCCAGGTATGATTTATTTCACTTAAATGTGAAGTCTAAAAGAAGTCAGAGAAACAGCAGAATGCCGGTTGCTAGGTCCTGGGAGAAGGGGAATCAGAGGTGTTAGTCAAAGGGGACAAAGTTTCAGTTAGGCAAGATTGGGGCAGTCTGGAGACCCACTGAATAACACCAGGCCAGATCAACCCTACTGTGTACATACTTAAAACTTTGTGAAGAGAGGGCTGAGGAGATGGCTTGGTTGGGAGAGTTCTTTCTTGCCTGCAAGCAGGATCTGAGTTCAGATCCCTGGCACAAACATAAAAAGCCAGGCATTGATCGTGTCATGCATCTGTGATCCCAGTGCTGTGAGGCAGAGAGGGCAGATCCCTGGGGTGCTTCGGCCAGCCTGGCTGAATCAGGAAACTACAAGTACTCTGAATAATAATAATAATAATAATAATAATAATAATAATAATAATAATAATGTGGAAATGATTGAGGAACATACTCAATGTCAACTTTGGGCCTGCGGTTGTAAAAATATAAAAAATTTAAAAAGTGTGGTTGTCTTTTATCCCCACTAGATCACGCACTGCATTGCCCCCCCAGGATATCTGCTGGATATCTTGCCAGAAGCACACATTTCAATTCCCTGGCAGCCCAGACCCACACTCCGCTACACTTAAATCTACACATGAAAGAACACACAACACAATAACCTTAGATCCAATTGATAAGATATAATTGCCCACCTAAACATACAAAGCCCAGTACCATCCATCCATTAAGAACATTTGTAACAACCTGTAAATACACAGAGCGGAATCTTAACGTCACCTGCCATATTGTCCTGCCACGGCTTCTCTCCCTCTCCCTCCTGTCTCTTCCTCCATTCCAGTCTCCTCCTCTTCCTTCAAACTTCTCTCCCACCCATCCTTCCTTCTCTTCCAATGACAGGCCTCCTTCTATCCTGTACCTGCCCCTCACCTGTACTTTACAAATTCGATGGGAAGAAGGTTCTGGTGAAGTCACCTGAGTCCTGAGTATGTGACTAGGCAGCTGTCCTTGGGGCAGTGGAATTAGCATCAAAATACAGATAACTCCAGGGCAAACCACAGCACAGGCCTCCATATGTATGTAAACACATGAGCACACGCGCTTACGTGATCGCACATACAACTGTGAAGAGGATAGATGCTACATTAGGTGGTATTTTACTGGGCTAGAGAGAAAACTGTGACATTAGAAGAAGTCATGGGGGCTGGAGAGATGGCTCAGAGGTTAAGAGCACTGTCTGCTCTTCCAGAGGTCCTGAGTTCAATTCCCAGCAACCACATGGTGGCTCACATCTATAATTAGGTCTGGTGCCCTCTTCTGGCCTCAGGCATACATGCAGGCAGAAAGCTGTATGATGTATACATAATAAATAAATAAATGTTTAAAAAATTTAAAAAAAAGAAGAAGAAGTAGTCATGGTCAGAGTGCAGCTCCTGCCGAGTCCTTAGTAGAGGTCACTTCATTTCAGGTCTCCTAACCCAGAATCCTCTCTACCTTCCTGTCTACCATCTCTGGGCATGATTCTGTTGGTTGCAGGATTTCCATACAATTTCATTCCTAATGAATGAACATTGGCTTGTGTGGCATTATTTGCTCTGCTACTGTACTATTGGGGATTTGGCAATTTCATTTGTAGCTAACATATATAATTCTGTTCCAAATATTCTTATAATTAAAGTTTTGTTGTTCCTACGAATCACTTATATGGGATACATTTTCTGGCGCGGTCTTTTTTATTTTGTGGGTCTACTACAGAAACTAACTGATTTATACTTCAGCAGTAACGATCTCCCAAGTCTCACTGCTGCTGGATTTGATCATTTATCCTTATACTTGTTTATCTGATATGTGTTAAATGGCCCTTTATAATTGTTTGCATTTGGATTTCTTTAATTAACTTCCGACACTTAGCGTTTCAAATGTTGGCTTAATGTCGGCATTCCTGATGTTTGAAACTGGCTATGTGTGTCCCAGCCCCTCTGGGAACCTGGTTCAAATGAGCTCAATATATTTTAGATGGCAACTTTAAATATGCTGCCATGGCTACAGTAAACACAGTTTCTTATTCCCTTGCCTCTCTCTCTCTCTTTTTTTTTTCTCTTGATTTTGTGGAATTCCATTATTCCAAAGTTTTATGTTTTTATATCACTGAAACTGTCATTGTTTTTTTTTTTTTTAATTTTGAAAACTTCCTATTCTTTACATCATAAGCAAGAATGGGTGTTATAAGTAATGGTTTAAAAACACTGTTTCAAGCTTTATAACGTGATTTTTAAATTCTCCAGTACACAGACACAAAGTAATTAAAACGAAGCAAAACAAAAACCCACCAAACCCCCCTTTCGTGGAGTATCAACTTGTACGTTAAGAAACAAGTGTGAGGGGTTGGGGATTTAGCTCAGCGGTAGAGCGCTTGCCTAGCGAGCGCAAGGCCCTGGGTTCGGTCCCCAGCTCCGAAAAAAAAAAAAAAAAAGAAAAAAAAAAAAAAAGAAACAAGTGTGGTGGGGTTGGGGATTTAGCTCAGTGGTAGAGTGCTTGCCTAGCAAGGGCAAGGCCCTGGGTTCGGTTCCCAGCTCCGAAAAAAAAAGAAAAGAAAAAAAAGAAAGAAAGAAAGAAACAAGTGTGGTAAGGTTTGTTCTGGGTGTGCTTCTGGTATCTCAGGGTCACATTCGACCTGTGGCCACTGACTTTTGTCACTGAAACCGGCTTTGATCCCCCAGTCCTCCTGATCTCCCTGCTTCCCTTCACCCCAAGTGCTGGGATTATAGGCAAGGACTGCCGTGCCTGGCTCATTATAAATTTTTTACTAATACATTTTTTTATCCTTTTTTTTTTTTGTGAGTTGTCTAAGAACAGTATCAACTAAGAAATTGTAAGAAATATAACACTTGGGACAGCAAGATGGCTCAGTGGGCAACATGGTGACAACTTGAGCTTGAGTCCAGAAACCTGCATGGTAGAGGAGAACCAACTCCTGTGAGTTGTCCTCTGACCTCCACATGCATGCTGTGGTGTGTACACAGATACAGACACAGACACAGACACAGACACAGACACACACACACACACACACACACACACACACACACGGTGGGGGGGCAGTGAGAGGGGAGGGACAGAGGGAAGGCAAAACCTTCAGGTACCACTCTGTGCCCACTGCATCGAGAACGGAGGGTGGGCGAGCACCTTGTTTTAGCAAGCCTCCAGGCAGTTCTGACACCAGCTTTTACCGGAATACAAACTCAACGGCTTCAGCTGCACTCACTTCTAACTTGGAATTAATTGGTACTAGAAATCATCTTTCTTCGCTAGGTGATTCCCCTGAGGTCTACAGAATAGCATTTATTCCGTTTATCAAAATACCCCGTGACAGTGCCTCTCCACCCCCATCCTTGTCAGCACAGCCAATTATACACGGGCGTCTTCATCTGCAGCCCTACTCTCAGCTCCCCTCCACTCCACACCCACTAGGACTTTCTACTTGTTAGGGTTTCCGTGAGGATGTTCTTCTGGGTGCCCTCCTGGGTTATTAGCTTTGTAATATTATGTGTGTTTTTATCTTTGCTTATGAAGAATCTCTCACTATGCTTTCTCATTATTTCCTGTTCTCTGGGGTCTGTCCCTGGTGTCTTCATCGTTGATCACTTTCCTTCGCTCAAGGTCAGTTTTGAAACACTTTTCAGTAATGATGCGGGCTGACAGAAGAGAACGGTCTTAAAATATTAAGTTAAAACATCAGAGGAAAGTTCAGAAACTTGGGTGGGGAAGGGGAACCTGCAGAAAATATCAGTGTTGCTAACTGGGAATACCTTGAACACTTTCAAAGGTCCTGATGTTGATAGGGTCAAGGAAGCAGCTGGGGTTTGGATCCTAGATGGAGACACCCTAAAGTGGATTCTATCAGTTCATGTGGAGTTAATTGGGCTTCCCCCCACTCCCCAAAAGAACCTGGCCAATTAGAGTCAGCTTCAAATATACCAAAACTATTTGGAACAATTTTTCAAGATACTCTCCCAAAGTTTCTTTCTTTTTTTTTTTTTAATTTCTCCCAAAGTTTCTTAAATTTTATTATTTAAGATACTAGAATCCTTAAATCCTGGCTGTCAAGATGGCTCAGTAGTAAACACACTTGTGGCCAAGCTTAGAAACCTAAGCTCGATTCCCAGAACTCACAGTGCTACGTTTTATAAAAGATAAGGGGAGAGGGGGATTATGTTCTATGGAGGTCTGGGGAAAGGGGGTGCCTCAGTGGGTCCATGCTGAGGTGTCCCTTCCCCCTGAGGGACCAGCCACACAACAGTATAGTATAGAATAGAGTTTATTCAGGGCATGGGGAGGGAGTTAAGAGGGTAGTAGGGCAGAGAGAGAGAAGTAGAAGAGGAGAGGAGTAGAGGAGTAGAGGCTGGCTATGAGCATGTGGAGAGAAGGGGAAGAAGGGAATGGGGGAGAAGGGACAAAGGGGGAAGAGGGTAAAAGCAAGAGCAAGAGAGTGAGGAGGGGGCAAACATCCCCTTTTATAGTGTCAGGCATACCTGGCTGTTGCCAGGTAACTGTGGGGGTGGAGCTTAGACAGAATGCTAACGCACGATGGAAGGAAAGAACTCATTCACATAAATTGTTTTCTGATCTCACTCTGTCTCTGTCTGCCTGTCCATACATCCATCTGTCTGTCTGTTGTGCTTATCTCTTTTTCTCTGTCTCTCGTGCACATGCATACACATACATCCACACATAAATGTAAAAAGAAAACATTGAGCTCCCTTAAGTGGACATGCACAAACTGTAAATTCCGAAATCTGGATGAAAACAAACACACCCAGGGAAACCCTGTTCTGCCTCAGGGAGCTGCCGTGCTCGTTTCTGGACACAGCCCTCTGATCAATGACAGACTCTGAAGTTACTGGTTTCACCCTGTCTTTAAAATGTTTTAAATTTTACTATGTCAAAACACAAAAAGAAGCGGATAGGTGTTTTTTTTTTTTCTCTTCATGCTTTGGACAAGACCAGCAAGTGCCTTTATTATCTGTAATTAGTTTAAGGTGGTACCAGGATAGTTAATTCAAGACTGGCATCTGGTTCAGCTGATAAAGGCACTTGTCAGGAAGCTTGGTGACCTAGTTGGAAGGAGAGAACTTCTTCTGAGCTGGAAGGGGAGAACTTCTGAGTTGAAAGGAGAAGACTTCTCTAAGACGGTCCAGTGACTGAAAGACTGTGAAGGACTAGAGTTTTTGGTCTTTGTGCTCAGCATGTGATTTTGTTTCTCAGGTCTAGTTCCCCGTGACTGTAAGAGGGTAGGTAGCTCATGTGCCCAGCTTCATCCCCTAGCACCAAAAGCAAGGAAAAAGTCTCCTCATCCATCAATTCTATGAAGAGGAAACTACTCACAAAACCACTCAGCTCCTGGAAGCTTCCATTCTCACCTGACAGTCTCACCTGGTGAGGAAGGCAATGTCATCAGTTAGCTGTCATTGGCTAGCCACCATGCAGGACTCTGTTTCAGGAGGATTTCCATCCTAAGCCACTCAATTCAGTAACAATAGCCATTCTGATAACAATTCTCTCAGTGAGAAGCACAAAGAGAAGCTGTTGGTTGGAGAGCAAGTGTCCACCATAAGCGTTGTACACACGATAGTATCAGACAGGAGAGCTTCAGTCCTTGCTGTATTTCAGCCCCTGAATCAACCATCTCGGAAGCACCTTGAACTTATCACAGATAATAAAGCACTCAACATGTAAGCAAGCAGTCTCTAAACAAGTACAAAACCAATCAATTTCTTCTGTATTTTGACATATTGATTTTTTAAATTTGTTTAAAATACTTAGTGAAATCAATAGATTCACACAGCCTGTTATTTGGGACAGAGCTGTGTCCATAGACAGTTATGGAGGTTGGATGGACAGCTTCATGAAAACGGGGCTTCCCTGGGTGTCTGTATTTGTCTTCAGCTCATTGCAATCTTACAATTGGACATGACCAGTTCATGTGTGAGTGTGTGTGGGGCCGTGGGGGGTTTGAATTGTATGAAGTGTGTGTGTGTGTATGCACATGAGCTTGTAGGCATATGGGTCTGCACACAGGCCTGTGGTAGCCTTTATCATGCTTGAACTTGATGCCTCAAGCCACTTGGCATAGCTTGTCTAGCCAGGGAGTTCTTAGGAACCACCTGTCCCCCAAATCCTATGGTTACTGGCACACACAGCCATGCCTGTTTTGTTTTGTTGTTTTTGGTTTTCTATGGATGCCGGGGATTCAAACTTAGTTCCTCATACTTTCAGGTACTCACTCCTGTGCCAACTCCCCAGTCCTCTGGTTTAGGCTATTTTCAATGGGATCTTCTGTTATAGCCAAACTAACTCACACCTTTAATCCCAGCATTCAGAAGGCAGAAGGCGAAAGCAGGCCAATTGCTAGGAGTTCAAAGCCAATATGGTCTATGTATCGAGGTCCAGAACAGACAATATTACATAGTGAAATCCTGTCTAAAATAATCGGTAAAAATGTTTTCATAATCTAGGAGAGCAGACTTTATTACTGAGAATAGGTTTTGGTTTAAAATCAACAGAAACTTCAACAGAAACTTTAGCTTCCACATACCACCCTTCCTCAACTCCCATTTCACCCTTTTGCTAGAGTCTGGTGTTAGTGAGGCTCATTTGTTAACACCCATAGTCCAATGCTTAAAACCCATGACCACATTAAGATTCTATCTGTCCATCCCCCATATTTTGATAAGTGTGTGATGGTGTACATCTTTTCTTATAATACAGATAACAATCTCACTGCCGTAGAAAATTTCCTATGTAGCCAGATATAGTGTTGTATGCATTTAGTCCCAGCACTTGGGAGGCAGAAGTGGGTAGATCTCTGTGAATTTGAGGCTAGTCTGGTCTACATAGTAAGTTCTAGGCCAGCCAAGGCTACATGGTGATATCTTATCCCCAAAACAAAACGAAATTCTCTATTCTCCACCTATTTACCCAAGATGGTTTAAATACGCTTGGCCCAGGGAGTGGCACTCTTTAGAGTTTTGGAGTGGGTGTGACCTTGTCGAAGGAAGTGTGTCACTGTGGGGGTGGACTTTGAGACCCTCCTAATTGCCTGAGAGATTCAATTTGCCTTCTGGACAAGATGTAGAACTCTCAGCTCCTCCTGCACCATGTCTGCCAGGAAGCTGCCGTACTTCCCGCCATGATGATAATGGACTGAACCTCAAAACCAGTAAGCCAGCCCCAATTAAATGTTGTCCTTTATAAGAGTTGCCCTGGTCATGGTGTCTGGTCACAGCAATGGAAACCCTAAGACATCACCCCATCCTCTATTCCTGGTGACAACTGATTTTTTTTCCTAAATTGTCTCCATAGTTTAGCCTTTCCAAGAATGTTACACAGTTAGATTCACACATAACGCCCTTCCAGATTGGCTTTAAAAAAACTTAGCAATAGGTATTTTAAGTTTCTTTCATGTCTTTTTGTGACCTAGTAACTCTATTTTCAACTTGATTTCTTTTCATCACTGAATGATATCCCATTGTATGAATGCACCAAATTCTGTTTATACATTCGCCCATTGACAAGACATCTTGGTGATAATCTGTATTTTAGAAACTAGGAATAAATCTACTATAAAAAAATACATGTGCAAGTTTTAATGGGTACATATGTTTTCGGTTTGTCTGAGCAAACAGCAAGAAGGGCAATTGCTGTATCATATGGTAAGAATGTGTTTACTTCTTTACTTTAAGAAACTGTCAAATTATCTTCCGAAGTGGTTATACCATTTTGCTTTCCCACCAGCAGCGAAGGAAGAGTTCCCATTGCTCTGTGTTCACACTGACATTGGTGTTGTCAGTGTTTGGGGTCCCAGCCATTCTGACTGGCACAAATTCGAAGCAGGCTCTCTGCAGCTTCTCATTGTTGCTCTAGCTTCCACTCTGGTGACACAGGATGTGGCCCACACTTGACAGTGTTTCTATGCCATCTGTAGATCTTTTTATGGTGATTTATCTGTTCAGATATTTTGCCCATTTTTAAGTTGGGGGATGTTTATCTTCCTACTGTTGAGCTTCAAAAGTTCTGTGATATAACTTAGATGCCAGATCGTTATCAAATACATGTTTTGTAAATATTTCCTCCCAGTTTAAGACTTATCTTTCCCTTTTAACTGTCTTTCACAGAGAGCTTTTTAATTTTAACGAAGCCCAAACTTGCTTCTATTTTCTTTTAATGAGGCCTGAGTTCTGTGTCGCATCTACAAAAATCAACAAAGCAGACATGGAAGTTCATGCCTGTAAACCTAGTACTGAGGGACTGAGCCAGACAGTCGAGAGTTCAAAGCCAACCCGGTCTATGTAACAAGACCTCATCTCAAACAAAACAAGACAGATCCAACAAAAACAATTAAAAAAAAAATCCAAACATCATCAAACTTAACTGTAGAATGTTCTCTTACATTATCTTCTATAAGTTTTATACTTTTACATTTAACTCTACAATTTATCTTGAATCAATTTGTTTCTCTGTGAAAGGGGTGGATATGCGGGAAAATTTATTCCGTGTCAGTGCCCAGTAGTTCCAGCATTGTTTGACCGCTGAGAACATCATTTCTCCCTTGCAAGCCTTTGTTCCCTTAAAACATCAGCTGATGTGTGTAGATAGATCTTTCTCTGGGTTTCCAGTTTTGTTTCCTTGATTTTTCTGTGCCAGTCTTTCAACAACCCATTGCCTTGATCGATGTGAGTTTGTAATTAAGTCTTGAGGTTGACTAGTAACCAGCCCCTCCCCACCCCCAGCTGTATTCTGTTTTCCTTTTGCCTTTCCATGTACGCTCTGGCAGGGCAGCGTAGAAAAGGTCCTTTACCTTACCTGTTCACAGGTGAGCTGGAGGCCTCACAGCACCGATGGCTGGTTCAGCATCATATGTAAATCTACTCTGTTGCTGCTAACCTTGTATTTTCCATCCTACCAAGTCTCCAGACAACACACCAAGCATGTGTATGAACTAGCACCAAAATTGGTTTCTTAGCTAGTGCACGCAGCTTGTACACACGGCAGGACCTGGTGCTTCCCAGAGATATGGGCCTACTGCATAGCAACTTGCTGATATAGCTAACAGCACAGTTCAGAGCAACTGGGAAATTAACAGCTTGGGATGTTGAGAGAGCTGGAAATGAGGATGAGGATGCTGGATGGAAATGAGACTGATCTAGCTGTCGGTGTGTGTCTTTGCTGTAAGACCCCATAGTGGCCTTACCTCAGGGGCGCAACCCACAGAGCACAGATTGACAAAGTGACCGCTGCAATAGCATGAGGGTATAAGGTTTTAATCCACATACGTGGGGTTGCTTATCCATGCAGGGAGAGGCAACCCCGAACCCAAAAAGCACACAACTTTTATTTGTTACAGAGGGCAGACTTCAGCAACAGGGTTAGCTGGCCTATTCTCATTGGTGGTACATAGGACAAAGGATCTGGTCAGGTATTGGCTGGCCTGCTCAAGAGGCTGTTCTTGGCTCAATTAGTCACTTTCCTCATCCAGCCCTACACATGGCCTTGGTGAATCACTGGGAAAGGGCTAAGTTGGCATGTCCCTTAGTGGGGGGGGGGGGGGATGAACTGGGTGATTGGGCAGGGTCAGGATGACATCTTGTGATTGTTCTCAGAATTTATCACAGGGAGGAGTAGAGGGGTCTTTCTGAAAACAGTTTTTTGGTTTTTTTTTGGGGGGGGTTTGTTTTGTTTTGTTTTGTCTTAATTAGCTTAGTCAGAATCTTGATCACCAAAACTTTATCATACCACTGGGCATCCTGACGTCAGATGTATCTCTCATAAAGGTCACAAGTTTGTCATGGGCATCCTGACCACCAGATGTATTTCTCAAAACCTTGTTGTTATAACTTTGTTTTTCACATCTATGAAACTTTATTTCTTCATCTTCAGAAAAATCAAACCTGGCTTGTTGGATCTATCCTTGTTGGGAGCTATGCCCTTAAGCCCCTCCATTATTGATGTTAATATTATAGTTAGAATTAAGTAAGATAAAATGGAAAAATGCTAAAATGAAAATATGGTGACTGGGTTCATTAAGCGGTCAGGACGATGGAAAATCCCCAGCCAGCTGCAGAAGGCTAATACAAATCTGGTGGTCAGGTTGCCTAACGATATGAGAAACTTGTGACCTTTCTGAGAAACCAACATTCTGTTGATGTCAGCTGATTGCCTGACCACAAGTGCACAGTGTCCTTGGCTTGCATAAATATTTCCCACTTCCCCCTCCCTCTGTTACCCCTGTTATAGTATAAATTCAGCCTTAGGAAAAAATAAAATTTGTCGCCTTGATCAGACTCCTGTCTTGGCATCCTTCTTCGAGTCTCTTGTCCTCCATTCTCTCTTAGGTTGTTCCCAACCTCTGCTGACTGCCCTGCGGGTCGGGGTATATCATCAAAATCCTGAAAGTCCCAGGGAGTGTTAAAAGGGCTCAGGGGGTAAAGGTGCTTGCAGGAAAATATGATGGCTTGAGTTCAGTCCTCAGGACCCATTATATTACAAGGAGAAAACTGATTCCTGCAAACTGTCCTCTGACTTCCACAAACATATTATATCATATGTGCCCAAACATACACACATGATACATAAATAAATGTAGTAAGAATAAAAAGAGACAAAGTAAATTATACTAAAATGCATCTATTCCCCTGATCTTAAATCTCTCACTATTTCATGAGTATGTCTCTATGAAAAGCTCTCAGGGAGAACTTTCCCTCGGGATGGAGACCCTCCAACTCCAAAGACCAGACTGAGACACCACAGGATGCAATCAGCAAGAGGATTTGGTTTATTGTCGGGATACACAGGCACAGGCACCTGCGGGCGCTTCAGTCACTCGGGGGACTGGCGCGCCCCACAGAACCAAGGATGGGCTTTTATAGGATTTTGGGGAGCAGAAGCAAGCATACAGAAGCAGATGCATGGTTACAGGGATATAATTGGTGGATTCTAATATGGCAAGGGTTTAGCCCGGGGGCAAGTTTCCTAGCTACCTTCCAGAAACATAACGGCTGACTCGGCCCCCCAAGGGTTCAGCCCGGGGGCAAGTTTCTTAGCTACCTTCTTGGAACATAACGACTGACTCGGCCCCCCACCAGGGTGTGGGACCTCTCCTGGGGCTTTTTTTCATTGTCAGGTGCTCAACCGAAGTCGTCCTGTTGCCAGGCCTTCAACCAAACATATCTTGCTTGGCAGCCGCTGTGTACTCAGTGTTCTAACCTTTCCCTGAACCAGTCATCTTAAGTACAGCCTTGCAAAATGGCGTTACTGCTGCTAAGCTGGGGTCTTTCATTCCCCCATTTTTTTGCTAACTTTGAGTGAAATCTTTCACTCGACTTGGTCAAGAAATTTCTGTCTGGTGGGGGCTTATTCCCCCACTGACTCTAGGCCACAAAAGGGCTAGGAGGAGCCACGTAGGAGTTTTAACTTTAAGGGGTTTGGAATGCGCTGAACTCTCCATGTCTGGGGTGTAGTGTTGTGATTAGTCAATTCCTCAGACCGGACTGCCTTGACGTGTGGTGTGTGGATCTAAGCCGAGACTCCGTCTACCTTTAGGGCGGTCGGGGTAGTCAGGAGGACGGTGTAGGGTCCTTTTCACCGTGGCTCGAGATTCTTGGTCTGGTGTCTGTGCACCCACACGGTGTCTCCAATCTGGAACGGGTGTGGCACCACCGGATGCTCAAGCTTGTCCTGGTAAGCAGTGGCCAAAGGTCTCCAGACGTCTCTCTGCACAATCTGTAGGGCCTGTAAATGGGCCCTCAGAGAAGGGCTGTCAGCAAAATCAGCAATGTTTGAATCAAAGAAATGGACAAATGGGGGTGGTGTTCCATATATTATTTCAAAAGGAGTTAGACCATGGGGGCCCGGGGTATTCCGGGCCCGATATAGAACTAGGGGAAGGAGGGCCACCCAATCCTTTGAGCCAGTTGCAAGCGTAAGTTTGGATAAAGTCTCCTTAATTGTTCTATTCATGTGTTCTACCTGACCTGAACTCTGGGGTCTATAGGCACAATGTAATTTCCAATCAATCCCCAGCAATTTGGCCACCAACTGACTTACTTGGGAGACGAAAGCGGGCCCGTTGTCCGACCCCAACGCTTGAGGCATGTCATACCTGGGAAAGATTTCTTCGAGGAGCTTCTTGGTGACCATTTTTGTAGTCTCGTGCTTTGTGGGGAAGGCTTCGACCCATCCTGAGAAGGTGTCTACAAACACTAGGAGATACTTGTATCCATATATACCTGGTTTAATTTCAGTAAAATCAATTTCCCAATGGATGTCGGGACGGTGTCCCCTAGGACGAACTCCTTGTCTAATCATGGTTCTTCCCAGGTTAACCTGAGCGCACGCTTTGTAACTCTCAGTCACCTTTTGTATCACTTTGTCCCAATTAAAAAAAAAAAAAACACAGATTTATCTCTTCCCGATCTAGTAAGGTTTTCATCTTCTTAAACCCCAAATGGGTTAATTTATGTAAAAAGGAGATCAATTCAAAAGTCCTTTGTAGACCCACTGTTTTAGTTGAGGGTGGTAGATGGCCCCCATTTTTTCTAGGAGCTCTATGTCCTCATGGGCATAAACCCAACTGGTTTGTCCCACTGGTGGGGGCGTGGGTTGGTCTGGGCTATTTAAGGGCAAGATTTGTTTGCTCATGGCCGCTTCTCTCGCCGTGGCATCGGCCAGCCGGTTTCCTCGTGCCTCTGGGTTGTGCCCTTTCTGGTGTCCTGGACAATACATAATACTCAGTCTTTTGGGCAAGAATAGAGCTTCTAAGAGGGCCAGAATTTTAGCCTTATTTTTAATATCTTTACCCTCAGATGTGAGCAGCCCCCGCCTCCGGTAGATCTCCCCGTGGATGTGTGCCGTGGCAAAGGCATAACGGCTGTCTGTATATATATTTAGCCTCTTACCTTTTGTCATCTTGAGCGCCTGAGTCAAGGCGATGAGTTCAGCCCGTTGTGCGGAGGTACCAGCAGGCAGGGCTTTCGCCCAAATCACTTTGTCCTCCGTAGTGACCGCAGCTCCAGCCTTTCACTCTCCCTCTGCCAAGAAGCTGTTGTCATCCGTGTACCATGTGTGGTCAGCATTCTGAAGAGGCTGGTCCGATAGGTCCGGCCTGGTTCCATGTACTTCTGCGAGGATTTGTAGGCAGTCATGCTGTTTTGCCTCCTCTGGTAGAGGAAGCAAGGTGGCAGGATTGAGGGCGACTACGGGCCCAAACTGAACCCGTTCTGTATCCAGTAAGAAGGCTTGGTGCGAGAATTAGAGAGCCAGCGGTCTGGGGGCTGCTTTACCAAGGCCTCCACTGCGTGGGGTGTTAGGATGGTGAGTGGCTGTCCCAAAGTCAATTTTCCAGTGTCCTTGATCAGGACAGCAATAGCAGCCACCATCCTTAGGCACGGTGGCCAGCCGGAGGCCACAGGGTCCAATTTCTTAGACAGGTAGGCCACAGGGCGTTTTCAGGGTCCCAACCTTTGTGTTAGGACCCCTTTAGCATACCCCTGTTTCTCATCGATGAACAGTTACTGAGCAAATTGTAAGGGTTTGGAACAGTCGGATGAATATCTTCTATCCTCTTGTTGACCTTTCTCAAGTCTTGTACTGGCCTATAATCTCCAGTGTCGGGTTTCTTAACAGGCAGAAGAGGCGTATTCCAAGGCGACCGGCAGGGGATTAGGATGCCTTGATCTAGAAGCCTCCTAATGTGAGGCCTTATACCTTGATAAGCTTCATGTGACAGGGGGTATTGTTTTATGGAGACTGGAGTTGTAGTGGCCTTTAACTGTGTAATTAAGGGGGGCTGTTGGAGTGCCAACCCCATCCCACCAGTCTCTGCCCAAGCCAGTGGAAAATTCGTGACCCAAGTGTCTATTTCTAGGGATTGTGGCTTGTCCTGTCCCAGTTCATATAGTCTATATTCATAGAAATTGAAGGGGAGTTCCGTGGGGGCCAGTTATTTGGGCCCCTCCTTTCTCAAAATGAATTTGTGCTTTTAGTTTGGTGAGAAGATCATGGCCCAGCAGAGGGTACGGGCAGTCCGGAACATGTAAGAAGGAATGGGTCACCTTACCAGTAGCCAGCTGAACCCGGCGGTCCGTAGTCCATCGGTATTGTTTCTCACCAGTAGCTCTTTGTACCCAGGCCGTCCGGTCGCTGAGTTGTCCTGAAGCTTGGGTGAGGACTGAATGCTGGGCTCCTGTGTCTACCAGGAAAGTAACCGGCTGCCCCCCAACTTTAAGCGTTACCCTGGGCTCGGGGGGGGGGCTCCTGGCCATGACCTCCCTAATCTTTATCTAGAGCCAAGAGGGAGGTTCGTGGTCGAGGCTTTCGGGGTCCGCCAGGCTTCTTGGGGCACTCTCTGGCCCGGTGCCCTTTCTCTTTGTAATAGGCACATTGATCTTTATCCAGCTTCAGCCCCTTTCGAGCTCCCCCCTATCTCCCTTCCTTTCTTGGCCCTGAACTACGGCGGCCAAGATTCGACTCAATTCTCTCTCTTATTAAAAATCTTTTCAGCTTCTTTAAGTAAATCCTGTAATGTATAGCCCTGCAAATTTTCTAACCTCTGTAACTTAGTCCTGATATCTGGAGCAGCCTGCCAGATGAAGGACATAGAGACACTTGTCATTTGTCCTGGGTCATCTGGGTCATAGGGAGTGTACATACGGTAGGCCTCCTTAAGTCTCTCTAGAAAGGCGGAGGGAGTTTCCCCTGCTTCCTGTAATACCTGTTTTACCTGAGCCAAATTAGTAGGGCGTCGTATAGCCCCTCGGAGACCCGCTAGAAGCAACTGGCGATAAAGGCGTAGGTGTCCCTTACCTTCAGCTGTATTAAAATCCCAGTTTGGTCCTCAGGCAGCTGGGTGGGACGCCCATCATCTCCCAGAACATGCTTTCTGGCCTCTAGGAACACTCCTTGTTTTTTTTTCTGAGGTTAAGAGGGCCTGTAAGAGCTGTTGGCAGTCATCCCAAGTAGGCTGGTGGGTAAGTAAAACAGATTCTATTAGGTCGGTGAGTGCCACCGGATCTTTGGAGAAAGAAGGGTTGTGTTGTTTCCAATTGTAAATGTCAGCTGCTGAAAACGGCCAGTATTGGGTCTGGCCACCAGTTCCCTGTCTAAGTGGGAAAGCCTGGGAGGTTGAATCTGGCATCACCTCGCGCTTATTGCGCAATCTCCCTGCGACAGGGGAGAAACCCTTATCAGACTGTGGCCCGGCAACTGATCTGGCCGGCGGCTCTGCCTCCTCCGTTTCAGCCGGGCCTGTCAGAGAGAAGATCTATGAGAGGGGAGTTTGGGTCTGCCGGGAGGACAGGTTTCTTAGAAGGCTCTGATTTCACAAAGGTAGAGAGAGGAAGACATGGCCGGCGGACCGGGCGGGGCCGAGGGGACAGGCTGGGGGTTGAGGGGAGGCCAATTCGGGTCCACGAAGGGTTCCGCCTGGGGGGGGGGGGTTAAGGCGAGACTCTCTCAAGTGATAATATAAGAAACCTGGTCAGGATGTCCGTGGACGACCCAATCTTTAACCTGTAAAATAATGATCTTATTAAATGTGTCATTCACTGGCCATCCCGCTCCGAAAGTGGGCCACTCGGATGTGCAGAGAGTCTGCCATTTTCCTTTTTTTTTTTTTTAACCTCGACGGACTGGTTGTGTGCCCGGTCGTGGACGTCTTTCTAATGATCAAGAGTGAGACTTAGGGGCGTTGTTAGGGACTGTCCCATGTTAGTTCTAAGGAAGATTAGAACACAGAGAAAACAAACAACACCAACAGTCAAACAAACAACAGACAGGCGTGCTGCACGGCTTTGGTACCAAACTGAAAGCAAAAAGTCAGATGGAGGTGGCAAAGGTCCGGGGCCCTCTGAAAGCCAAAACTACAGACAGAGGTGCCGTTAGTCCGGATCTTTCTCCTCTCCCAGATTGGGCCCCGAAAAGTCGGGCCCCTAACACCCTTGGAACGTCTTCCAGGGCTGCGGGGCGAGAAGTCCGAGCTCGTCAGCTCCTTCTTCGTCCCGCCCAAATTCCAAACAACCTGGCTGAGCGCTCACAGAACAGACCTGGCTGAGCGCTCACAGAACAGACCTGGCTGAGCGCTCACAGAACCTGGCTGAGCGCTCACAGAACAGACCTGGCTGAGCGCTCACAGAACAGACAGAATAAGGCAGAACGAGACAAAATCAGACAGACAGACAGACGCCGGCCGGCTTACCTCCCAGTGGGTGGTCCGTGGTCCCTGGGTGGAGGATCTCCTTTCCCGGCCAATGCACCAAATGAAAAGCTCTCAGGGAGAACTTTCCCTCGGGATGGAGACCCTCCAACTCCAAAGACCAGACTGAGACACCACAGGATGCAATCAGCAAGAGGATTTGGTTTATTGTCGGGATACACAGGCACAGGCACCTGCGGGCGCTTCAGTCACTCGGGGGACTGGCGCGCCCCACAGAACCAAGGATGGGCTTTTATAGGATTTTGGGGAGCAGAAGCAAGCATACAGAAGCAGATGCATGGTTACAGGGATATAATTGGTGGATTCTAATATGGCAAGGGTTTAGCCCGGGGGCAAGTTTCCTAGCTACCTTCCAGAAACATAACGGCTGACTCGGCCCCCCAAGGGTTCAGCCCGGGGGCAAGTTTCTTAGCTACCTTCTTGGAACATAACGACTGACTCGGCCCCCCACCAGGGTGTGGGACCTCTCCTGGGGCTTTTTTTCATTGTCAGGTGCTCAACCGAAGTCGTCCTGTTGCCAGGCCTTCAACCAAACATATCTTGCTTGGCAGCCGCTGTGTACTCAGTGTTCTAACCTTTCCCTGAACCAGTCATCTTAAGTACAGCCTTGCAAAATGGCGTTACTGCTGCTAAGCTGGGGTCTTTCATCTAAAGCTGAGGTGAGGGGATTGTTCTCAGATCATATTTAACATGTAATATGGCTATCACTCTGAAGGCAAGAACTTTTTCTTATTTGGAAACAATGTAAGTTTTGGGAAGGATATGTGCTGTGTGGTAACTTCCTTTGAAATTAAATATTATCTCCTAGAAGGAGAAGGGAGATTCTTAAGACATGGGTAAACAAAACCTACAAGTCTAGAGACTTACAAGATTCCCAAGGCCCCTTCCTGAGGCCATACAGGAGAAACACTTCTGACTAGCCAAGGTGCTGTAAAGGGTGCAGGGAACTCCCGGGAGTTCACGTAGCTTTTGCAGTAGTCACCTATCACCCAGGAGTGACAATTATGCATCTGCCTTTGAGTCAGTTGTGCAGTATAAGTAAATCCGAGAAAACACGTTGCTCATCAAGATGGTCTTTGGTGGAATTATTACTTTGGTCTATCAGCAGTTGATGTTGCCTCAAGAAAAATGAATGCCACATGACAAAAACAGGCATTCAGGGAGTCCTAAGGAGAAAAGCAAAACCATGTATGCCTCATACACAGATAGAACCTACATTCAGTTTAACATTTTCCTTGTAATCCAGGTTCCACGCACATGCTGCAGGTTTCACGTTGCCCTGGTTCATTGAATAGTCAAATTTCTCTGGGCCTACTGTTCTTGAACGTGTGCATGTCGGCACTTTCTGTTACATTCTTATTATTATTATCTTATCATGCAAATGCTTCATAAACATAAATGTCAACAGTTGCATAAAGCATACAACATCCTAATTATTGAATTATTCTGCTAGAATTTTCATCGTCCAATGTGTACACGTCTTCATCCATCTCTCTGATCTCAAGGCTGTCTGTCCCTCGGTAAAGACTCGGATGCTTTGTGTTTTAGGGGGCCGCCCTCTTCAACGATTGTGCTGTCAGTTTGTCAAAACATGTGTGTTTTTAACACATTAGTGCCGTGTTCTTACCGTCCTCATCCAAACGCAATGCAAGACACTTATCTTGTCTCCTTCTCGTCAATTTGTTTGTTTTTGCCTTTCTGGTAGCTCTTAGCCAGATATAAATATCTCTTCTTTTTTTCAAGTTAAGACAGAGTTGTGGCACAATGGCCTTTAAGAAGAGATTCTTAAGTGAAAACTAGACCAAAGAGCTGTCAAAATATACTCATACCGTCTTGTCATTAATGAGGGCCTGCCACCAAAACTCACCAGTGGTTTTAGATGCATCTCTGCACAAAGATTACTGACATGCCCCTAAAACCTTCTCTCCCACAGTCAAGAAGCTGAATTATCCCACTCCAAATATATAAAACAAAATATAAGAAAATTAGAATGAAATAGAAAAATATGCAACTCCCCCTCCCATCTCTATATAAGGTTGGGTGTTTGAATCCTTTCTTCACCATTTTAATGATATTTCCTATCCAACTTTTTGTGTAGTCAGTTGTACTGAGTCTTTGAAATGACTATGACATCAAATACATTTCTGTTAATATGTATGCATATGGTGCTGGTTTGAATAGGAATGGCACCCATAGACTCGAGTTTTTGAATGCTTGGCCTATAGGGAGTGGCACTATTAGGAGGTATAGCCTAGTTGGATTAGGCATGGCCTTCCTGGAGGAAGTGGATCACTGTGGGGATGGGCTTTGAGGTCTCTTATGCGCTAGTTCCACCCAATGTGGCTTATAGTCTGTGAATCACGATGTACAACTCTCCGATCTTTCTCCAGCACCATGTCTGCCTGCATGTGCCCAGGACTAAACCTCTGAAACTGTAAGCCAGCTTCAATGAAATGATTTCCTTTGTAAGAGATGCTGTGGTTACAGTGTCTCTTTACAGCAATAAAACCCAAACTAACACACACACACACACACACACACACACACACACACACACACACACGTAGATATTGATTGCCAATTGATGCAATTGCAGCGTGGCCAAGCAGCACACTAACAGGCCAAACCCCTCACATGCTTCTTTCTGATAAAAACGTAGACCTTGTTACAAGACAAGAAAACCCTAGTCTACACTGCTTATCAGTAACTACAAAAAACCCTCATAAAATAAACAAATCAAGTCTAGTGACCTGTATAAGCAACAGCAACATGAGGGTTGTTTTAGGAATACAAGGTCATGATTCACCGAAGAATGACACCCCAGGGCTCAAATAGTGTGTGAACACAAAGAGGGTTTTATTCTGCAGAAGTCCAGCACGCTGGGGTCTCCCATGACCAAGAGAGAGAGACACCCAAGTGAGCTCACAGGCCTGATTTTGAAAGACCCCCAGAGCGGGGAGACCCTCACTCAAGTCTCGGGATGATGCGACACCCCCAAGGATTCACATGAGGCCATCCTTGCTGTAATAAACATGAGGTTTATTGATAGGAACCAGTACACTGGGGTCGAGACTCGTATCCCACGCAGGGGCAGTGGAGTTCGACCCCGAGAGGCTGGGAGAAAGGGTATTTAAAGGGAGAAGCCACAACCCAAGGGGGCAGGGATGGCGTCATTGGAAAATTACAAGGAGAAGCTTCCTGTCTCTCAAGATTGCTTAACTTTATGGTTCACTAGTTCCTAGAAGCTTCCTGCCTCTCAAGGTTGCTCTCTAAGATTTTAATCTAACTTTGTAGTCAGCTAGTTCCTGGAAGAAGCTTTCTGTTATCGTTAATAGGTCTGGAATCGCATATCTAAGGACCTTATCTTAAGTCCTGTTATCTAGTTCCTGGGAGAGCAGGCTCAAGAAATGTGACCTTTTACTTACAGGTAGAGGGCAGGGTCTGGAATTTGAGGTACTTAGGGCTTTTTGAAACTTCTGACTTTTTGGCTGCACCTTTTATTCTTTCAATTTAAAGCACATTAGGGAATTCTGGGGTAGGTGACCTCTATGTTAATCTGTCGGGTCCATCTCTACAGACATTCTTTACCTGGGCGTTCAGGCTGGGAATTTGCTGGGGAGGTCTGGAAAGTGTTGCTGAGGAAGTAGCTGAGGAAGTCTGGAAACTGTTGCTGACCCACTGCCTTTGCCTCAGGCCAGGCCCTGGGCAGCTTCTAAGGCCTGGACTTATCTGGAATTGCCCAGTTCTTGGAAACAGAGATTTAGGCCTAGTCTCCTTAACTGCTGATTTGAAGCTGGTTTTGGAATGAGCCTAGCCTTCTCAAAGATTTGTTCATGTGCTGGGGCTGGGCGTGGGGGTATGTTTGTGTGTGTGCAGATATCAGATCCCCTGGAACTAGAATTACAAGCTGTTGTAATAAGAGTGCCAGGAACCAAACTTGGTTCCTCGGTAAATTAGCACATGATCGTAACCACTGAGCCATCTCTTCGGGCCTTTCCTTATCATGGATCTTTAGACAGAGCAGAAGGCAAGAAGAAAGAAGAAGAGATAGTGCCTTACCAACAGGGTTCAAATACCTGAACCCACAGGGGACGATATGTATTCGAACCACCGCACCAACTTCAGTTACTGCTCATGGATAATGTTGACAAAGCGACTCCATTTTCGATTCTGACAACTGTCACATGTCTTAAGTTAGGTGCAGTCTCAGATTCCTTAGACTGTGGCATGTGATCCTAACTCCAAGCAGTGATGTAGCCTGTAATTATTAAAAAATGATCCCCGCTATTGGCGGCCTAAGTCTGTTTTCAGGACCGTACATAGCCAGAGACCGAGATCACATGTTTCTCCTAGCCAATGCCTCTCCCACAAATACCGGCTCTGCCTCTCCAGAGCTCCAGGATCACGCTCTCGGTCCCTGCCGCCAGCTGCTGCCAAACCGCTCCACAGTTTCCATGGCTAGCTGAGGGGCACACTCTTGCCAGCCCATGCTCCGCTGCCATAACTTCTCCCCTGGAGCCCACTTGAGTCCCCATAGATGTAAAACACCAGACAATCTTAGTTTAGATTCAACAGATAACACAACCACTGGGCACGGAATCGATCATCCTAAACTCATCATCTGTTTTATGTTGGAAATCTGCGGTGGCAGAATCCGGCACCAGATCTAACAGACCCAAGTCTACATTTTGCTTCTTTCCACTCCTGCCTCGACATCCAAAAGTACTGTGCCCTCCTCCTGCCTTCCCTCTTCCTCTCTCGGACCCAGAAGATTGGCTTCTTGTCGTCTTTATTATCCAATCAATTAGTTAGGGAAAAATTCTGCTACATAGTGAAATGAATGGAACTGAAGAATATCCAGCTGATATTACAGGATTGCTATTGGAGGATCTCTTCTACCCTTTGTTCATAGAAATGTCTTAGTTTGATATTGAGACTAGGAGGCAGAGAATGGGTTGTCTATCCTGTTACATCCTTGTGGCTTGAGGTAGCTACATAGGACAGAAGGAGTACCAACCATTTTCAAAACTACTGGAAACTAAGACTTAATCAAATTGTAATGTGTATGTTCCCTAATAGACATTAATAATGGCTCGGGATATGGCTCAGTTGGACAAGTGCTTGCCTAGCATATGGAAAGCCTTGAGGTTGTTTCCTAGAACTGCTTTAAAACCATGCCTAGCACCACATAAGCCAGGCATTGTAGCCAATGCCTGTAATGTTGCCCAACTCAAAAGGGAGAGGCAGGCAGATTGGAAGTTCCAGGTCATCATTAGCTGAACAGAGAGTTCGAGGGCAGCCTGGTCTTTTTTTTTTTTTTGGAGCTGGGGACCGAACCCAGGGCCTTGCGCTTCCTAGGCAAGCGCTCTACCACTGAGCTAAATCCCCAACCCCTGGCAGCCTGGTCTTAATGAGCTTCTGTCTCAAACAAATAAATAGACATGAAAAGACAAGCTTCAGACAGGGATAAAACATTGCAAAGGGCTTGTGTCTACAGTGCCTATGATAGAAAGAAGTGTCAAAGAACTCAGTTTCTCAAATGTTATGACCCAAGAAGCACAGGAGAAATGCTCCGGCATTATCAGTTATCAGAAAGTTACAGCAAGGTACCACCGTACAGCCACATTTTACTAGAAAGTAAAATGGTTGACAATTCTAAAAGTGTATTTTCATCTGGCTAACAACGTCCATGTTGGGAAAGTTTTGAACTCATGTACACACATACACACAGGATTAAATATACAGCTACCCCTTCACTCCATAATTCTTTTTTTTCATCTTTATTAAATTGGGTATTTCTTATTTACATTTCGATTGTTATTCCCTTTCCCGGTTTCCAGGCCAACATCTCCCTAACCCCTCCCCTTCCCCTTCCCCTTCTCTATGGGTGTTCCCCTCCCCATCCTCCCCGCTCCTTACCGCCCTCCCTCACTCAATAATTCTACTCATATCCAGTCTATAGAAATGCTGCACATACACACAAGGTGATTTGCTAGTAGCAGCCTAATTCACATGACTTAGTGATGCCAGCGAATTTTCTATTACTTAGTAGAAAACATAAATGCCCATCCACAGAGAGTGGATAAGTTGAGCTGTGAACCCTATTTAGCAATAAAAAGGAATAAATTGTTAATATCTGCATCATTGTGCTGTGGTGCATATACTCATACACACATATACACAACATAAAGAAGTATTCTAGGGGTTGGGGATTTAGCTCAGTGGTAGAGCGCTTGCCTAGCAAGCACAAGGCCCTGGGTTCGGTCCCCAGCTCTGAAAAAAAGAAAAGGGGGGAAAAAAAGAAGTATTCTAAAAATTAAAACCCAGTGAGAAGACAGCTTGTGGTGGGAAGACGTGCGCTGAGGACAACTCCAGGTTTCATTCCTTAGAAGTCACCTCCAAACAGTCTATTCAGAATGTCAGAACCCACTGACTGGACATGCCACTTGTTCAGTTTGTTTTAACAGACTTCCCCGGCTCAAAGACTTCGGGAATGTGAATTGAATCGTCAGCTTCCCCAGCTGGGCAGTGGAACCAGAGAAGCAGAATGTGGATGGTCTAACTCTTAGTCTGGAATGGAAAGATTCGTCCATGAAGACACACTGTTATTGGGGACTCTTGGGAGAAGAAACCCAATGCAAACTAGCTTAAGTCCAAAATGTACTATATCAGGAGGCTGCTGAAGTAGTTCACAGAACAAGGGGTTGGGGGGGAAATGCTGGACTCAAGAATAAAAGGGAAAACCCAGGGACCAGGGTGCTGAGCTCTCTCCTCTTATCCTTCTTATCCTGTCCCCTTTCTCTAGATGAGATTGTCTAGATGGCTCGTGTGTGTGTGTGTGTGTGTGTGTGTGTGTGTGTGTGCTTGTGTATATACAAGTGAGTGTGTGTGTGTACAAGTGTGTATCTCTGTTTGTGAGGGAGGGCGTTACTCTTCAGGAGCTATTTAGCTTTTTTACTGACACAGGGCCTCTCATTGACTTCATGCTCATGGGTAGGCTAGGCTACCTGGCCAGGGAGCCCTCCAGGAATTTACCCATCGTTGCCTTCTCAGTCTGGGATCACAAGTGTAGTCCAATGCACCCAGCTTTCTTATGCGGGTTCTGAGGATCAAATCAGGTCCTTGAGTTCACAAGGCAAGGACTAGAGTTCTGAGCCATCTCCTACCTAGCCTCTAAATTTGTATTTAAAACTAGTCTTAAAGGACATCTCTTGAATTAGGTGTAGTGGCTCACACCTTTCACTCCAGCACTTGGAAGGCAGAAGCAGATAGGCTTTATGAGTTTGAGGCAGCCTGGTCTACATAGTGAGTTCTAGGCCAGTCAGGGATAAAAGGAATTGCCTTAATAATTTTCCCAAGGGAAATTACTTCATTTACCTCAACCTACCCTGTGTTGCCATATTTGGTTTTTTTAACCTTTATTTTTATGTGTATGGATCTTCTGCTTACAAATGTGCTTGTTTACATGTCTGTGTGGTGCCCAAAGAGGCCAGAAGAGGATGTTGGATCCCTGGGACTAGAGTTAGAGACAGTTGTGAGCTGTTATGTGGTGCTGGGAAATGAACCCAGGTCTTCTGGAAGAGCAACCAGTGCTCTTGACTTGGGAGGCATCTCTCTAGAGCTTGTGCTCTATATTTGTAGATTGGGTGCCCCTCCAGATATTCTTCCTTCATCTGAATTATATACATCATTTTTTTTTAAAGATTTATTTATTTATTATATATAAGTACACTGTAGCTATCTTCAGATACACCAGAAGAGGGCATCAGATCTCTTTACAGATGGTTGTGAGCCACCATGTGGTTGCTGGGAATTGAACTCAGGACCTCTGGAAGAGTAGTCGGGTGCTCTTAACCACTGAGCCATCTCTCCAGCCCTATATACATCATTTATACTCTTAAATATATGCAGTATATATACTCTTGAGTACTATGGCATCTTATTTACATGCACATCAACTAAGAGACTTACTGTGAACATCATTTTCTATTGATTATAAAAAATAGGATTTTTAAAATGATTTTTTAAAAAAGATTTATTACGTATTCTGCCTGCATGTATGCCTGGATGCCAGAAGAGGGCATCAGATCCCATTGCAGATGGTTGTGAGCCACTATGCAGTTGCTGGAAATAAAGCTCAGGACCTCTGGAAGAGCAGCCAGTGCTCCTAACCTCTGAACCATCTCTCCAGCCTCTTGAATGACTTCTCAAAAGTATGCTTATGTGAAGAGTCCTTGGATAGGACCTATAGGTGGCTACCAGGGGTCTGATGTGGGTACTGAGAAGCAAACTCAGGTCTTCCAAACAGGTATTCTGTGATAGATGTGCAATGCTTGCTTGTTGAGCAGAATTGACCTATAATAACCATCCCCCTAGGCCCTGTTGTACAACGGTGAAGAGAAACAGTTGCACTCATGGGGGATGTTTCTATAGCACTTTCTCTGGGGATAGAGGGACTCTTTCACCACAGCCTTGCCTTCTGGAGACAATGTAGCTTCCCCAAGGCAGCTGGCACACACTCGGCTCCAGAGTGATGCTACCCAGAATATAGCTACCAAAGGAGAACAAGATTCTCCTTAGAGAGGAGGACAGGAGAACACAGGTTTTGATCTAGAAGCACACCCAGAAGCTTGGCAGGGCCAGTGACAAGCAGTTAAGGCACTATGTATCAATCAATGATCAGCTTCTCAAAATGACTCTTAGTGACTCCATGTGACAGATTTAAATGTGGAGGGCTGAGGGCTGAGGGCTGAGGGCAGAGATACAGTTCATTTGATAAGGTGCTTTCCTGGCATGCATTGAAAGGCAGAAGTTTTAAGGTTGCCTCCCCTACTCCTAGACAAAAGTTCAGAGTAGAAGAAAAAAACCGGTTAGGCCCTGGAATTGTATGTTCCAGGAAGCTTCTCCTAGGACCATAGAATGGGTAATTACATCAGCTGGTTCGGCAACTTTCTCCCAGGAACTAGCGGACCATAAAGTTAAACAATCTTGAGAAACAGGAAGCTCCTCCTTGTGATTTTTCACTGGTATTCTCGACATTTTCCAATGATGCCCTCCCTACCCCCTTGGGTTGTGGTTTCTTCCTTTAAATTCCCCTTCTCTTAGCTACTGGTGGTCGAACTCCACCGCCCCTGCGTGGGATACGAGTCTCAACCCCAGTGCACTGGTTCCTATCAATAAACTTCGTGTAAATTACAGCAAGGACGGTCTTACGTGAGTTCTTGGGGGGGTGGGGAGTGGGGATCACGTCATCCCGAGACTTGAGTGAGGGTCTCCCCGCTCTGGGGGTCTTTCAGCATGAAGCCCTGGATTTGACCCCAAGCACCCTATAATCCAAGTGTGATAACATATGCTAGCCATCCTAGCCCTCTCTTTAGGAAGTTCAAAGTCATTCTCAGCGTCCTGGTGAGGCCAAGGCCAGCTTGAGCTACATGAGACCTTGTCTCTGAAACACACACACACACACACACACACACACACACACACACACACACACACACATACATACATGGAAGGCTGAAAATAACTGGACAAAGTGAAGTCAAATGTTTCAGACTGCCCAGCAGAGGAAACACAAAAGCCGCATACCTTCGGGGCTGCTAGGCGGCCACAACCATCATTTTCTAACTCAAAGCCATCTTGTTAGCACTATAGGTGCACGACTTACTCGATAGAATAAATCACGAACTCGGCACATAAACGCGTCTTCCAGAGGTCTCCACAAGAAGAAAACAAAAGAGGAGTTGTTTTCCCTGGCAGTACAGACACCACTCAGCACCGAAGCACGGAGAAACGTGATGGAAATCTCGTCTGCCGAAAAGTGTGCTGTTAGTGTATTAGCCAGGCTGACCTAGACTTTCAAGCTATTCAGAGAAATAGCAGTCATTTGCAGTGATTTCAGTCAACTGCTGTCTCTATCATTTTGTGTAATTAGGGGCAGCCATTTTCATGGAGGAAGCAAAACACGGAGAGACACAGCCCCCGCCCCCACAGCTCCGTTTCTGCATCCGTCAGAAAGTTAATGGTCTCCAGACAGAACAAGTCACTAAGGCGGCGGCGACTTCAGTGTGGGACATGAGCGTAACCAGGTGGAGAGACAGAAGAGGCTGACATAGGCAGTCCTCAATGGGGACAGAAGAGAGATGAGTGACGGAGCTGTTTTCTAAATGTCCTGTCAGTCACCTCGTGCCAAAGTGCCCCCTTGGATATCCGGCCCCTTATTTTTATCTCTGGAGATCAGAGCCCCTCAGGATTCAAATACTTATGTATTTTAACGTGTCAGCAGAGAAAGTGACAAAATGAACATTACCTGCCACCCGGGGTGACAGGAATTTAAATATGTAATTGCTTTCAGCAGTGCCTTTGTTCTAGCACTACCATTTTATCCACAGTTCTTAGAAATGACTTTGTTTACCCCAACTCCTTCCCTCTGGCCTCCACCACAGGCAGTTTTCAAAGCCTCCGCCACACTGGGCTCTGCTTCATTAGTGCTTTGTGTCCCAGCATCACTGATGGTATCTGTGAAAGCTGGGGAGTGAAGTTTGTTCCCATGTTGACCATCATTGGGAAAAAACAGCTAACAGCTTCTATCACCTGCTTTGAGCTGACACTGACAGCTTTGGAAATGGTGCTTCTTCCGGGTAGCATGACTGCCTGCCAAGCTGGCTCTGTGGTATGCTGGCCTAGCACACTCTCCTAAGTGGGAGTGCAGTCCCTATACAGTTTAGAAACTTTCGTGTTGATGCTGGTTTCAATTAGACTCACAAGCTCTATCCCCACCCCTCCCTGCCCCACAGGCTTCATGTTGTTTGGGTTTTTGGTTGATTGGTTGGTTTGGTTTGGGGGGTTTGGATTGTCATTAAGACATAAGCATCGAGAGAGAGAGAGAGAGAGAGAGAGAGAGAGAGAGAGAGAGAGAGAGAGAAACAGACACAGAGAGAGACAGAGACAAGACAGACAGGGTTTCTCCATGAAGCCTGCTGGTCTGGAACTTTGCCATATAGACCAGGATGGTCTCAAATTCAGAGATCTGTCTGCCTCAAGTCACGAGTGATCTTATCTCGTCCAGCCTGAGACAAGTCCCGACTCTCAATTCAATGTACACAGTTTGGCATAAAAAGAAGAGGAGGAGGAGAGAAAAGAGAAAGAAGCAAAAGACATAGATTAAAAATTAATCCTCTTGTCATAGACCTGTTATTAATAATGATGGATTTTGACAATAGAGAAACAGACCAAGCCATCGCCTGGCAAGAGAGTTCCCCAAATGATTTATCGGTCGTTTTGTTTATCTGAGCACTGAAAGACCAGTGTCTACAGAGCTGTAGACTGCCAACTCAGCATCCTTGGACTCATCCAGACTCATCGTGTCTAAAGACCCTAGTGTCACCCAATCCGCAAGTCACTCGACTGCCAAGTCCCCTCACTGTCAGCTCACACTTTACACTGGATTGACTTCTTCGGAGTGAAACACAGTGATTCTAAACTGTAGAACTAAGCAGGTATAGTAGTGCATGCCTTCCAGGCCAGCAGAGGCAGGAGGATCTCCAGGACTTCCAGGGCAGCCTAGTCTATGAGTGGGTTCCAGGTCAGCCAGGGGTACAGGGTGAGACCTGTCTCATTTAAAAAGAAAAGACAGAGAGCCCCCCAAAATAATTCCCTATCTTTCAAGCTACTTCTGTCTTTTCTTTCTGTTCTGTCTCATCTCCATCCATCTATCTATCTATCTATCTATCTATCTATCTATCTATCTATCTATCTATCATCTATCTATCTATCTATCATCTATCTATCTATCTATCTCTCATCTATCTGTCTGTTTATCATCTATCTATCTATCTATCTATCATCTATCTATCTATCATCTATCTATCTATCTATCTATCTGTCATCTATCTATCTATCTATCTATCTATCTATCTATCTATCTATCTGTCTATCATCTATCTATTTATCTATCTGTCATCTATCTATCTGTCTATCATCTATCTATCTATCTATCTATCATCTATTAACTGCCTTTTATCTATTTATCTATTATATATCCATTATCTGTCTATCATCTGTCTATTATCTATGTCTGTCCATCTGTCTGCCTGTCTGTCTGTCTGTCTGTCTGTCATCTCTTTCCTCTCCCATCTCTCTTTGGCTTTTTGAGACTCTATAAGAAAGTAATGAAAAGGAGAGTGAGGGAGGACAGAAGGAGGAAGAGAGAGAGAGGGGGTTTGGGGGTTGGGTTTTTTGGGGGGGTGGAGTGGGCAATAAGCCACAGCTGCTGGTCTTTCCTCCTCACATTTGGGCCAAGTAGGAACCACACTTCTGTGACTGCCAGCCTGAAAGCCAGAGTGAAAGAAGGTTCTTGAAGAGCCACCACAGGCTCAGAGAGAAGCTCGGGATTGTGCAGACATCTTCACAATTTACTGCCTGCTGGAGTAGCTTTCTTGCCTATGAGAGGCTGGTAGTTGGAGACAGACAGACAATGTTTGTATTTCCTGCCACAAAACCACAGACTTAAATGTGTGTCTGGTGTGGGGCCGGCTGTAAACTGTGCAGATCTGTCCTTTCCAACCCTGATTTTTGTGAGGACATTATACTCACTGATGTGTTTTATATGTTTTGTAGAGTGAGGTATGGTGCAGTGGGAGGGGATACCTCAGCAGGCCCATGTTGAGGCACCCCACCCTCCCACCAGCTACCAGCCATAGGACCGGTGTAGTATAGAATAGTTCATTTGGGGGCATGGAAAGGGGAGTTGAGAAGAGAGTAGAGGCAGAGGAAGAGAGAGGACAGAGAAGTAGAGAGGAGAGGGAAGAGAGAGAGGAAGAAGGAGGTCAGAGAGAGAAAAGGGGCAGAGAGTCAGAGAGTCAGAGGGAGAGACCAAACAGTCCCTTTTATAGCAAGCCAGGCCTACTTAGCTGTTGCTAGGTAACTGTTGGTTGGAGCTTCTAAGGAATGCCAACACTCACCCTATGTTTATCTTGGGAAACCAGGATGAGGTCACAGGTTTTCACACATGGCTTTCATCACAACTGCTCTGTTCTGTCATTGGAGTAAAAAAATGTCACTATTACCCACGCGTTAAAGTGCCAGGTGAGGCGATGCAAACTTTTAACCTTAGCGTTCAGGAGTCAGAAATAGGCCAGTCTGTGAGTTCAAGGCCAACCTATCTCCACAGCAAGTTTCAGGCTAACCAGAGCCACACGGAGAAACCCTATGCCAAAACACAATAACAATACCCAAATATGTTGAAGAGTGATGTAGCTTCACCACGATTAGTGTTGTTTACAGAAATAAGCAGCAAGCTGGATTTCCCCTGAAGGCCATAGTTTGCCACTGCCAGCTCCAGAGAAGTTGTCTCTTATTTTACTTTATACTTAATCAATTAATAATTGATAATAATTTGTTATTAGCTATGTTAACCATAATTATATGTGAAATATTATGACATTAGTTGTGATTAATATGATTGTTAATTATTAATAGTAAGTACTCATTGATTCTAATGAATTAACTAACACAGTTAGAGCTGGGGATGGAACACAGAGGCTTTACACATGCTGTGTAAGTGTTCTATCACTGAGTGCACTGCCTTCTTTTTTTTTTTAATGTAATTATTTATTACATATGAGTACACTGTAGCTGTCTTCAGACACACCAGAAGAGGGCATCAGATCTCATTACAGATGGTTGTGAGCCACCATGTGGTTGCTGGGAATTGAACTCAGGACCTCTGGTAGAGCAGTCAGTGCTCTTAACCACTGAGCCATCTCTCCAGCCCGTGCACTGCCTTCTAATTGTTTCAAATACGCATGGTATCAGTTTAAACAGTATACAGAAAATAATATTGATGAACTGATGAAATGGTTCAGTGGATAAGACAAGCCTGATGGTGTGTGCGCGCGCGCACACACACGCACACACATGCACATAGGCATGCATGTGCACACACTCATTCTATCAGTTCTGTTCCTCGAGAGAACCATGACCAATATGGCACAATAGATCCCAGAAGTCCTAAATCAACCATCATAAGGGTCAAGTTACCCCCGAAGTCTACAGCACAGAGTATCTCTCCTTACTTCTGCCTTCTGATGTTAGCTAGCAACGCTTGGTGTTGCTTGGCTTGTAGCTTCCCTACAACGATGCACTATACCCTGGAATATCTAGTTGAAAACACAAAAAACAACAGCAATAACAACAATAAAAAACTACAACCCTTTCTTTTTCCACTAGGAGAAGAGTTGCTTTTTGTCAGAGTGTTTTATTGCAGCAATAGAAAGGAGAGCAGAACACTTAGTTACACAGGACCGTGCTCCTCGAATGTGATGAAGAACCCTAGGGCTTTTGCCAGCCTTACACCCACCACCTCAGGTCAAGACTAGTACCAGTTTCCTGCCTCAGGTCAAGGGTAGGTCAAGTTCCAATCTCCACCCACAGTTCTCCAGAGGAGCAGGAACTTCCTTGAAAAACTCACAGTGTACTGACTGATTGTCATCTGATCCTCTGGTCCCAGATAGAGTTCAAATGCATGTCATATGCTAGCTAGCCAATAGATTCAAAGGTTGATATGCTTAGCCAATAAGTTTAAACTGTAACCTTGCTGATGTAACCTATACCCCTAAAAAGTATAAACACTGCTTGTTATAGCCATTTGGGGTTGCCTTCTAGTCACTTGCGGTGAGGGGCTGATTGAGGGTTGACCCCTATGTGCTGGAAAAATAAACCTCTTGTGTTTGCATCGAACTCCATTCTCCTGTCTCACTTGGGGGTTGGGGGGGTCTCCTGTTAGTTGACTCACTTTGAGCCTTACAGTGACACCCCCCCACACACAAGTGACATCACATGGGACTTAATTAATATAGCTCCAGCCAGGAGCCCAGGGTCTACAGCAGTCCCTCTGATTGGTTCTCATATGCACATGAGCAATCGTGAAGGCTGTTGCTTTAGAAAACATTAAGTTCTAATTTACAGACAGAAATTAAAACTAGAGGAATTTTGCTGGGTGGGATATTTCACAACAAATTTCTGCTTAGTGCTCAAGTCCGGGGCTTTGAAGATTACTTGTTCTCCAAATTCAGAAGAGATGAGCAGGGTTTTAATTAGCAGTGTGATTAAAGGCAGCGGCAGTTTAACGTGATGCTATCTGACAACCTCTCTAATCAAGCTTATCTTAACATAAGGTTAATCACAGTATAGATTAGTCTTCTCTGTTGCTATAAGCAAGGTTAATATTTTATTGGGAAACATAGAATTGGGGCATAAGGTCACCCCTCTTGGTAAAATGGGTAGCATATCCTGGGAGGTGCATTAGATTCGCTACATTGTATTACAGTGATAAATTACCTGAAGAAACAATTTGAAGAGGAGCGCTTCCTTTTGTCTCACAGTTTACAGAGGTGCGTTCATCACGTGGGGAAGGCAGGGTGGCAGGACCAGCAGGTGGCTGCTTATTCACATCTTGTACTAGGAAGCAAGAGAGAGTGGAAGCAGGATGGAGTCAGAAAACCTCAAAGTCCCCACCCCCCTACCCCCACCAAGGCCCACATCCTCCTGTAAGATTTCACTTTCTAAACTTTCTATAAGTTCCTAAAACAGCACCACCAGCTGGGGGCTCAGTGTTTGACACCTGAGTCCGTGAAGGACATTTCACATTCAAACCATAGCAAACCATCTAAGGACAGGAAGAATGTGTCAGGGTCTTTCATCAAAACATGACTGACAGAAGCAAAGGAAGGGAAATCTTTATTTTAAAAACTGACTGGGGGGTTGGGGATTTAGCTCAGTGGTAGAGCACTTGCCTAGGAAGCGCAAGGCCCTGGGTTCGGTCCCCAGCTCCGAAAAAAAAGAACCAAAAAAAAAAAAAAAAAAAAAACCTGACTGTGGCACTCTAGGTCTTTCTGTGCGATTAATACACTTCTCTGGTTTTCCTAGAAATAAGGTAGCCAAGAGTGGAGAGAGGAGTCTGACAGGAAGCTTCTTATTCATTGCCAAATTTATTCCATCGCAGTATTCTGTAGATCAATATGCTCAATATTGGGCTGTATTATCTAGCTTTATGTCCGCTGCACCCTAAACAGACAAGTGAAATTCCTGAAAAGCAAATTTGTATTGAAAATCTCATCCTCTTAGAGAAAGAAAAAGGGAAGAACCAGGGTGCAGAAGAGCTGATGGATGCTCTGCCTGATCCAGGCAGCTTAGTTCAGGAAGGATGCTAGAACCTGCTACCTCCCCACTGAATCCAGGCAAATCACCTAACCACTCTGCTGTGGTTTCCAATGTGTGAGAGTGAATGAGAGGGACACACACACACACACACACACACACACACACAGAGAGAGAGAGAGAGAGAGAGAGAGAGAGAGAGAGAGAATATATTTTGGGAATATGTTGATACTTTACTCTTAGGTCAATGCCTAATTTAGGCCACAAGTATAAGTATGTTACAAGAAAACAAATGGTTGTGAGGGTGGAGGGATGCCTCAGTGTGTAAAGCACTTGCCTCACAAGCCTGAGTCTGATGCTCAGAACCCAAGCAAAATGGTGGCAGATTCTTGTTATCTCCAGAACTGGGGAAGAAGAGACAGGAGGCTACCTAGGACATACTCATCAGTAAGCCTAGTCTAATTGGTAAATTCTTTTTTTTTTTAATCTTTATTAACTTGAGTATTTCTTATTTACATTTCGATTATTATTCCCCTTCGCAGTTTCCGGGCCAACATCCCCCAGCCCCTCTCCTCCCCTTCTATATGGGCTTCCCCTCCCCATCCTTCCCCCATTGCCGCCCTCCCCCAACAATCACATTCACGAGGTGTTCAGTCTTGGCAAGATCAAGGGCTTCCCCTTCCACTGGTGATCTTACTAGGATATTCATTGCTACCTATGAGGTTGGAGCCCAGGGTCAGTCCATGTATAGTCTTTGGGTAGTGGCTTAGTCCCTGGAAGCTCTGGTTGGTTGGCATTGTTGTTCAGAAGGGGTCTTGAGCCCCTTCAAGCTCTTCCAGTTCTTTCTCTGAATCCTTCAATGGGGGTCCCGTTCTCACTTCAGTGGTTTGCTGCTGGCATTCGCCTCTGTATTTGCTGTATTCTGGGTGTGTCTCTCAGGAGAGATCTACATCCGGTTCCTGTCGGCCTGCACTTCTTTGCTTCATCCATCTTATCTAATTGGGTGGCTGTATATGTATGGGCCACATGTGGGGCCGGCTCTGAATGGGTGTTAATTGGTAAATTCTAAGCCAATAAAAGTCCCTGTTTCAAAGGAAGTGGACAACATTCCCAAGAATGACTCCCAGTGTTATCTTCTGATTTATGTACATACACACACACACACACACACACACACACCATAGCAGGAAGCATGGCAGCATATAGGCAGAAATGGTGCTACAGAAAAACCTGCATCTTAATCAGACTGCAGCCAGGAGAGACTCTCTCTTCTGTCCTGGGAGGATCGTAAGCATAGGACCTCAAAGCCCCCTCTCACAGTGACACACTTCCTCAAACAAGGCCACACCCCCTAATAGTAGCATTTCCCCAGGGCCAAGCATATTCAAACCACAGCAGTTACTTTTCCTTTGCTATAACAAAAACAGTGACCAAGAAAACTTATAGAACTACAGTCCTCAACCTGTGGGTTGCAACCCATTTGGGAGTCAAATGATCCTTTCACAGGGGTCAAATATCAGATATCCTGCATATCAGACACTTACATTAGGATTCATAGCAGTAGCAGAATTGCAGTTATGAAGTAGCAACAAAAATAATTTTATGGATGGGCCGCCACAGCATGAGGAACTGAATTAAAGTGTTGAAGCATTAGGAAGGTTGAGAGCCACTGTTATAGAGGGGTAAGAGTCTGTCGTGGTGGGGAAGTCTGGCAGCAAGCAAGAGGACGGTAGGAAGCTGAGAGCTAAGCACACAGCAGAGAGAGAGAGAACACTGGAAATGGTGGGAGGTTTTTCTAAACCTCAAAGCCTGTCCCTAAAGGCATGCTTCCTCCTAAAGAAGGAAAAACTTCTAAACTTACCCAATTGTACCAACTGAGGATCAAGTGAAAGACCTCCAGAGAGGACCTTTCTCTCAGGAGGAGACCCCAAGCACCCAATGACCGAGCCGAGGCCACTCGGATGCAATCAGCAAGAGGGTTTATTGGAAAACACAGGTACCTGCGGGCACACAGTCTCTTTGGAGGACTTGCGCGCCCAGCAGCTCCAGCATGGGGCTTTTATAGGGTTTGGGGAAGCAGAAGCGGGCGTACAGAAGCAGATGCATAGTTACAGGGATTGGTGGATTTAAACGAGGCATATAGACATGTTCACATATGATTGGTTATTTCACATGATGAGGTAATAAGGTATAGCTACACACATTGGCAGGTTTGAATCATATTCGAATGAAGTTGTAACATGGTAAAAGAGTACGTGCGGGCTGGGACGTCCTGAATGTCGGGGGGGGGGGGGCTGGGGGCTTATCCCTTCCTGCCAGATCCGGTACTCCTAGTCTGTTCTGTATTCCTTTCCTTTTATGGTCTGTTAGTTTTAACGGTGACTAGGCCCTAGGTATCTGGGCGTGCCTGGGCTCGTTCAAGCCTGTTGCAGCTCTGAGTTAAGACTCATGGGGTGGGTCTTTCACAAGTATTCAAACATCCAAGACTATGAGGGACATTCTCATTCAAACCACCACATTCCACTCTTTGGTTTGTGGCAATAGCATTATGCAAAATATACTTAGTACAACTTTATGAGTTCTCGTGGTCTCTTGGTCCCAACACTGTCTAAAAGATCAGTCACAAGCAATCTCTTTGTTGTAAACCCCTGTGAAAGCAGAAAGGAAACGACGTACTTCTCAACATATAATGACACAAAATATACACTTCCATTCACTCCTCTTTACCTTTGTGTCCTATAAGCCACAAAGTTTTAAAACTGAATATAGTGGTCTTACATTATAGAGAAAGAAACCCTCAGTCCAAGCATGGTCAAGAAATAAAAACGAGTGTAAAAATATTGTCTGTAACAAGTGAGAAGATCAAGTGGACAAAGGAAGCCTGGGGGTTTTCTTGAGAGAACTTACACATGTTCATATAAGAAAGAACCTTGATGGTGGACACTTTGCTAAGCAGGCTCAAATTAAGGTAAGAGTTTAAGATGGCCTGGTAGTGAGGGTTACTCTTTATGTATAGTGAATCTCTATAAGTGGAAAGGGGATTTATTAGAATGAGTTACAGGCTGTGGTCCAGCTAGCCCACCAGTGGCTGTCTACCTGTGGGAGGTCCAAGAACCCAGCAGTCGTTCCATCCATGAAGCTGGATGCCTCAGCAGTTCTTCAGTATACATGTATCCTGAAGAAGTAGGCTCTAATTTCAGTGAAGGGTTGAACTTGCTCCCTTCCTTCCTGTTCTTTATATAGGCGGCCACCAGAAGGTGTGACCCAGGTTAAAGGTGGATCTTCATACCTCAAAAAATATGAATTAAAGTTGTGCCTTTCCCACCTCAAATATCCGGATTTTAGAAGTGGGTCTTCCCACTTCGAATGATTTAACTAAGAAAAAATATCCCTCCAGGCGTACCCAGCCACTTGGGTCTTAGTTAATTCCAGATGTAGTTGAGTTGACGACCAAGGATAGCCATCGCAGAAGGAAAGCTGTCAGATACATTTGGGGGTATGTTTTGCCAAAGGACACATGTTTGAAAAGTTAAAATGGTGGGCAGGAACACTTTGGGCCATGCTCAGGTCATCCCATAAAGATTTCAGACTGCATTTGTATCTTAAGGTGATGAACCACCCTGCTTCCATCTCAGGCTTAAGAGCATTTTATAGTAAAGACAAACTAGGTTCACTCCTGTGTATGATTAAACCTGTTTCTCAAGGATTGGGCTTTGTCCCACCTGTAACCTTAACTACACATGACTCTGGATTGTCTGTTCCAGGAATCATGATCATGCCTTTGTTTCAGTTTTATGACCACTTACAGCCCTACCTTTGTTTCAAAAGGTTATTGTAACCACCTGTTGTTATGACTACCTTGTTATGTTCTGCTTTTGAAGCCCACCCACCTATTTGTCTCATTTGGAGTCCTCTACCTCTGAGCTACAAACACCGTATTTTTCCTACATCCGATGCTGACCTCTTGAATCCCACCTTAAGGGGAGGCAGCACATATACAAGAATAAAAATAACTTCTCTTAATTCATTGCTTTCTTTAATTAATTTAGACATGATGATTTGGGTCGGTAGAACTTCCTTCTCACATCTTTGGAATTAACATTTGTGGGTCTTCCCCCAAGATCAAGACCCCATTCCAAATTCAGAAAAATCAGAAGACAGTCCCAGCCCTCTGGGACTGAAGCGCTGTCCCCCAAGAACAGTGTTTCTTAACCTGTGGGTCAAGACTTCTGTGGAACTTGAACAACCCTTTCACAGGGGTCATCCAAGACCATCAGAAAACACAGATGTTTACATTATAATTCATAACTAGCAAAATTACAGTTATGGAGTCGCAATGGAGGTAATTTTATAATTGGGGCCATCAAAACCTGAGGAACAATATTAAAGGATAAAGCATTAGGAAGGTTGAGAATCACTGTCCTAGGGATGTGCACCTTGGAGACATTCCAAGTCCCTGAGGTACATCTTCAGTTCAGCATGAGAGAGAGAGAGAGAGAGAGAGAGAGAGAGAGAGAGAGAGAGAGAGAGAGAGAGAGAGAGGAAAAGAAAGAGAAGAAAAGGAAAGGAAAGGAAAAAGAAGAGAAGAGAAGAGAAGAGAAGAGAAGAGAAGAGAAGAGAAGAGAAGAGAAGAGAAGAGAAGAGAAGAGAAGAGAAAAGGCAGGAGGCATTGGTTTATGGAAGCTTCCTCTGGTAAGTCATGCATAATCTCCATGGCATCTGATTCTGTGGGGGATGTGTTTGGCTCTGACAAGATCCCATATTTCCTAAGTCCAGGGCAACGAGAAGACACTGTAATCATCCATCTGATTACTTGGGAGCTCAGCCAGAACCACCAGTTCTTTCTCTGACTCATCTTGGGACCCTGAGGATGCCCTGGTGAGGCTGGGATCTGAGAAAACAGGAGATGCCTAGCCCCTCAGAATCCATTGGCAGGGTTGCAAGGCCTAGGCTGCACAACAGAGCCAAGGAATCTGGAGGTCTTTCTGAAACACTGGGAGCCAAGGGTTTGGATAGAGTCCAGTGATGGTGGTGCATGGCTTTAATCCCAGCACTCAGGAGGCAGAGACAGGTAGATCTCTAAATTCAAAGCCAGCCTGATCTACAGAGCAAGTTCCAGAAAATTCAAGGCTACACAGAGAAACCCTGTCTTGAAAAGCAAAATGAAACGAAACAAAACAAAACACCAAAACCAAAAAACAGAACTATAGAGGTTGGAGAGATGATTCAGCTGGTAAGAGTACTGACTGTTCCTCCAGAGGTCCTGAGTTCAATTCCTAGCAACTACATGGTGACTCACAACCATCTGTAATGGGATCTGATGCCCTCTTCTGGTGTGTCTGAAAGACAGTGAATGTGTACTTATTTATAATAAATAAATCTTTTTAAAAAAAATGAAGAAATTTGAGCTAGAGAGATGGCTCAGCGGTTAAGAGCACTGACTGCTCTTCCAGAGGTCCTGAGTTCAAATCCCAGCAACCACATGGTGGCTCACAACCACCCATAACGGGATCTGGTGCCCTCTTCCGGTGTGTCTAAAGATGCAACAATGTACTTAACTATAAATACACTGAAACAGTGCTTCAGTGTATTTAACTATAGAATATGTAAATCTTTTTAAAAATTGGAAAAAAAGAGAGTTTTTTCCCTAAAAAAAAGATAGGCCCAGTGAGGAATGTCAGGCATTACCTGAAGCTGAAATGGCAATCAGACCTGGCTGAGCTGAACCAGAACTCAGGAAGCCTCTGTAGATTCTCATCGCCTGGGATGCACAGGGAGGTGGTTGAGGAAAAGTTTCTTTGTTTAAAAAACAAAGCAAGGGCTGGAGAGATGGCTCAGAGGTTGGGAACACTGACTGCTCTTCCAGAGGCCCTGAGTTTAAATCCCAGCAACCACATGGTGGTCCACAACCATCTGTAATGAGATCTGATGCCCTTTTCTGGTGTGGTATCTGAAGGCAGTTTAAGTGTGCTTATATAATAGATAGATAGATAGATAGATAGATAGATAGATAGATAGATAGATAGATAGATAGATAGATCTTTTTAAAAACCAACAAAACCAAAACTTCTTTGGTCAAACTGCTGAGTTTCTCAAGGACCCCAATTATTGTTGCCGTTGTCCCCATGGTTACTTTTCCTGTGTGTCTTGTCTTGTGTTTTGCCTGTCTTTGTGTGTTCTGACTGAGGCGACTGAAACAAACCTCCTGAGATAGGAGCAGTCAGCTGTGCAGTCCTCTAGCCTGTGTACTGTGTATTGGTTGTTGTTGTTGTCATTTTGTTTTGTTTTGTTCTTGCTGTCTTCATCTTTTGTATGTTCTTTGTTTTTTTGGTTTTGTTTTTGCTGCCTATGTCCTTTATATGTGTTTCTGTGCGGCCCCATTAATCTTTTCCAGTTACAGGCACACTTCAGAGCCAGGTCAAGTTGTAGCTGCTGCCACTGCCATGCCACTGGGTTGGGGAAATGTGGGCACTTTCCCCAGCATGCCACCCTGGGCAGATTTGTGTACAAACACACACACACACACACACACACACACACACACACACACACACACAGGTGTGCATGTACACACACCAGGTAGGGGTGAGGTGCAGATGGTGGGTGAGGGTGAGGTGTAGTGACAGCCTGCCATGGCTATTTTGATAACCAGGACTGTAAATTCCTTCTCGTTGAGGTTTTGGGTCACTGGGATTTAAATGTCTTTTGGGTATGGATAATGTTGAAATATTGTTTTATACTATTCTGCTCCATCGAAAAGCTAGCTCAGTGGAAGGTTTCTGTCCTGTGTCAGGTATGTCACCTGATGCTGTGGCTGGAACCAAACCAAACCAAACCAACCAACCAAACAGACAGACAGACAGACAAAAAATGAGCAAGTAAGGGAGCTAAAAAATTAATTATTGGTTTCATTCAATGGCCTAAAACTTTCATGAAGTTATAATCCTTATCTCGGAATTTATAAGACTATTATATACATTCTCTGTACCTCAGGATTTATAAGTTTATTGGGTTAAAAAAAACCCTATAGAATCTATATCAAAAGTTGTCTTAAAACTTATAACACAGGGGTGATAACTGAAAATTTATACATAGGCAATCTTACCACTCTGACTGTAAAACTCACACATTGGATAGCACCACCAGCCAAAAATGAAAAGAAAGACCTAATCCATCAAAGTCTATAACTGTGGAAAGTCTCCAAATGTCTTAACTTTGCTTTTTTTTTTTTATAACCCCTGTAGTTCTGCTCCTGAATAACTGTTCTTAAGTATGTCACTTAAGTAACTGAAGTCTGTCACCCCAGGACATCATTTTTATGCTTATGGGCTCACCCGAGAAAGGCTCAAGGCTACAATGGAATCCCAAACACCCAGTACAGTCTCCTGCCAACTAAAGTTAGGGCCACAACTGTAAACACTGGCATTAAACACCAGAGATGCAGCAAAGTAATGGTGTAAGCAGTCTGACAGAAAGCCCATAGAACGTCTATCCTTACCTAAGGTCTACTGAGGCTAATAGAGATCGACTTAAGAACTTTTGTGTGGCCTCCTTGTCTTTGCTAACTTTGTTAAGATCTTGATAAACTGAGTTGTACAAGAAGCTGTGATATTCTGCAATGGTGCGCTATCAAAGGACCAGGAAAGTAAAGTTGCCCATCTCTCCTATGGACTGTCTGTGTGATTTAAAGCTTTATTTTGATAAGCTCCTGTGTTGGGAGCGATGCCCTTGAAGCCCTCCATTGTTGATGTTATTATTATGGTTAGAATTAAGTATGACTGGGTTCATGGAAAATCCCCAGCCAGCTGCAGAAGACTAATACAAATCTGATGGTCAGGATAAATAATAATATGATAAAGTTCTCCTGCTGACTAACAATATGACAAACCTGTGACCTTTCTGACATCCTGTCAACAGCAGCCGATTCCCTGACCACAGGAATACTGTGTCCTTGGCCTGTGTAAATTTTTCCCACTTACCCCCTCCCTCTGTTACCCCTGTTATGGTATAAATTCAGCCTTGGAGAAAAATAAAATTGTCGCCTTGATCAGACTCTTGTCTTGGTGTCCTTCTTTGTGTCTCTTGTCCCCCATTCTCTTCCAGGTACCTTCAGCTGCTGTCGTTGACACTCCTGTGTATATTTTCTTTTCTTTTCTTTATTTTTTTATTAGATATATTTCTTTACTTACATTTCAAACGTGATTCCCCTTCCCCATTTCCTGTCCATAAACCTCAATTCCCTCCCTTCCCCCTCCCCCATACGGGTATTCCCTCTATACATCCCACTTATTGTCCCCCCATTTTTCCCTGCACTGGGGGTCCAACCCTGGCAAGACCAAGGGTTTCCCCTTCCACTGGTGCCCCAACAAGGCTATTCTCTGCTACAGATGCAGTTGGAGCTCTGGGTCAGTGCATGTATAGTCTTTCAGTAGTGGTTTAGTCCCTGGAAGCTCTGGTTGGTTGGCATTGTTGTTCTTAGGGGGTTGCAAGCACCTTCAGCTCTTTCAATAATTCCTCTAATTCCCCCCAAGGGGGGTCCTATTTTCAGTTCAATGATTTGCTCCTATCATTGACCTCTGTATTGGACATGCACTGGATGTGTCCTTCAGGAGAGATCTATATCCAGTCCCTTTCAGCATGCATTTTTTTAGCTTCAATCAATCTTATCTAGTTTTTGTGGCTGTATATATATGGGCAACATGTGAGTCAGGCTCTGAATGGCCATTCCTTGAGTTGCTGCTCTAAACGTGGCTTCCATATCCCCTCCTTTGGATATTTTCCCCCTTTTAAGAAGGAGTGGGAGCATCCGCATTTTGGTCATCCTTCTTTTTGAGTTTCCTGTGTGCATCTTGGGTAATTCGAGCTTTTTGGCTAATATCAA
Source organism: Rattus norvegicus (assembly GCF_021556685.1). Taxonomy (NCBI): domain Eukaryota; kingdom Metazoa; phylum Chordata; class Mammalia; order Rodentia; family Muridae; genus Rattus; species Rattus norvegicus. The sequence continues at coordinate 56,579,248 of NC_141541.1, read as the reverse complement.
CTTATCAATGAGTACATATCAAGTGTGTTTTTCTCTGATTAAATAACCTCACTCAGGATGATATTTTCTAGTTCATTCCATTTGCCTATGAATTTCATGAAGTCATTGATTTTGATAGCTGAGTAGTACTCCATTGTATAGATGTACCACATTTTTTGAATCCATTCCTCTGCTGAAGGGCATCTGGGTTCTTTCCAGCTTCTGGCTATTATAAATAAGGCTGCTATGAATATAGTGGAGCATGCGTCTTTGTTGTATGTTGGAGCATCTTTTGGGTATATGCCCAAGAGAGGTATAGCTGGGTCCTTAAGTAGTATAATGTCCAATTTTCTGAGGAACCTCCAGACTGATTTCCAGAGTGGTTGTACCAGTTTGCAATCCCACCAACAATGGAGGAGTGTTCCTCTTTCTCCACATCCTCGCCAGCATCTGCTGTCACCCACGTGTTTTACCTTAGCCATTCTGACAGGTGTGAGGTGGAATCTCAGGGTTGTTGTGATTTGCATTTCCCCGATAACTAAGGATGTTGAACATTTCTTTAGGTGCTTTATGGCCATTCGATAATCCTCAGCTGAGAATGTTTTGTTTAACTCTCTACCCCATTTTTAATAGGGTTATTTGGCTCTCTGGAGTCTAACTTCTTGAGTTCTTTGCATATTTTGGATATTAGCCCTCTGTCAGATGTAGGATTGGTAAAGATCCTTTCCCAATCCGATGGTTGCTGTTTTGTCCTAACAACAGTGTCCTTTGCCTTACAGAAGCTTTGCAGTTTTATGAGGTCCCACTTGTCGATTACCCACCTTTTCTTCTATTAGTTTGAGTGTATCTGGTTTGATGTGGAGGTCCTTGATCCACTTGGACTTAAGCTTTGTACAAGGTCATAAGAATGGATCAATTTGCATTCTTCCATATGCTGACCTCCAGTTGAACCAGCACTATTTGTTGAAAATGCTATCTTTCTTCCGTTGGATGGTTTTAGCTCCTTTGTCAAAGATCAAGTGATTGTAGGTGTGTAGATTCATTTCTGGGTCTTCAATTCTGTTCCACTGATCTATGAGCCTGTCTCTGTACCAAGACCATACAGTTTTTATGACTATTGCTCTGTAATACTGCTTGAAGTCAGGGATGGTGATTCCCCAGAAGTTCTTTTATTGTTGAGTATAGATTTCACTATCCTGGGATTTTTTGTTATTCCAAATGAATTTGCAAATTGCTTTTTCTATCTCTATAAAGAATTGAGTAGGAATTTTGATGGGGATTACATTGAATCTGTAGACTGCTTTTGGCAAAATGGCCATCATTACTATATTAATCCTGCCACTCCATGATCATGGAAAATCTTTCCATCTTCTGAGATCTTCCTCAATATCTTTCTTCAGAGACTTGAAGTTCTCATCATACAGATCTTTCACTTGCTTGGTTAAAGTCACACCAAGATATTTTATATTATTTGGGACTATCGTGAAGGGTGTCATTTCCTTAATTTCTTTCTCAGCCTGTTTATCCTTTGAGTAGAGGGAGGCTACTGATTTGTTTGAATTAATTTTATACCCCGACACTTTGATAAAGTTGTTTATCAGTTTTAGTAGTTCTCTGGTGGAACTTTTGGGGTCACTTAAGTACACTATCATATCATCTGCAGATAGTGATATTTTGATTCCTTCCCTTCCAATTTGTATCCCTTTGACCTCCTTTTGCTGTCTGATTGCTCTGGCTAGGACTTTGAGTACTATATTGAATAAGTAGGGAGAGAGTGGGCAGCCTTGTCTAGTCCCTGATTTTAGTGGGATTGCTTCAAGTTTCTCTCCATTTAGTTTGATGTTAGCTACTGGTTTGCTGTATATTGCTTTTACTATTTTTAGGTATGGGCCTTGAATTCCTATTCTTTCCAGGACTTTTATCATGAAGGGGTGTTGAATTTTGTCAAATGCTTTCTCAGCATCTAATGAAATGATCATTTGGTTCTTATCTTTGAGTTTGTTTATATAGTGGATTACATTGATGGATTTTTTTTTATATTAAACCATCCCTGCATCCCTGGGATGAAGCCTACTTGATCATAATGGATGATCGTTTTGATGTGTTCTTGGATTTGGTTTGCAAGAATTTTATTGCATATTTTTGTGCCAATATTCGTAAGGGAAATTGGTCTGAAGTTCTCTTTCTTTGTTGGGTCTTTGGGTGGTTTTGGTATAAGAGTAATTGAGACTTCATAGAAGGAGTTTGGTAGTGCTCTGTCTGTTTCAATTTTGTGGAATAGTTTGGACAGTATTGGTATGAGGTCTTCTATGAAGGTCTGATAGAATTCTGCACTGAACCCATCTGGGCTGTTTTTGATTGGGAGACTTTTAATAACTGCTTCTATTTCTTTAGGAGTTATGGGGTTGTTTAGATGGTTTATTTGTTCCTGATTTAACTTTGGTACCTGGTATCTGTCTAGAAAACTGTCCATTCCCTCCAGATTTTCCAGTTTTGCTGAATGTAGGCTTTTGTAGTAGGATCTGATGATTTTTTTAATTTCTTCAGATTCTGTTATTATGTCTCCCTTTTCATTTCTGATTTTGTTAGTTTGGATACACTCTCTGTGACCTCTGTTTAGTCTGGCCAAGGGTTTATCTGTCTTGTTGATTTTCTCAAAGAACCAGCTCCTGGTTTTGTTGGTTCTTAGTATAGTTCTTTTCATTTCTACTTGGTTGATTTCAGCTCTGAGTTTGATTATTTCATGCCTTCTGCTCCTCTTGGGTTTATTTATTTCTTTTTGTTGTAGAGCTTTTAGGTGTGCTGTCAAGCTGCTGATATATGCTCTTTCCTGTTTCTTTTTGCAGGCACTCAGAGCTATGAGTTTTCCTCTTAGTACCGCTTTCATTGTGTCCCATAAGTTTGGGAATGTTGTATCTTCATTTTCATTAAATTCTAAGAAGCCTTTAATTTCTTTCTTTATTTCTTCCTTTACCAAGTTGTCATTGAGTAGAGCATTGTTCAACTTCCATGTATATGTGGGCTTTCTGTCATTATCGTTGTTATTGAAGACCAGTCTTAGTGTGTAGTGATCTGATAGGGTGCATGGAATTATTTCTATCTTCCTATATCTGTTGAGGCCTGTTTCGTGACTGATTATATGATCAATTTTGGAGAAGGTTCCATGAGTTGCTGAGAAGAAGGTATATTCTTTTGTTTTAGGATGGAATGTTCTATAAATATCTGTTAAATCCATTTGGTTCACAACTTCTGTTAGTTTCTCCACGTCCCTGTTTAATTTCTGTTTCCATGATCTGTCCATTGATGAGAGTGGGGTTTTGAAATCTCCTACTATTATTGTGTGAGGTGCAATGTGTGCTTTGAGCTTTAGTAAGGTTTCTTTTATGAATGTAGGTGCCCTTGCATTTTGAGAATAGATATTTAGGATTGAGAGTTCATCTTGGTGGATTTTTCCTTTGATTAATATGAAATGTTCTTCCTTATCTTTTTTAATGACTCTTGATTGAAAGTCAATTTTATTTGACATTAGAATGGCAACCCCAGATTGTTTCTTCAGGCCATTTGCTTGGAAAGTTTTTTCCAGTCACTCTGAGGTAGTGTTTGTCTTTGTCTCTGAGGTGTGTTTCCTGTATGCAGCAAAATGCTGGGTCCACTTTTATATCCAGTCTGTTAGTCTATGTCTTTTTATTGGGGAATTGAGTCATTGATGTTGAGAGATATTAAGGAATAGTGATTGTAGCTTCCTGTTTTTTTCATTGTTAGAGGTGGAATTGTGTTTGTTTGTCTCTATTTTGGTTTCAATGCAAGAAAATTGTATTCTTGCTTTCTGTATCATGTAGTTTCTCTCCTTGTGTTGGAGTTTTCCATCTATTATCCTTTTAGGGTTGGATTTGTAGAAAGATATTGAGTAAATTTGGTTTTGTCATGGAATATTTTGGTTTCTCCATCTATGTTAATTGAAAGTTTTGCTGGATACAGTAACTTGGGCTGGCTTTTGTGTTCTCTTAGGGTCTGTATGACATCTGTCCAGGATCTTCTGGCTTTCATAACTTTTTGTGAGATGTCTGGTCTAATTCTTATAGGTTTGCCTTTATATGTCACTTGACCTTTTTTCCATACTGTTTTTAATATTATTTCTTTGTTTTGTGCATTTGGTGTTTTAACTATTATGTGATGGGAGGAATTTCTCTTCTGGTCCAATATATATATGTAGTTCTGTAGGCTTCTTGTATGTTTATAAGCATCTTTCTTTAGGTTAGGGAAATTTTCTTCTATAATTTTGTTCAATATATTTACTGGCCCTTTAAGTTGGGAATCTTTACTTTCTTCTATACCTATTATACTTAGGTTTGATCTTCTCATTGTGTCCTGGATTTCCTGTATGTTTTGGGCTAGGAGTCTTTGGCTTTTTACATTATCTTTTACAGTTGTGTCAATATTTTCTATGGTATCTTCTGCCCCTGAGATTCTCTCTTCTATCTCTTGTATTTTGTTGGTGATGCTTGTATCTACGGCTCCTTGTCTCTTTCTTTGGTTTTCTATATCCAGGGTTGTCTCCCTTTGTGCTTTCTTTATTGTTTCTATTTCCATTTTCAACTCGTTCACCTATTTGGTTGTGTTTTCCTGTAATTCTTTCAGGAATTTTTGTGTTTCCTCTCTAAGGGCTTCTATTTGTTTTCTTGTGCTTTCCTGCATTTCTTTAAGGGAGTTCTTTTTGTTTTTCTTAAAGTCCTCCATCATTTTCAAAAAATGTGATTTTAAATCTAAATCTTGCTTTTCTGGTGTGTTTGGATATTCAGTATTTTCTTTGGTGGGAGAACTGAGCTCTGATGATACCAAGTAGTCTTGGTTTCTATTGTTTAGGTTCCTGCACTTGCCTTTAGCCATTGGGTTGTCTCTGGTGTTTGCTTGTCATGCTGTTTCTGAGGGTGACTTGACCCTTTTGTAGGCCTCTGTGTCAGCACTCCTGTAGCACTGTTTTCCTGTTTTCTTTCAGCCTTTCCTGAGAACAGGTGCTCTGGTTTCAAGTGTGGAGGTGCTCCTGGAGACTGTCTTCCAGCTCAAGGCATAGGCAGGAATCAAAGGGTCCTGCCCCTGATTACTCATGTAGGTCCTTGTACCCAGTGGGCACAGTTGGCACTACGAGATTCTCTCTTGGGTCTGGACTGTGGGCAGAGGGTATTCTTCTCTGACTTCTCAGGAGTATCCACACTTCTGAGGGTCCATCTCGCTCCCCAATGGGATTTGGGTGCAGGGAGTTATTTGGCTGGTTCCGTTTGGTCCTAGGCACAGACCAGAACTGTGGGTACTGGCAGCTGTTTGTTCCTATATCCCTGTGTCCAGAGGCACTGTGCAGTTTCCCCTTGGACCAGGCATGTGGGCTGAGGTGTGCAGAGATGGCAATCTGTCCTGCAGTCTCAGGATGTCTGCACTCCTGGGTGGTCTGCTCTCTTCCCCATGGGATTTGGGTGCAGAGGACTTGTATATTTTCAAGGTCAAACCCAAAACAAGTAATTAAAAACCAGTAAAGTGTATTTAAGATAACATATAGTTAATAGAAGGCCCTCAAAATTTTTCAGAGGTCTCCTATTGGTATTTAAAATGTTTAATGGAAAAGCTTCCTGTTGTAGAAATGTCTGCTCCTAGAGGCAACCCTAAAGTCTCCAAAGAAGACAATGGAGAGCCAACAAAACCACCCAGATGATAGCAACACTGACCACTGGGCAAACTATCCCATGCCTTATTTGCTGCCAGGGCCCTGCAGAGTTGTGGATTTGGTTGTGTTGACTGCTGACCTCTGCTTCCTCACAGCAAATCAATTTTCCCAAGTTCCCCTCCACAGGAAGATCTTTCGGGTCTTCTGGGTCTGTCTGTCAGCCAAAGACCTGTGCTGTCCTGTGCAGCAGCTGACAATTTAATGATGTCCCATGTGACAGCTGAATATCACCAGGGAAGACACTGAGACCCTCAGAGCCTAGAGTAGCTTGCTGCCCAGGTCTTGGTAAGCCTCTGTCATTGTACTTGATATGTAGGCCATTTGGATTACATTTCCTGCTATAATCTATCCTTCTCAGAATTCTGATGGTGTTGATGGCTAACTGTAGCTTCATCAACCTAACAGCAGCTGCCTGGTCAATCCATTTCACATATAAAAAATGACCTTAGGGTTTGGGGATTTAGCTCAGTGGTAGAGTGATTGCCTAGCAAGCGCAAGACCCTGGGTTCAGTCCTCAGCTTCGGGAAAAGAAAAAAAAAAAAAAAAGACAAAATAATAAAAAACGACCTTACTTTTCTAGAGTTATTAGGTCACCTGAAGAAAAAGGCAAACTCACAGGCAGGGTTGCCTTACTAACAGACTTCATGTTAAAGGATAAACAGGTTTCAGATGTAAATTTTACTATTTAACGGAACTTGCTTTGCAAAGATTGCTCTCAGTGAGTAATCCTTTATGTATGTCTAATGGTAAATAATTGGATAAAAATGTTTAAGGCTTTACATAAGTTATAGAGGTATAAAAACAATTTAAATTGCAAAATAAGTTATGAGATCTAAAAAGATAATTAAATATGTAAATACAAGTTTCTTTATTTTTTTTAACTAAGATTTCAAAAATTTAAAGTTTTAACATCAGTCAGTGAAGTTCTGGTAGACTGGTAAAGCATTGGCTACTATTATCAGTCATAAGCCCAATAGTTTAAATTTACTCTGATTATCTTCTAAATATAAACTTAAAGAAGTTTCTCATCTCGCTAAAATAATCTCTGTCTAATCTATATATTTAGACCTCTGGACAGAAAAAAATGTTTATAATTTTTAACTCAAATCCATAGCTCTTGCTTTGACTCAAAGACATGAGTCTACTCCAGCTACTCCACAGATACCTGTTAGCCACTTTTTTACAATGTGTATTTCAGTACAAATTATAAACAAGGACAATCTAAGATTCAGAGTGTTGAGAAAGTCGTAAGATCTAGACCACTTCTCTCCGGTCAAACAAACCCCAGTAAATACTCCTGTCGACCCACAATCTGCGCTTCAGCGCCCATTGCTTATTTCTGAAGTGAAAGCTCCCAGTGTGAAGGCTTCCCTTAAGTTCTTTAACTCTAACTTCGGTTCGGTACATATCTACCCTGGGAGAGTTCCACTTGGCTGGTAGACACTATTCAGAAACCAGCTGCAGACTACACTCTGCTCTAAAAATGATCTACCCCGTGCTAGCCCCGGGTAGTCCTACGAAACTGGAAGTCCCTCGATTCGCTAAAGCCTGATATAAAGCAGTACAGCCGGAGTGATTGTTCCGTCTCTTAAGCTGGGTCAGCAAACCAAATGCTCCTGATAATACCCCACGGCCCTAATCCCCTCCTGGCCTTTGACTAACATTTTAGCCTTCCTGAGCCCTGACAATGGTATCCTAATTTGAGGAAGTAGTTACAAAAGAGAATACACTGCCCCTTATCCTTAACAGAGGCTGGAATATTAGTCAAAAGGAAACTCTCTGGTAGAGGTGACAAAATGGTTACCTATAATATTTATTGGTATGCTAAGGTTACATCGTTATCTTAATTTTTTCTGTGCTAACCAAACAGGTATAATTTAAAAACGACCCATGAATCTTTCAATGCATTGCAAATTTAGTTTTTCCCCAGATAAAGGATATTATGATCCTGTCAAAGATTTGACAGAAACACATAAGAAGGGAAGGATGTTGAACCAGCATGTTGCCATCTTAGGCTTGAAAGCCATTTTGTAATAAAGACAGACTAGGTTCATTCCTGTTTATGATTAAATCTGTTTCTTGAGGATTGGGCTATGCCCCACCTGTAACCTTAACTGCAAATTGTTCTGTGCTGCCTGTTCCAGGAAGGGTCAAGTATGTTTTTGTTTCAAAAAGTTGTTATGACCATCTTGCAACCCTACCTTTGTTTCAAAAGTCTGATTATGACCACCTGTTATAGTTGTTATTACTACCTTGTTATGCTTTATTTTTGGAACCTTGACTATTTGCTTGCCAAATCCTCCATTTGGAAACCCCCTATCTCTGAGCTAAAAAAAATCCTTGCTTTCCCACATCCAATGCTGACCTCTTGAACCACACCTTAGGGGGAGGCAGTTCGTGTACACACACACACACACACACACACACACACACACACACACCAAGGGCCAAGGGGAGAGAGAGAGAGAGAGAGAGAGAGAGAGAGAGAGAGAGCTTGTTTTAATTAATTCCTTGCTTTAATTCATTTACCCATGATGATTTGGGTCGAGGAGTCTTTCTCCTTGCAACTTTCAGATCAGTGAAAGATGACTGGCAAGATTCCAGAGAGTTTTAGCTATGAAAAAGGATGGGGATGGTATATGGAGAGGTGCATAGGAGTATGTCTTAGTTAGGGTTTCCATCACTGTGAAGAGATGCCAAAAGGGAAAACACTTAATTGGGGCTGAGGTTTAGTCCATTATTGTCGCAGCAGGAAGCATGACAGCACACAGGCATAATACTGGAATGGTAGCTGAGGGTTTTATATTTGGATGGCAGGCAGCTGGAAGAGAGAGTCACTGGGCCTGGCTTGAGCTTCTGAAGTCTCAAAGCCCATTCCCCAGTGACACACTTCAATAAGGCCACACCTACTCCAACAAGGCCACACTTCCTAATCCTCTCAAATAATGCCACTCCCTGTGAGCCTCTAGGAACCATATTTAGTCAAACTGCCACAGGGTGGGGTTGAAGAGGAAGCTCAAATGTTAAAAGCTCTTTTTGCACTTGAAGAGTACCTAGATTCAACGCCCTGGCTCCCAAATACCTGTAACTCCAGTTCCAAGTGACCTGATGCCCTCTTCTGACCTCCACAGACATCAGGAAGGATTTGGTTCATATACATACATGGAAGCAAAACACTCTTACATGATTCTAAAACAATTTTTAAAAGGAAAGGTCACCTTGAAGTTACATATAGGAATTTGTCTCAAAAGATACCTACCTCATGTATTGCCTACCAAACTGAGTTTCTCCTTTAAATTTCTCCATAATACCTTGGGAGTTTTAATAACTTCATTATTTCTTCTTTCACCTCTTCCTCTGTTTCTGCACCTTTCTTGTATTGAAGAACCCTCGTTCTTACTGAAGTGTAAGAGCTATTAAGAAGCTTGGCCTGGTAGAAAATATGGGGTTCCTGTTAAGGACCCTACGGGCTTTTGACAGCCTTACACCCACCAACTCAGGTCAACACTAGAGCAAGTACCAGTTTCCCGCCTCAGGTCAAGACTAGGCCCCGTTCCATTCTCCACCCACAGTACTTGGGAGGAGCAGGGGCATTCTCGAAAAACCGCAGAATGTACTGACAGTCACCTGACCCTCTGGTTCCAGATAGAGTTTGAATGCATGTCATATGCTAGCTAGCCAATAGATTCAATGGTCAATATGCTTAGCCAATAAGTTTAAACTGTAACCTTGCTGATGTAACCTGTACCCATAAAAAGTATAAAAACTGCTTATTACAGCCATTTGGGTCAACTTCTAGTCACTCACCACAAGGGGCTGGTTGAGGGTGGACCCTAACATGCTGGAAAAATAAACCTCTTGCTTTTGCATCAAAGTCTATTCCCATGTCTCACTTGGGGGAGTCTCCTGGTAGTTAATACTCACTTTGAGCCTTACAGTATCCCCAATTAATTTTTGGTTTGTTTTGTTTTTCAAGACATGGTTTTTCCATGTAGCCCTGGCTGCCCTGGAACTCACTTTCTAGACTAAGCTAGGCTTGAACTCACAGAGATCTGCCTATGGCTCTCAAAGTGCTGGGATTAAAGGTGTGCACCACCAGTGCCCAACCCCAATTAAATTTTTAGTATGTGTCAGAATAATCCATCTATAATCTTAAAACACATTATAATAGCTTCCTTGTCTGGAGAGCTTATTTTGAATATGTAAACTAACAAACATAAATATATGATATTTATAAGTTAAATATAAAATTATATTTAATATAATTATATATAAATTAGCAAATATATATTTGTTAATTTCTTTCTCATGGTCTGATCTTCACAAAAATTTTAAGTGGTAACTAAGTTTCCTCCATTTTATGAAAAGAAGGTAGAGAAAGCTACAAAATGTCAGAATAGAGATGGGTAGACTTAGTCTATTGGGTTTCTCAGCCCACTGTATCATCTCCATAAAACATAAAGAAATGACACAGTACCCAAGTCCATCCAAAGCTTGTTGTCCTAGATGTCTCTCATCCTCCCGTTTACAACCCTCTGTTCCAGGCTGAGACTTCTCTCTGTTCCCCGAAAATACAGGCTCACTTCTTACCCATATGGCTTCAGTTGTACAGTTCCTACATCCTACAGAAGCAACTGTGTAAGACTCGAAGTGAGTCTTAACTACTGGGAGACCCCCCGCCCCCAAGTGAGACACGAGAACAGAGTTCGATGCAAATTCAAGAGGTTTATTTTTCCAGTGTGTTAGGGTTGACCTTCAATCAGCCCCTCATGGTGAGTGACTAGAAGTTGACCCCTAATGGCTATAACAAGCAGTGTTTATACTTTTTAGGGGTACAGGTTACATCAGCAAGGTTACAGTTTAAACTTATTGGCTAAGCATATCAACCTTTGAATCTATTGGCTAGCTGGCATATGACATGCATTCAAACTCTATCTGGGACCAGAGAGTCAGGTGACTATCACTTAGTACATTCTGTGGTTTTTCAAGAATGTTCCTGCTCCTCTTGCGAGAACTGTCGGTAGAGAATGGAACTTGGCCTAGCCTTGACCTGAGGCGGGAAACTGGTACCTGGCCTAGTCTTGACCTGAGGCTTAATCTGAGGTGGTGGGTGTAAGGCTGGCGAAAGCCCCTAGGGTCCTTCAACTGAAACCCTCTGTGTACCTTGTGATGTCTAGTCTGTAATGTCAGCTTGTTTAGACTTAGAATCACCCAGGAGACTTGCCTCTTGGTGTTTTTGTGCTGCAGTTTCCAGAAAGATTTCACTGGACGGCTATCATGAGTGGTCATTCCATGGATTGTGACTCTCCACTAAATTAAAAAAAAAAAGTTGAAGGGAGAAATGACCTGAACAGAAACATTACTCTCGATTAACTTCCTCATCACAATGGCAGCGTGAGAAGCTGCTTCACCCTCTCACAGCCACACCTTACCCGCCATGACGGCTGTGAGCCAAAAGGAAGCCAGCCTTCCTTTAGTTGCTTCTTGTCAGGGGTTTGTTCACAGCAAGGAGGGAAATAGAACCCATCCTTAATTCCATTTTAAATGTACTTTTTAAAATATCTAAGTACTCTGCATGTACACCTGCATGGCAGAAAAGGGCATCAGATCCCTTTATAGGTGGTCAGGAGCTCTGGGCGAGCAGCCCGTGCTCTTAACTGCTGAGCCATCTCTCCAGCCCCTTTAATTCCTTCTTTTAAAACCAATATCACACGTCAGAATTGCTTGCTCCTTTTAGGTTGCCTAGTTAGAGCTTGGCCACCTCGTCCTTACTTCATGGCAGCCTCCTGTATGTCTGTTCCTATCACAGCCACTTTTCCTAATCAAGGGTCATGCCATTTATTTTCCTTCCATCTTTTATACCAACACCTCAATAAATGTTTGCTGATTTGAATTGCTAACAATGTCAGTAGTAATCACAATGATAAAGTCAGCTAGCCTCTGCTACTCGTCCATACACAATGATTTTACTTGAATGTAAAAGAAAATTTTTTTATTTTAAAAATGTTGTTTCTCTTTTCCCCCAATTAAAAAGAAATGCGTTAATCTATTTACCAATTTTCATGTAGTTCCCAACACTACATGATGTTTTTGTGTGGTAGAGATTCATTTACGTGCAGTAACATAAAAATCTGTCTCTTGTCCTCTAAAAACACTCACAAAACCGGGGAAGAGTCAGTTTGCTCCCTAGTCCCCAGAAAAGATTCCCTTTGTTTTTGGATCGTGGAGATCTTCCTAATGTCACTCTGTTTAAGGTTATATCTCAGTTGGTTTGAAACTACCCCAGAACTTTGTGTCAGGGTGGAGCAGTGGTAGGGGTCTTCAGTCTGAATTGTAAACACCATGTGCCATGCCTTGGTGGTTCTGGAAGTTTAAACTTTGCCTTATTTATATCGGAATCTTTGAAGTCTGGATTCTGGACCCACAGAAGGGGTCTGAAGAGACCAGATGAGAAACAAAATGAGCCCCATGGGAAATCCCACCATAGCGGACATTCTGGCTGGCGTCAGACCAACTTTCTGCTCAAGCCCAGACACTATTGAGAAGCCAGGCGCATGTAAATGACATCAGAAAATGGCCATAAGTGTGGGATCCTTAATCAAAAGCAGACTGAAGAAAATGACTGAGAAATAATTAAAAAGGAATGAGCAGAGTCCACGGGGCAGAGAAACGAGGCGCACAATAAAGAGATCAGGGTCCCCCTTGGGTTTGCCTTTCCTCCAGCTGGAAGAATAATCCTTGTTTCTGCTCATAATTTGAAATATCTGGAACGCCGAATTTATTGACAGGAAGTGTATTTACCATCTAATCAGAGAGATTCCAAGGGGAGATGAGCACTGTATGCATCAGAGGCGCCCCAGAGACACAGTTCATAACGGCGTGAAGAGGAGGGAACGCGCCATATTCCCATTAAAGCGGAGCTCAGTTGGCTAAAGAATGAACAAAAGCAGCGTTTCTTCATTAGCGTCATTGCAGGGAGCTGATGCCGTGAGAGCTGCAGGCCATCAATGGGATATTGCAGCAATAAAATCGAATGAAAAAATGAACGCCCTGGTCTCTTGTCAATCTCATACCCTTGTCTCTTTCTTTCTGGCTTTTTTTTTTTTTTAATATATACTAGGCGCTACCCCGGTAAGCTAATGCACATTTGCACTTTTGTTTTGTGCTTGGTAATTGTGCTGTGGGCACTCATTCATTTGACAGAATTTGCTCCAAATGAAGGAAACTGGCAGGTTAGAAGACAAAACCCAATGCAGCCAAATCACCAATTAAGGCAACTGCCTGAGGGAAAGTTGGACCTGAGACTGGGATCTGTTAAAAATGATCGGACGAAAGCAGAGCTTGAGAAGACATTTGGAGGAGACCCCTAATGAAGGAGATAAGAGGGGATTACAGAGCAGCTAATCTCTACACGTGCCAAAATCAGACTGCAGAGAGAGACACAGCAGGGGCGGCGGGGCGCGGGGGTGGGGTGGGGGTGCAGTCACTCTGCAAAGTTTTGGACACCTGAACCACAAATACGCCCACTTGTGCTGTAGTTGGTGGGAAGGCAGATTCTCTCCTTATCGACGGAAACACTCGGTCCTGTAGACAGTCTGTTCAAATCGTCTCCCTGTGAAGAGGTGTCACCCTGTCGGACACTAGCAAGCGGTAGCCTTGGCCTACCCTCGTGGAGCTCACCCTCCTTGCCAAGGAACGGGCAGGCTCACAGGCTAATTGGATGAAGCTCATGGAGTGAAGCAGAAGCAGGACACTCCTCCACTTTCCCTTAAGTGTAGCCAGGGACACAGTCTCCCATTAACATTGTTCTTTTCTTCTCCAGACACCTAAATTCCCTATGGGATCCCTCATTCTGTCCGGTATCCACCCCCCAAGGCCCAGCTCCCCAGTAAGGGAGAACTCAAGGCTTGGTGTCTCCAAAAGGCCAACATTCCTTCGGTTCCTGAAATGAAACCCATTTTTGCCCTTGTGAGTATCAACTGCCTCTCGTGGGATAAATCAATTTCGATGAATCATTGTATTAACCAAGCCCCTTTCAAAGCACAAAAGTGTTTTTTTTACAACAATTCACGTTGTTTGTTTTAGCAGGGGTTGCTTCCTTTCCTGAGAAATGTAAGGGCATGAAGAAAGAGGTGCCATCTTGCCATGAGACACAATGCTCCCAAGGGGCATTAGGAAAGAGATGTGCTTTTATTCGTTTATTCTTCTTACGTTCTCTCTCTCTCTCTCTCTCTCTCTCTCTCTCTCTCTCTCTGTGTGTGTGTGTGTGTGTGTGTGTGTGTGTGTGTGTGTGTTAAAGAGAGACAGAGACAGGGACAGAGACATAGAGAGAGGACATGTTTGGAAGTTAACTTGACTTTCAGGAATGTTTTCTCCTCCACCATGTGTGTGAGTTCTGGGGATTAACCTCAGGTTAACCTCAGGTCATCAGGCTTGGCTGCCCGTGCCTGTACCCACAGAACCACCATCTCGCTGGTCTGAAAGTCAGGAGTCACAAAAGACCTCAGAGATGAGACAATTGATGGTTTATCGAGGGGGCAAGTTTTTGCCTGTATCGTGGAGCTGGGTACTGTCCAGTTAGAAGGTTGTAGACATATATCCTGACCTGAAGAAGCTTTGAATCTAGCCAAGAAGATGAGATAAACATTTGTGGTGTCTAACGCCTACGGGACAACCCGCAGTTCCACTTGTAAGTGAGTGCTTTGCCCATCGAAGGACAAGGAATAGAGGCTGGGCTCTCTCATTTCTGAAAGCTAGTTTTGTTACACAGCTTCACTTGGTTGGTACACTGCCAAGACAGGAGCTTGCTGGTCAGCGCTCATGTAAAGCTTTTTGCTTTGGGTAGTCCTCTGCACCTTTCCTGAGGCTAGTTCTGCTCCCATGTCTGCTAGGGCTTGCTTTGAATCACCCATCCCTGACCCTAATATACTAAAAATACTCTTCTATAATTTCCCCCTCTGATGTAATGCTAACACTGCTGGGACAGTTGCTCTCTGTATTTCTGTGAGTCAAGGGATTTGGCTTGAATGAAAGGTTTTATTTGGGTGGCCTTTTGGGGGAGGGACAGACGACCATCTTTCCATAAAGACAGGTGATTACACTACTTGCTAATTTCTGCAGCCACCCAGATTGTGCATAAATACTTCCTTTGTCTGTTTGAAGAGCTGCTGAGACCATGGATCTGTAACACTGAATAGTGAAAGAATAGATCACCAAGCCAGAGATCCTGAACTTGGATGAGGTGATGGTCTATAATGGAGATATGGATATGGATTTGAGTAGGGTTTTGTAACCTTACCTCATGCCTTATGTTCTCTTAGCCAAGAGAAAGGAGTCAAATCATCCCCATGTTTAGGGATCAGATACACTCTGAGCTGAGACCCACCCAAAGTGGAAGAACACATCAAAAGAGCCAACCTACAGACAAGGTATGGCCTGGAAATTTTAATACAAGGTGAGAGGTCAAGGGGGATGGGTGTTTTCTGCTTTGGATCATCACATGCCTGTGCAGCCCATGTTCTTCCCAAGGCTCACGCAACTTAAGGTCATGCACACAACCTGAGAACTGTTTAGAGCTAACAGACATCTTACAGGGCCTAGTTTCACCCTGAGGATAATAACTCCTGCTGGGAGAATCTCATAATGAGTAAAGCAACAGAGAAGGGATTTCTGTACCCTAACTGCTGGCAGCGAAGAGCTCAGGATATACAAGGCCTTGGATACTGGCAACTGGGTTGGTTTTCTTTGGCACCACATATGGTCTGCTATTATTTGGGGGGGGCAAGTATGATCAACACATGTGTTCTGGGATGGGGTGGGGATTTACGATCCAAACCATAAAACACGGGTCACAACCCACTGTGAGGCACCTACTCAAAAGTACTACAGAAAGGACTCAGATCTTGGAATAAATGTGGGGAGAATGGAAACACCAAGGGAATACCAGACAGTAGGGCAGCATCTGGCCTGAAATATAATCACACTTATCAGACAATTGACCCCCTCCTCCCATCACAGAAAGGCTTGGAGCTGGGATTTTTGTACAGAACTAAAATACTCTCATGAAATTTTAACCAAGAGTGAACAAGATTTAAATTGGAATCTTAAGGATCCCTGGTGCTGTAGCCGACAGTCTGAGGATACTTGGAAACATCTGAGTCACATCACAAGGAGTCACTGATGTCTTGAAGGAGTCCCAGTGGGAGGGAGGTGGCAGTGATGGTGATTTGAATATGCTTGGCCTGGAGAGTGGCACTATTAGGAGGTATGGCCTTGTTGGAGTGGTTGTGATCTTGTTGGAGGAAGGGTACACTGTGGATGTGGGCTTTGAGAGTCTCCTTCTAGCTGCCTGGAAGTTAGTCTTCTCCTGGAGGCTTCAGATCAAGATGTAGAACTCTCAGCTCCTCCTGCACCATTGCCTGCCTGGATGCTGCCATGCTCCTGCCTAGATGATGATGGACTGAACCTCTGAACCTGTAAGCCAGCCCCAATTAAACAATGTCCTTATAAGAGTTGCCTTGGTCATGGTGTCTCTTCACAGCAGTGGAAACCCTAACTAAGACAGCAGTTGTGTGCCAATAAAAAAGAGACCCAAGGGGACTGGAGAGATGGCTCAGTGATTAAGAGCACTGACTGCTCTTCCAGAGGTCCTGAGTTCAATTCCCAGCAACCACATGGTGGCTCACAACCATCTGTAATGAGATCCGATGCCCTCTTCTGGTGTGTCTGTAGATAGCTACGGTGTGCTCATATACATTAAATAAATAAATCTTAAAAAAAAAAAAAGAGACCCAAATACAATTGCTTCCATTTGGGTCTTCTTCTAAGTTCATTGAATGCTTATTCTCCATAGACTGATCATGGTGTGGAAGCAGTGATGGACATAAAGAATTCCAAAATAATAGAAACCATGGAGATAATAGGATGGTCACAGAGGAAAAAAATTGGCTTGGCAGAGAAAGATAATCCTGAGAAGACAAGAAAGAGAACACAAGGAAAGCCTTTATCTCTATGTCAACCTGATACTGTCTTTGTGTAGTGTGGCAGTGACAAT